>NC_043963.1:31301104-31643604 GCF_902148855.1 Sphaeramia orbicularis
AGTCAAGATTTTTTTGAGTGTTTTTATTCCTTTTTAGGCATGAAAAAACTAATGTGATTGAAATGTTTTTAATGAACCTATTTTTTATTGAGTTACAAAAATGTCCACACAGCTGGACACCATGCGTTTAATTTTTGAAGCAAAGACACATGTGTTTAAAACACAATAACAGAAAATGATAAACTGTGTGAAAACTATGAACTAAAAACATTTTGAATGCATTTTGAATGAATCTGATGTTTTCTCATATTTTAGCATACTCTAATACTAGTTATTACTCATTTCATGGGAATAATGTACAAAAAACCCTTTTTGTTTAAGAAAACTGTTAATTACAGTCTAATAACAACTAGCAATTGATTTACACTCAAACATGTTAGTGCAGATCAGATTTATCAACAACAGCAAAGTTACAGTAATTGTATGAATTGCAGTGTATGAGACAATACACTGTGTTGGCTGATATGCAAATAAAACAACAAAAGTTATGAATATTCAAGAGAACAGATGTAGAATAACTGTCCACTGTAGTGACCGCTATGCATGAAAGGGTTAATACACTTTATGACCCCATAAAGAAGGGGGTTACTTCTGATGTAATTTTTCAGGAAAAGTTCTCATGTTTATTTGTTTTAACTAAACTGAATATGTCACCGATTCTCAACAAACTAAATGAAGTCAAACAAAAATTACAGACAGGGTAAAGAAATACAGAAAACAAAATGAAAGAGGGAGTGCATTCTTTACATCAAGCTTCAACATCAAGATGCCTGACAGAGGGAAGCAGAATGATAGCCCCCCCATCATCCCTCCTTCTATCTCTTTCCTCCCTCAGCATTCTCAGGCCATTCATCAGGCTGTATCTTCTCCGGCCAGTCGTCCCCGTTCACCCTTTACTGCCTCCCTCGCTCCTCCTGAGACCTACTTCTGTCCAGTGGGAAGAACTCCCTCATTCATTATGTACAGAAGGGGAAGGGGAAGGAGACAGAGATGCAGCCGGGGGGAGGGGAGGCTGTATATGGAGCGGAAGTATAATGAGAGATGAAGATAGAGGGGAGATGGAGAATGGGTAATATAGCTTCTGTATATGCATTGATATGTCGAAGTCAGCACAGAAATAGCAGTGAGGTAAATTCATATTCACTGTTGAGTCTATACAATGTGGATTTAGCAAGAAATCAATTGAGGAAAAATGATGATTAAAAAATAAAATGCTAATTCTAAGTTGATTGTTAAGTGGGTCAAAGTGTCTGATGTAATAATAATTTGGAGTCGGAAAAAACACAACTGATTAAGTGGCCATTATCATCCCCCCAAAGATTTTGACAAGAGAAACGCATTATGAGTGTCTGAAATTATCTTTCTCTTTAGAAGCCAGTGTTGAACTGAATGTGTAATGAAAAGGTATATAATTAAATGTAAATAACTGAACGTCAAACACCAGTTGACAGTTGCTATCTGATCTGTTTGACTGATTTTCTCTACTATTAACACTATGTTTCTGTAGGCATTATATATGAGCTACTGGTTGTGCGTCATATTAAACTACATCAGTATAGAAATCAAGGTATTATTTATTTATCTACAGGGGTGTAAGAAAATATTGGTTCTGCAATATATTGTGATATTTCATTTCACAATACTGTATCGATATTAAAAAGTACTGTATTGATATTTTTAGGTATTTTTTCAAATGCAGATATTGTGGAGGTTCTTTTTGTTTTTGTTTGTTTATATTTTATTTATTATTATTTAACACTCTTTTATTAAATAATGTTAGTTCCTTTGATGGGATTGCACAAAATAATGTTATGTTTGTTATGAACTACTAGAATATGAACATTTGAACAGGATCTTAAACTGTAATGTCTGTAAAAAAATAACAGAAGTTGTAACAGGAACATTTTGTAATATAGCATTAGATCCTGTTGTGATCAAATAAAAATGTGTTTAGTATTTGTGAATATTTCTGGTGTAATTCAATTCTGCAAGGAAATAATCATTAAAAAAAAGAAACAAACAAAAAATAACCTTTGTAACATTATTATTGTATATCGTGATATATCATACTGTGATCCTAGTATTGTGATTTGTATTGTATCGCCAGATTCTTGCCAATACACACCCCTATTAATCTATTTATTTCTTTATTTCGAACATGCAAAGAAACAAAATAAAACAAAACAAAGCAAATTAAGACAAAAACAAAATAACATTTAAATGAACAGAATCTATCCTCAAGTATGTGTAAGTCAGAATTGTGCATGTTCGAAAAGGAGTAGGAAGAAGCATAAACTTAGCTCTCTAATGAGATGAAAATGATAAAAAAAATAAAAATAAAAATAAAAAAAATTGTTACAAGTCAAAGTTCTGCTGTATTGCATTTTTTCCAGTTTTAAACAGTGTATCCCCATTAAGATCATCATTAAAACTGAATAAAATTATGGATATTTCTGAATTGGAACCCAGATGGAAACATTTACAAGAATATAACTCAGTGATACATACAGCACATCTAGTCAGTGTCATGTATTATGCAGAAATTTCAGGAAATTATATCTTTCAGTTTGCTTGATTTTTGGTAGTTACGCTCCAAAACAAAGCAATAAAGACACATTTCTAAAAAAAAAAAAAAAAGCAGAGGGAACCACAATGTGATCTATGGGTTGTTATTAGATGCTGCACAACTTTTACGAATCCACATGAAGACATTACAAGCTGCAAAGTCTCTGTGATTATTTATGATAGACAATTAGATATTACACTCTAATCAAATGATTTTCAGTCTCTGCCTTGTTCTTCTGGCTTCTTCATATCCTCATTTTTTTTCCCACCGCTCGTACTCTGACTTTCTTCTCTGCACTACTCTATTGATCATTCTGTTTGTATCCCCGAACAGCTTATTTGTCCTTCCCTGCTTACTTTGTTCTATCATGTCTCTCATCCCCCCCTGTACTTGCTCCTCATAAATTTTATCCTCCGCCTGCCTCATACCCCTCCTCCCACCCCGCCCCGCCTTTTCTCTTCGATCTTCTTTTCTCTTGCCCTGACTTTTTGTGCTCTAAGCTACTTTTTGTCCATATAAAAAGCCTGTGTTTGTGTGCGAGAGTATGTGTGCGAGTGCTTCGTCTCTTGGTGTAGCTGAATCGGGGATTAGCCGAAAGTCAGGGGAGCGTGGGGAATTCTTAAAATTCAATCTTTGTGACCGATAATGCCTCTGTTCCGATGCCTGCCTCAGTCTTTGCTCATTCAAACCTTCCTGAAATTGATCAATGATGCTGTGCCAATTAGCAGTAAAAAATCCGAGCGTGTGCACATGTGTGTAGAAACCAGAATGAGTGACTCTATGATTTATCCTATGCATATCGTGTACCTCCCACCTGCTGTTACCCTTTCTGCTTTGTATCTTTTCTTCTGTCACTTATTCTCTCCACAGGCTACTAAAAGGTCCTCCTCTATCTTCGCAGTATGAGAGTCTCTTTCTATCTCCCCAATCGACTGTACCTATACAGCTCTTTCTCTGCTGTCATTATAGACGCATATCTTCAATCTGTCTCTCAAATCCCTGACAGATTCTGACACATGATCTTTCATATCTCCTTCACACCTTTCTCCCCTCACTTCTCATTTAATCTCTATCTTCATCCTTCTTCTGCCACTAAAACTGAATCCTTGTCCCTGGCACTTTCTGTTGCATCATTTAGCACCCTCATGTCTCCCACTGCTCAGTCTAGCCTTGTCCATATGTGTGTTTGAGTGTGTGTCATGGTGATGTGTGGGCATCTGTGAGTGTCTACTTCACTGTCCTGTGTAAACCAGTGTGCAATTTGCCAGCCTATGTTAGCTTCCTACAACTCTGCCTTTCGTTGTCCTCAGAATGTGTAAATATCTTGCACTCGTGTGAATGTCAGCAGACTCTCAGTGGGAGAGCAAAGAGCCAGATGGAATTTTCACAAAGCTCTCTATTTAGTATGAGTCAAACATGTGTCTCGGACCGAACAGCACATCACTGAGTGGCAGGATGAGGACAATACAGGCTAAAACATTTCTGCTTCACTGCCGAGCAGCTTTCCTCTTTGTTCCAGTGTCTCTCAACCATGTCTTTTGTCTTCCACCACAGTACTACCACATCAGAGCATGCATTTCCAGTGTTCTCTGCTGTATAGACGTTGTTTTCTGATCAGCTGACTAGATGGTGGAGTTAGGACAAGTTAGACAAGTCGCACCCATAAAATATACCCTTAAACCTACCATTGTTCAGCTACTTCAGTTCAACTACATTCTCCTCTCTTTCATTTTTTGCATGCTATCATTGTGAACGCCCCCTTTGCTACGTGCAACAACAACATCTGTGCTGCAACTACACATTGAAATCACACCTGCCTCTTCTTACAATAATAATAATAATAATAATAATAATAAAGTGTCTTTATATAGCTCAGTCCATATAGTGCTGGGCTGCAGCAGATGTTGAATGTTGAATGTGCACCCTCAGTTTGGGTCAGTGTATCTTTTGGCAATTGGATTGTCTCTTCGGAAACAAAAGAAAAACTTAATTGATTGGTAAATTGATTTTCGTTTCAAAATAGAAGAATTAAAATTGAATTTTAAGGCGTTTTTCTTTTTCAGTGTCAAAACCAATAAGCCACATTTTAAAAACCGGATTGATTTTCGTTTTCTCTTCCTAATAACAAAAAAGAAAGATACTACCTGACAGAAATGGAAAAACAGACTAAAAACGGCTAGGTTTTTTTTTTTTTTTTTCTTCATTTTCTGAGACTGGATGTTGGCATTTCGAGGTAAGAGCACTAATGCCTAGGTCACAAAGATTCTTATGAACAATGGGTTTGTACAAATCTTCCAAGTCATACAAAATCTGGAGATCATAGACATTAAATTTCTTTTTTGTTATTGGGAAGAGAAAATGAAAATCAATCTGTTTTTTTTTTTTTTTTTATTTGGTTCCTCGGTTTTGACATTAAAAAAGAAAAACACCTTGAAATTCAATTTTAATTCCTCTATTTTAAAACCAAAATCAATTAACCACTAGTTTTTCTTTTGTTTCTGAAAAGAAAATCCAATTGCCAAAAGATACACTGACCAGTATAACATAGACCATGACATAAAATATAACACTAAGAAAAGCCAAATAATGACAGTTAGAAGCGCAAGGGACAGGAAATCCACTTTTCCGATCTTTCATTTGACATCTGACAGTCCTCTTGATGTAAGGAAATTAAATACCTAATTCATGTCATATCTGATGTCTGGATGGTTGACAGACATCCATCAACAGCGCTGTAAAATTTATTCTCAAGCTAACATGGTGATATGGAAGTTTTTAATGTGCTCTGATTCAGTTAAGTGTTCTCTGTTCAGAACCTTCATCATACCATTACATACTGCTCACCTGTGGTCAAAATGAGTATGCAGAGGCTCAAGGTAGCCTACAATGATGCAATAAGGTTGTTGCTTCGTGTCCCTAGGTGGCAAAGTGCCAGTCAAATGTTTGTGACCACAAGAGTGCAAACCTAGTGAGGCGGTTGATGTTTAGTTTTATGTGTCGCCTAGATAAATCAGAGAACCACATAATAGAAGCCCTAGTCAGCCCCCTGAAAAGCTGCTATCGATTCATTTCTAAACTGAGACGGCATTGGTGCAATAGTCTGTATACCTTATAATGTGCACACATCCTATATCTTCTTTTTCTTCTATTTATCCTGTATGTTGTTGGCTGGTGTTATATAGACTTGTGTCTGCAATAAAGTGTATTATTATATTATTATAGCACTTATAGCAGAAAGAATTCAAAAAGTGCTTTACAATAAAATCAGAATCAGGCAAAAAAAAAACACACAGCCTCTTATTTTCTTCCACTTTTCATTACTGTGAATCATTAGAACACGATAGGAGTCTTATGAACCTGTGAGTAGGTACAGTAGGTGGGTGGAAAACAACAAATTATGACAAAGATAAGCATCTTTCAAATTTATTTCAACATTACGATATCCCCTGACAGTATTTTTGGAAAGATGTTGGTGCTGCATTCAGTGCTTAGCACCACCCAAAAAAGGTGTGATTATTTTAAAGAAAACCAGCCAGACCAGGGAGTGAATGTTAGTGTTGATTTTGCTAACAAAGTGTAGAAATAGGGCTGGTTATGCAAGACTAGAGTTAGATTACACCCTTTCAGAAACCAGCAACAACCAGCCTTAGGTTTTCTGAAGAGTCAGCCTAATGTCTGCATTTGTTTTATTATTTATTTAATTGCACAAACCCCAAGAGTTTGCTCGGCAGAAATGTGTAAGATGTTTTAAGTAGATCATTCATGTCCAAAGAGTCTGCACCACCACAAACTTTGTGTCTCACTGAAGCAGCTGGACTTCAAATCAGATAATGATATTTTTATTACATGAAATCACATGACTTTGAGATGTTTGTCCATATTTTAGATAAAGTGGTGGATGGGGTGAGAGGTGGGTGGATGACTGCTCTGGCGTTTTAAAATTTTGCACACATATATGGTAAAACATGGCCCAAATGATGTGAAAATGCAGATTTCTAAATTGGAAAAACATAAAATACTTGTCATCTCCCTTGCACTGTAGTCTTTTATGACTTTAGGGAAAATGCAGAACCTAGACAGCAGTTAAACCTTTGAAAACACAGGTAAAACTCTGTAAGAGTTGGCTCAGGATTTGTGCAGACATTAAAATTTAATTGAAGCAGTGCTAGTTGTATGTGTGAAAACAATGAAAGTATACGATACAATGTGTTTCATAGTGTGGATTATTAAATAAGTCCTCTCATGGGAGCTATAGTGGTGGGCAGATTTTACTCTCCTCTATATTGTCACATATTAACCCTTAAAGACCCAGTGCTACTTTTGTGCCAGTTCCCAAATGAATTTTTCTCTTTAATTTAACCTTTCTTTTCTTAACTGATTTATCACCACTCATTATATATAATATTATACTCTGTATTTTGTGCTTTTTTTGTGATAATCATGTATTTCCCTATATTTAAGTCACTGATCATGTAGAGGTTCATAAAACCTCAAAGTAAACTTGCGAGTCATTACATCAAAACAGAGAAACATGACTTTTTCAACAAAATCTCTCATTAACAGAACATAAACCAAGTGTTTCCATCCACTGTCATTTATCCAACTCCATGAGTTTTACTGGTGAATCAGTGTTGTAGAAAATGACAGTGTTTCCATATTCACTACACTGTAAGCCCAGATTTTGTATTTACTAAAATGCTTTAATTACAATGTACTTAAATGATTTAAGTTTTATTACATTACTATAAAATGTTAAGTATATTCTAATTATTTAGAGACATAGTCGAAAGTACGAAAAAGTTTAAGTTGAATGGAATTACATCACTAAGTTTTAGTCATGACCACACCTTTTTATCTCTGCATTACATCGTGGGTATTGGGCATGTTGTTGAAAATGTGTTATTTTTCTGTGCAGGGGTTCAGCGGGGTTGTGGTGTTAGTGTTCATTTTGACTTAATATGTGTATGGCAATGTTTATTGGCCTTTTTGTGTTTGTTTTTGTATTTCTGTAGAGCTGCACCATGAGGGAGAGCCATAGGCCGAACAGTGGCTTTCCTGTTCATCTATGACTGTTCTTGTTCAATGTAAATCTTTAAGCCTTGCCAAATTAAAAGCACATCCTGTACTGGCAAATTACAGTGAGCAGACTTCCTGTCTAACTTCCATCCATGCTACAATATATTAAGTGGAATAATTGTACAAAGCAATTTATATTGTAAAAGATTTTAATTTAAATCAACTTGGAATTGAGTACAACTAACTGATGATATTAAGTCCAATGATTACCTCCGCCAAGGAGGTTATGTTTTTGCCAGGGTTTGTTTGTTTGTTTGTCTGTCCGTTAGTGTGCAACATAACTCAAAAAGTTATGGACAGATTTGGATGAAATTTTGAGGGTTTGTTGGAAATGGGATAAGGAAGAAATGATTAAATTTTGGTGGTGATCGGGGGTGGGGGGGCCCACGGGGGGTGGGGTGGGGGGGGCCACTGATCAGCCTTGGCGGAGGTCTGCGCTCTCCGAGTGCTTCTGGTTATACAAAGCAATTGACCTTGCAACACATTTTAAGTTAAATTAACTTGGCATTTAGAGTGTTGTACTTAAAATAGCAATTCCATTCAAATCAAGCATTTAAGTTTAATACACTCAAGTTTTCATTACTCATTACTTAAATTTTTTAAGGCAACCGGTTTCCTCAATCTTTTTAAATAAACTCATTTTATTCGGTCTTACAGTGTACAGAGCCTCTGAACATCCAAATGGGTCATATCTGATGACTATGAAAAGATGACAAACTGCATTTTACACCAATTATTTACACGTATTGATAGGATTAGTGGATCAACAGGTATTAAACAGTTTAGATCAGCAGATGGTTTGTGTCACTGGTGGCTTTTTGGGTCTTTATGGGTTAATGATGCTGTAGTCCATTTACTAGAGTTTAACAATAGTTTCAGTGTTGTCCAACAAACTTAGCATCGCTCAAATTGACAATAACTAATTTGTCAGCCCTAAAGTACTGTTGAGCTTTACTGGAATCCTCCGTCCAGTAATCTCTATCTACCTCATTTTATACAGTGTAAAAATAGAGGTCAGTGTTTCCACACTTTGTTTTCCCTCTCACTGCTTTTTATGGTTTTAAGTTGAGAAGGTCATCCACTGTGTCCAATAATGAGGGAGGAAAAATAATTACAGCCTGGTTTTCCTCACTTACCTATCCAGCATGGCAAATTAGAGAAAAAGAGCCACACTTTGTGTAGCAGACTTGGTCCTGATATAGGAAAAAAAAAAGATGACATAGTGGCTGCTGTTACTGTTTCTAAATTACTTCTCTGTTATTTCACCTATTCCCCATTCTCATCTAAAGGTTCACGCACAAGCTGTGTGTCAGACAGCAAAATGAGCCACCCCCAGATCCTTCCCTCGCCCCATCTGGCCATCCAAACAACAGCCAATTCAAGGATGGCACAGAAGGTGTGCCAGCAGCACAATAGCTCATTATTTGGAAAAAAATAACCTTATTAGTGGACTGGTCTGCGTACAGGTCACCTCTGTCCACGTAACCAAACAAACCTCCATCTCAACAAATCAGTAAGTTATTATTGAATGTCTTACATCAGCTAGAAAAAAATGGCCTGATTTTAATCACGAATGACTTTATTGTAAAAGTAATTTTTCCTACTAATGCAGATTTCAGAATGTTTCTATTTTGTTTTTTGAGTTTCGTCTTTGGAGAAAATCCACAGTTGCATCACTGTTGATATTTGTCTCCTCATTAAAGTCTGAATATTATGAGAACTACAATGTAACCTAGCATTGTAGTCTGGAAACATACAGGTCAAGGTTATTATCATTGACGAAAACTAACGAAACTAGAAAAGCACTCTGAGAGCGCAGACCTCCGCCAAGGCAGATCAGTGCCCCCCCCCCCGATCACCACCAAAATTTAATCATTTGTTCCTTGTGCCAGTATCAATATTTCCTGATATTTTCATCCAAATCTGTCCATAACTTTTTGAAAGATCCGGATCAGTCTTTGCCATTTGATAGAACACCCCATTGTAAATCCCTGAGTCAAACTGCATGAGATTTGCACAGTTCCCCCATATTGTGATTTCCACCATAAATATTAGTCCCATATTTATTTTACCTATATTTTAAGATTCCTTGACCATGAAAACATACCATTAGCAACTGGATTCATAATTATATCCTTATTAGTTCAGTAGTTATTCACGAAAATCACATTTCTCGTAATGGCAGTTTTCTTCTGGATCTAGCTCCTTCAGTATTAAAGCTACATGAAATCCGGTGGCATACTCCCGATGCGGAACTGACTGAGCTACACGATGGCGCTTGTCAGAAATTTCTACCTTTAATATTAAAGGCACAGTAGGCCAAAAAGTAAGGGCACCCCCATTTTTTATATAAATTGAGATAAAATCCGCCTTCTGGATAAGATCCGGATCAGCCTTTGAAATGTGATAGAGGACCCCATTGTCAATTCCTGAGTTAAATTTCATGAGTTTTGGTCAATAATTAAGCGAGATATTGGGAAACGAAAATTTTGGCCCCATTTACCACAATGTTAACGAAAATTTCAAAGTGATCCAGAATCCAGGATTTCTTCCGGATCACCCCCAAAAGTTAATCATTTCTTCCTTATCCCATTTCCAACAAACCCTGAAAATTTCATCAAAATCTGTCCATAACTTTTTGAGTTATGTTGCACACTAACGGACAGACAAACAGACAAACAAACAAACCCTGGCAAAAACATAACCTCCTTGGCGGAAGTAATGACGAAAACTAGAATTGAAAAAACATTTTCGTTAACTGAAATAAATAAAAACTATAATTAAAAGAAAAAAAATAACTAACTGAAACTGTATTGTGTGTTTACAAAACTAACTAAAATATATAAAAATTATGGATAAAATTCCCTTCGTTTTCGTCTTTGTCAATGTCAGATTGATACGAAAGTGATTTATTTCGCTCTAGCAATTTTAGCTAGTGGCACCATATGGTACTTCACAGTCCGTCACTTCTCGTCACGTGTCGTTTAGAGTCGTCTTCTCGTCCCCACTCTACCTGGAAACATGGAGACTAAAGTTGGGAGAAAGCAGCAGAGTCCTGTCTGGGATTTATTTGAATACGACGGCAAGGAAGATAAAAGATACGACAAAACTAAAATTAATACTAAAACTAAGCATTTAGAAAAAAATGAAAACTAAGAAAAACTAGCAAACCTGCTCTAAAAACTAATTAAAACTAACTGAATTGGAGAAAAAAAAGTCAAAACTAAATAAAACTTAACTATAATGAAAAATCCAAAACTATTAGAACCTTGATACAGGCTTTTCTTTCATTTATATTTCTGTCCCTGGGTTCACTGATGAAATCATTTAATACTGACAGCTTTTGTGCATGAAAAATAATATATGAGATTTGTGTATTTTGCCCTTCTTTCTGATACTTATTCTAGTCTTTTCTTTCCTCTGACTGGCTCATTTTTCATTATGATATCTAGTGTACGGTGCATGTTTGTGTGTCAGGGCTGGGGGAGTGTGTGCATAGTTTACATAGTACAGCATAATGTGTTATATTAGCTTATTTAAACAGATAAGGAAGGCTCCCCAAGTCCCACCTTACATATACCCAATCTGAGTTATGTTTCACTTAACTGGCTCCCTCATTAGAGCTGATGTGTGCACAACCAGAGTAATGAAGAATAATCTAATCATCACTCCTGAGAGAACTGGGCAGGCAAATATCTGTATACACACACACACACACACACACACACACACACAAAAACATATCCACAGATACTTCATATTAGAAATGCACAAATGGACACTGATAAATTTTGTGAATGCAAACACACACACACACACACACACACACATACACATCAAAACAGCTGGACTTCCCATTTGTTGAATAATGCATGGAGGCTTGTTGCCACAAGGAAATGATAAGCCCTACTTCTGATGGTATAGAGGAGGTTTAATTATCCAGTCTCTGTGTAATCACATGGAAACAGCTTCCCACTCGTCTTTTTATTAAGCCTTTTATAGCTGTTATAGCTGAGGGGGGCACTCTTTTATGAATTATTGAGCAAGCTTGCACTGCATATGTACATCTTAAAGCCTCACAGTCACAAAGTTTCCCAAGGCCAAGAGAGAAACTGTACAAATGACCTCCGCTGGGCTCTCTGCACCCTTCCATGTGAGAATCAGTAGCCAGGAAGGATGCTGTTGTGTCATATGCTGTTTTAGGTCAAACATGGGCAGAATGCCTTAAAATAGACATTTTGCTTCTTTGTTTTGCCTCTCTTTGGTGGAGCACAGATGGGAGTCCATTTTGCACCAGACCTATGTGTGGAATGAAATCATTTTCTGACTGTTGTGCTTACATTTTATTGCTCAGACACTGAGCCAGTGAGCAAACACTTAACATTCCAGCACACTTTCCTACACTGTATTTATACCACTGAGTTAAATGTACACTATGTAATTTCTGCTGCTATAGCTCTCTCAAGCAAAGCAATTACATAATAGTAACAAAAATAACATAGGAAAATATACAGTTTAGCAATGAAAATATTGGAATGTAGCATACCTACAATTTCTAATATATTATCACCAAAAAAAAGCTAACATCACTTGTTGTCATTAATTCATGACACAAATAAATTGTTTTGTTTTTTTTTACTCTAAAGGCAGATTATCCTTCCTCAGTCAGAGTTGAAGATGCAAAACAGTTATGTGTGGGTGAAAATCATTATTTGTGATGAGAATGTGACAAATATTTCAGAGATTTAGAGGTGAAACATTTAACAATCATAGTGCTTAAAAATAGAGATCAACATTTAGTGGAATTAAGTAAAATTAAAATCTGAGTCATTGTGTAAACGTAAATGATAATTAACCCTAAACATGAAATGAAAATGTTTATGATGATAACATAGATGGGTGCTTCTATGAAACTGGTCCCTAAAAACAGGACAGAGGGGCTAAAAATTCAAACCAGAACATGTAGACTGATGTTATGAAGGAAGTTTGGAAGCACTTTGGGTCTATTTTAAAAATAAATATTTACTGAGATGAAAGAGAAACTATTTTTCAGATAAAACACATTACATGCTACTATTTAATTGAATATCTCTTTATTCCCTCACAGGTACATTTTGGGAATCAAACTAATTATGCAAGGCAGAGTGTTTCACAAAAATGACCTGTGTTGCAAAATCACTCGCGATTTTTTTGTGTTTAAATGGGCAGGTTCTGCATGTAACGCCAGCGATGGATTACACACGAAACCTGGAATGAGACTGCTGATTCATGAAAAACCTGCAAGTCTGGATTAGAAAAACCACTAGGATTGCCAAATTGACACAGCGTCTTTATTTATAGTGGCATATAAGACCATTTCATGCCATGTTTTCAAGATCAAATGCATTGACACCTACGTAGCTTTTCCTGTCCCAATTTTGGTCCTATTTTTGGCCCCAATATTTATTAAAAATTCATTAATTTTGGGATGACTCAGAGCAAAAGTATAATTTTTTTTGGCATTTATCTGAGGTCATCATTAGGTACATCCTGGGGGGAAATATGTATAAATTTCTCTTTTATTATTGGGTCTAAAATGCTGGCAAAGTGTCAGGTATCAAAATGAACCCAGTTTCATAGAAGCACCCAAATTCCAAATTATTAGTGACCCTGTTTGCAATGAAACGCCTGAATGAAACATGTCCTGATACTTTTGTCCACATCGTGTGATAGTAGATGACATTGCAAAGTAATGATGCATTACCATTTTATTTTCACTATTTATATCGCATCAGTGATTATACAGTACATTCACATTATTTAATTAAGTGCAAGTAATGTTAAAAAAACATCAACGCTAGGAATGATACCATTATAATGTAACCAAATGAAATGTGATGTTACATTCAATAAACCTGCATAATTTCTCTGTATTTGAACATTATTTGGAACAAGTCAACAACTACATGAGAAACTAGTCATTTAAAGATCAAATGGAAATGTAACATATGACTCACAGAGCACTGGAGAAGTACATGAAATCCCTACAAATACAGACCACATCTCTGTGTATTTCCATTAAATTGCACTTTCCTGTGCTGTATGTTCTTCCTTGTCCTATTATATCACAAGCAGTGAGTAACAGCTCTTGCTCCTCTCATATGTTATATAATCAGCTTCTCCTGGTGGTATATAACACAGGCTTGGGTGAGACCAGTCGACATTATATACAAGATAAAACAATTAGACTTTCTGGTACCGGTGAGATTTGAGTCCTGGAGAAGCAGCAGTGAAGCTGATTTGTCACAGTGTTCGCACACTTTCCCCAAAGAGCACTGTCCTCTTATATAGCAAAAGAAAAAAACACATATATACACTCAAGGAAAAAAGAAATGCATCACTTTCATTTTCTTGATTTTTTCAGAAATATGACAGTTATTGCAAAATTGCAAACTACAATGAGTTCAGTACTATTCTGAGTCAAAATGAAATGATTGTTTTCCTGGTTCCGGTTGATTGATTTTGATTAGCAATAAGAACTATATTTGTGTATTCCTCACCCATGTCTGCTCATGAGTGAAACTCACAGATGAATTGGACCACTCCTCAATTGTGCACAACCATTCCCTATAAAAAGACACCAAAATGGAGCAAAAACACATTTGTCCACAATGCCACGACTACTGCAAGAGAGATCAGGCCATTGGCATTTTTCAAGCTGGACGGAGCAGACGGGCCGTAGCCAGGGTGTTTGGAGTCCACCACTCTACCGTTGTACGCCTTGCTGAGCGTTACCACACCCCCGGCTCCTCCAACGACCATCCCAGATCTGGTTGACCGCATGTTACAACCGCTGCACAGGACTATCCCAATCGGCTGTCACATCTCTGTGACAGGTTTCAGCCGGCAATGGCCTGATCTCTCTCTGGTTGCAGTAGTCGTGGCATTGTGGACAAATGTGTTTTTGCTCCATTTTGGTGTCTTTTTATAGGGAATGGTTGTGCACAATTGAGGAGAGGTCCAATTCATCTGTGAGTTTCACTCATGAGCAGACATGGGTGAGGAATACACAAATACAGTTCTTATTGCTAATCAAAATCAATCAACCGGAACCAGGAAAACAATCATTTCATTTTGACTCAGAATAGTACTGAACTCATTGTAGTTTGCAATTTTGCAATAACCGTCATATTTCTGAAAAAATCGAGAAAATGAAAATGGTGCGTTTCTTTTTTCCTTGAGTGTATTTTAACAACCATATCTATTAAATATTAGTAAACTCTCCAGGGAAATCATGTGTTCCTAATAAACTTTGCAGAAATAATGTTCAAACTACTTAATTGAAACTACCTACTTACTGCTACAAAGTATTATCATAAAATATATTATTCTTGTGTTATATTTTGTTATATTTTAATGTCCCAATACATATAAAAAGGAATAGTTTTATTCCTTCATTTCTTTTTAGGTGCAGCTATATGGCTTCATAATTCAAGCCCTTCCTCCAAAGTCTTATCTTAGTGGGAAATAATGGAAGTACAAGGCCTCAGAAAGGCTGTTAAACACATGAGGTTAGATTCTCCTCCACGCTGCCTCTGGTGTTTGACTGTGTTTCCTTGTACCTGGATGCCTTCTGTGCCCGGCTGCTGCAGCAATTTGACCGTTCGTGTATGTGCCGTCTTCTGGCCTCGGCCATCGTGCCAGGTCAGGTTGCTGCCTCCGGCGCGACGCGGCAGCTGGTAACTCAGCTCCTCAGCAGACACCGTGTGCTCCAGGGAGGCACGGCAAAAACTGAAGCTGGACGCCGCTGTGAGGACAGACAGAAAAAAAAAAAACAGAGGAAGACAGAAAGAGACAAGCAGAGGGAGAAGCACAAACACCGATAAGTACTCACTTTGTATTGTCTTTGTCTGAGTGGCTTTCATACATTGTCTATAAAGTGAGCAACAGGATCCCAAAAGCACAACAAAATAAATGATTGATAATCCTCTAAGAGCTTAACATACTGCATTCACTCCAGATTACATGGTTTGTCTACTGACTGTTATACAGCTACGAACAGATGGCTGTTTTGGTGATGGCAGTAGCGGTCCTGTGATCTCCAATTATGCTGAGTGCATATTCACCGAGACAGTGTGTGATTTTGGAATTGTGTCTTCCCAGATAAGTCCTTGATTATTTAAATCCTGCATCATGAATATTTGATTTTCTTCTTCCCTCTCTCAGTCTGTTCTTCCCTTCTTTCCTCCCAGGACCGAGGGTTTGCTGTGACACAACACCAGTGAGGCAGACAAGTCGTCAATGCCAGGTCAGAGGACAGCGCTGTCACAGCCACAGGACATCCTCTGCACTTACATCATGTAGGACATTCCAGTGGACTGTGGGCATTTCTAGTCAGCTGCAGTGCCCAGAATTCCACTTTCTTTCAGCATATTGTGATTCAAGTCATCTGAGAGCATGTCAGACTTCCTCCTACAGTAAAAAACAGTGTCAATTTAACTCTTAGAGAGTTGAATTTAACTCTGTTTCAGAAAACATTTGATCCCACTCAAAATTAGAGTCAAATTTACTCTATGGCCAGTGTCAAATTTTCAGAGTTTATTCTTCTCAATTCAATGTCACAATGAACAATGAAATGTGTAAAAAAAAATATTTAACACTGTGGTGTTTTCACACTGTTAAGAGTTATATCATTACACTTTAAAGTGCTATTTTTACTTCAAATTTAGTTTATAAATGACTATAATGTTCTAATATTTATTTCTCTGCAGTGTTTTTGTCTTCTTCAGTTTGCACCCTGTGCCTGTATTGAAACAATGCAGATTTGCAGGAGTCCCAAGAGAGCAGGGGGTTGTGAAAGTCATCAATTTGCTCTATGGCTTTCATTCACAATAGTAAATACTTCTCACTTATAATACAACTATAACTTCACAGTGACAATCAGGTAAGGCATTGTTCTGCCTACAGGTTTGACTAATGGTGTCGCATTAATAAAAAAAAAAAAAAATCATAAAAAGGCCAATAAACGTTGTAAAACAGACATATTACCCTAAATGAACATTAACACAAAACCCCTTGAACCCCTGCACATAAAATAGGACACAATGAGTAAAATGTCCAGTACCCACAATGCAATGTGGCAGACTGGCAGTAGTCATGACTCTGTATGTAGAATTGAATTTTACACTGTATCTGTGCAGAACTTTACACTGACTTTCAACTCTACTGTTAGAGGTGGTTTACTCTCCATAGAGCTACAATTACTCTATCTAGCTTAAAATAGCTTGACTCCAAAATATTGACACTGCATTTTTTGCTGTGTATATTTTCACGCTGTAGAAAATCTATCACCATGATGCACATATTGGTTTATCACACTTTTCCAGATGACTAGAAGGGTTAAATACATGATCAGTAGCTGTTCAGTTCAGTTCAGTTCATTTAGATTATTTCAGTCTCTACTGAAATGTTTCCAGAATTAACCCATAAACACCCAGTGCTACTTTTGTGTCAGTTCCCAAATTATTTTTTTTCTATATTTAACCTCTCTTAAGTGATTTATCACCATTGATTGTAATATTATCTTCCTTATTTTGCATTTTTCAGTGTAAATCAGGAATTTTTCTTTATTTAATTCACTGATCATGTAGATGTTCATTAAAGCTCTGAGTAAAGCTGATGGTTATTATATCAGAAACAGAGAAAACTGAAGAAAATGTGACTTTTTCAGCAAAGATATCATTAACTGAACATAAACCCAGTGTGTCCATCCACTGTCATTGATCCAATTCCATGGGTTTTACTGGTGAATCACTGCTGTAGAAGATGACTGTGTTTCCACGGTAACTACAGAGCCTCTGAACGTCCAAAGGGTCATATCTGATGACCATGAAAAGATGACAAACTGTATTTTACACAAATTATTTCCATGTATTAATAGGATTAGTGGATCAACAGGTATTAAACCGTTTATATTAGTAGATGCTTTTGGTTCGCCAGTGGAAGTTTGGGTCTTTATGGGTTAATGCACACAGTAATCAACAATAAGGCACTAAATTACAAGGAAAACAACACAATAGTGACTAAAAAGGAGTAGGCTGAAGTTAGAACTTATTACACTTACATTTTGTACAAATTAGGACTTTAGTTTAATACAACCCTGAAACAAAAACAATGTTTCTCCCTACAGTTTCACAGATATTTAGCAGGTTATCTATGAAAAATTAATAGAATTTATACAAACACATATACTGTGATCATACATTACTTTTCTATTTGTTCACCACTATGTATTGTTTGTATAAATGTATAGTACTATATATGAATCACACATCATCAGTTCCTTGTCAAATCCAGAGTTTACACCTTTAACATATTCACACTTTTTTCACTGGTCCTGACTGAGCCTTGTTATTTTCAACATTCCTGTTCCTCTCAGTAAATAATATAATAACTTTCTATAACCTCAAACAACCTGTGAATGCTGTTAGAAATTATTTACACTGGTCTGTTAAACTCAGCCAAGACGTGATTCTAGTCCATGTCTCGACACAGAAGCTACTTTTACATAAACAGCATCGGGTTCATCTGTCTTTATTTAGTCTTTTGATTTGGACCAAGAGGAGAGAGATGCACATATTTATTTCTCATTCTCTTTTCTTTATATACAACAGTGGTTTCCAACCTTTTTTGGCTCATGACCCCATTTTAACATCACAAATTTCTGGTGACCCCAGACATTCAAAACGGAGACATTTATTTTTGCTAAAATGTATTTGTTTTTGATCATGTAATAGTTTGCTAAGCTATGTTGCAAATAAACATTACTTTTAGAGGACATTTAGTCTATATTATGTCTATTATTATGGACAGAGGCAGAAAAGCCAGGGGTAGATTACTGCACAAAGTGAGAATTTTATTTTCCTTGGTCAGGATATGTACAGTCAGTCCAGCTTGGATTTACAAGGCTGACAATTAATACTGAACAAACAATAACTCAAACTATGAATTATGAAAGAGTTGCAGCATCTGAAACTGACCACAATGAACATTTGAAAGATAAACAGTACCACAGTGCTTCAGTTTCAGACTCAAAGTTTGTCATGTCTTTTATGGATTGTGATTGTTTCTCTAAACTTACATATTTCTTATTAGTACGTTTTTATTTTTATCAATTACTAGAAATTTCAGGCGACCCCATTTGAATTCCAGGCAACCCCATATGGGGTCCCGACCCCAAGGTTGAAAAACACTGATATACAACATGAAAATACAGGAAAGATGTGCACAGCCTTAAAAGACACACAAAAAAAACTAACTGAATGAGTTCTAAAGGTTAAAGTTATTATTTTGTGTGACCCCTGACCCCGTTAAAGAAACAACTCAAACAGTTAAAAACATCTGACATGTGGTGAATGAAGCCTGGTATAAAACATCAGAAAATTAATGTAATAAATCTCACATTGTCTGAACAAAAGGCTTAAAGATTTTTGAACATAATTTAACTTCTCTGATGACTTACCCCATGAATTAAACTTTTTTAATTATCTAACTTAAAATCATACTAACAATTGTTAAAGTACAAAGGGAAAATGTGTTAATTATAAGTGGAGCAAAATAAGCCCTAATAAAGACTGAAACACTTCAAAATCCCTCATTAATCCATAGGACCAAAGAAAAAAAGCTTAAATATCAGTAAGAGTTTCAGAACACATACAGGATAATACTATTACATTTGGGTGCTTCTATGAAACTGGGTTCATTTTGGTACCTGGCACTTTGCCAGCCTTTTAGACCCAATAATAAAAGAGAAATTCAGACATATTTACCCCCAGGATGTACCTAATGATGACCTCAGATAAATGCAAAAAATTATAGTCTTTTTCTGAGCCATCCCAAAATTAATGAATTTTTAATCAAATATTGGGCCAAAAATAGGACCAAAATTCAGACATGAAAAGCTACCTCGGTGTCAGTGCATTTGATCTTGAAAACATGGCTTGAAATGGTCTAAAATACCACTATAAATAAAGACACTGTGTTAAATTTGACAATCTTAGTGGTGTTTCTAATCCAGACATGCAGGTTTTTCATGAGTCTGCAGTCTCAGTCCAGGTTGCGTGTGTAATCCATTGTGTCCACTGGTGTTACATGTGGAACCTTTTTACCATGTTACATGCGGATTCTTGTATAAAAATAATATAAAAATGTGTCTTATCTGGGGAAATAGTTATGTTTTATCTCAGTAAATATCCATTTTTTAAATAGACCCAAAGTGCTTCCAAACTTGCTTCATAACATTAATCTACATCTGCTTTGAATTTTTAGCCCCTCTGTCCTGTTTTTAGGGACTAGTTTCATAGAAGCACCCATTTGCACACAAATGTCAGGTTGCAGTGTATGTGACTTGTTCTCTTATTTCTAGGCTTAACTTGATTTTCTCCTAAAATCTCTGAAGTACAGAGAGAGCTAAAAGTGGAACAAGGCATACTAAATGTTGCATTCATTACTTTTTAATATAAAAAGAACCTTTAGACTGAACAATGTCAGAACATTCTCTGAGAAAAGCTTCATTTCATCTCCCATGATTAACTGTAATTTCTTGTCCTTGTTCCTTTGACATCTTCAAGACCCGATTAAAAGACAGAATGAGAAAGACAATGGATTGATCTGAATGTAAAATTAAGGTCTTTCAATGTATTCATTCATTAGTCTCTATACATGTTGTTGCTTTCTATTCCTGTGCTGCTTTTGCTAGAGTTGGGTATTTGGGGACGACACAAACCAAATGTCCAGGTGAAAGTAGAACTGAACAAGTGGGAAGATACAGTTAAGAAATACTTTGTTAAATCAGATTTAATAGCAGTAAGCATCGCTTCCACTAGCATGGGGAAACAAGGCTTCCTGGACGACTCCCATTTTAGAACTGCACAACAGAGAGACATGATCCATGACAGCTCTGGATTGCGGGAAACATCTGGCTGGAGATGAAGTAAATGGAGAAAAAAAAGACTTTTTCTCGACCCAGAAATGAACAGTGCTGAATACAGAGTTCACGCAGCCTTGGTAGTGGAATGAAAAAGAAGGCCAAGATGAAAAAGAGAGAAAGACCCGACAGGAATCACTGATGTGTAACCTTTTCTACCTCTCCGCTCTCAGACTTCACTCCTGCTTTTTTCATTTCTCCATATGTTGCTGTACTTTTGTATATTCTTATGCAGCAGCAGCAGCTTTCTTGTTTCCCCCCATTGTGTGCTCTTCTGTGTCTATTTCTGCTTGTCAGGTCTTTGGGGTTGTCAGGATAAACCAAGCCCAGTCCCGATGTAATTACTGCCAGTCAGACTGAGGAGGAGGAGACAGGGGGAAGGAACGTGGGAAGCTAAGCGCCTTGCAACTCTAAAGACCTGCCAATCCTCCAAGAAAGAGACAAGAGCAAGCGCACAAGGAAGAGAAAAGACAAGCAAGAAAGAAAGGGAGAGAGAATGAAAGGGAAAGCAGCACTATAAATTAACATCAGATCCATGCAAACTGACAGTAAACTGATCAAAATGTAGTATAGTAAAATAAATAAAGAAATAAATAAAAAACTCAAACAGGAGGTGCTGAGACACGTTAACACATCACGAAACAACTTAATTTCATGAGCTGTTAAAGTCAGCTTTCCAATTATGCAACACTGACCACTCAACATTTTACAGACATCACTTTTCATGACTTTACAGTTCCTCCTGAATCTCAGTCTCTGCGACATCTCCACACCTTGCAACCTCCAGCAGTCATAAAACGAAGACAAAGCGCCCATTCAGCAGGCTTTAATGGACTTGGTAGGCTTAACCTTCTGGCTCAGGATACGGATAAGAATTTAAAATCAGCCAAAAGCCATTAAATATCTTCGCCGTTCCACTGACACCTCCTTTAAAATTACATTGCAGTGCATGGCTCTGCTGGCTGTTGCTTTTAGAGTCCAGAGGCTGTTCATTAAATTTACATATTCTAGAAGATGAATGAATGAGAAGGGTTGTGTTGTGGCACAGTGTCTTCACATGCACCATAGTGTTTCACATTTAATCATTCTACTGTGAGTTCACCCCTTACATCTCTCTCATCCTGTCTCAACATGCATTTGATCAACCTTTGGAAAAGGACAACTGCCAAATCTCCTCTGTCCTATTTGTCACTGACTGGTGCTATATCACCTATTTCTGCCCTTCTCTCACACTGGTATCACCTCAAGTAAAATCAAAGCAGAAGACAGAAGAGGAGAGATAATGGAGGGCAGAAGACAGAACTGGAAGTAAGGAGTGTGATATGTATCTCCTGAGAAGCAGCTGGTGAGTGAAAAAGACAGTGTGCTCAGTGATTGGCTGCGCTTTTAGAAGCTCGGTCAGAAATGTGTAAGTCCAGCCTTGCACAAAAAGGAAAGAAAGAGACAGAAATGCAGAAAGTAGAGGTTTGGAGAGGAAAAAAAACAAGGGCAAAGTGTCAGACAGGTGTTTGTGTATGTGTCAGAGTGTGCGCGTGCTCTGGGAAGGTAGGTCAATACAACTGAGCCCAGTGAAGTGTAACCTCATATCACCTCCTCTTGACTGAGCAGCATATCTGCTGTGCAGAGTGGCTGCTAAATCTCAGAGGTATTCCCTTTTGAAAAGGTAATTAAGCTGTTAGGTACGGCACCCCGGAAGGTCGTTCCAAGCCAAATCCCACAGTAGATTAACATGACATCACTGGACATTACTCATTTGCTTCCAATAGAGAACATCTAAATTAGTCCATGTGGACTACTTTGCTGTGTTAGCTTTTTGCAAAAGTTTGATTTTTGAATAACCTTGGCATCAACTTTGGTGTGCATATGGGTGTTTGCTTCAGCCTCTAACATGGAGGATGAGGCAAGTGGTCTGGCTAGTCCACCTTACTTCAGGCATCATAGAGAGGGTGGCCACGGTGCATTTCAGAACCAGAATATTGGTATCAACTTTCCCTCTCCCTACCGACCACCTCCTATTCAGTGGAAAGATAAAATTTCTATTTGCAGACCAAGTTTTATATGAAAGAGGACAGGAAAAAATCACACTCACCCCCATTTCTCTGTAATCTCCATAAGGGTGAAACTTCCTCATGCAGTGATTTCATGCACATTACACATTAAATCCTAAATATAGCACTGCTGCCTTCCCTGCTACCTTTACATCTTCTGTGATACATGTTTGTTGGTCCTATAGTATGTTGGCAGCAAAGCAAGAGGCTATTTACAAGTCTTCCACTCCACCAGACCCTGCCCTAACCCCAGGAATGAGCCATGAAATTACTCCATTTTGAAAGAGCATGGGGGTGGGGGGGATAGAGGAATCTGGTTGCAGCTTTAAAAATAAATATAAAACCAAGGACCCCAGGGTTTTTTCCCATGATGCATTGCAGTCTATTATCGACTCTGACATGAAACATTGTTGCAGAATCTAAGGCTGAGGTTCACCTTTCACAAACTATCACTGTCATGGGAACTAGGAGTAAATAGCAGTAAACAATGGATGTCCACAATGCAGGCTGATTGAAGATAACAACACACCAACTCTCATCACGACACAGGCGGGGAAAATGCCAACTAAATCTTTGTATGAATGTGTGTACAAAATTGCCAGCATGCTCATGCATACATGATTCTGACTCACAATGCCAGCATGAGGATTCACATGTCTACACATCTGTATAATCCTTGTCTGCTTTCATTTATGCTTGTGGGTCTGTTTAAAGCTACAGTCTCTGCACGCTGCCATGTGGACAGAAGCAAGATTCAGGATTCAAACTGCAGGGCAATAATGGCTCGCAATGCATATGGCTTAGCTTTCAACACAGGTGGAGTTGACATTTTTGGTATGATTCTGCAAGTCACTGTACAAGTCCATGTGCACCCTGACAGAGGAGAGCAAGCAGCAGCAAAGGCTGGTGGGAAAATTACCAATCCGACCTTGGCTTTGTCTCTTCAGGCACTGCAATGATAAAAAATATAGAAGGTCCTGCATTGTAGACAGCATGACTTTTATTCTCTAACTGTCGACTGTGGCTCTTTCATAGAGACAGACAGAACTATTGATTATCCATCAGTGTCAGAGAACATACAATTACAGATTGCTTTAGATCAAACACACACACACGGGTAGAGACACAGAGAGACACAGACAACGTAACTTCTCCACCCGAGGCCACTGGCTGTCATTTCCACTTCTCATCAAAAGAACTCCCTCCACGTTTCACACAAGAGGAGAAAAAACACCAATGACACACAAGAAGAGATAGGATATAGGGGTCAGACACTGTCGTGACCTTTTAAGTGGATGAAGAAATGAAACCCAGAGTAAATCCAAGAACGTAGAGACAGACGGAGGCAAAGATGACCAATCAGAAAAGAGAAAAAACACAGATGATTAGGCTTCAACGAGTGAATATCTGAATATCTACTGTGTTCCACCCTTCACAGCTAAGTCCTCATATGATGACACAGGAGGACAGATTAAATCTTACAATCGATAACATACAGAGAATGTCAGAAGGAAAAGGAGGAGAGGGACAACCGAGGGATTAATAGGATATGAGGTGTAATCAGGTTTGATGAAAGTGTGAGACACACAAGATCACTCGTGTATTTGTGAGTGCTTTAGTATCCTGATGTTTGGAGTAATTTCCCAGATATGTGTTATGCATCTTAACATTGCACCCAGGGTTTGAGCACATGCTATAGCAGGCTAAGGCTAACCCAGAAACTGTGATAATGTCTCACAAATTTGTAATCCTGAGGTTCAATTTCCAGTTTCCATTTAATTGGCAAAAAAACCAATGAATATACAAATTAGGTTGGAGACCAGGGTTTAGGGTTCTGAGTCCCACACATGATTAGATTTTTACATATTAGTCAAGGTTAGGGGGGAAAAAATTAAGCTTTTTCATGACCTTTTTTAGTATTTAATCAAGAATCTTAAAAGTACCCACCAGACATGTTTGACAACATTCTGAGTAATGATTTCAGCCAAATAAGATATTTCTAGCAAAGTCAAATATTCTTAACATTACAGCTGCACAGTATGTCGTTTGAGCATCGAGATTGCGATGTACATGTGCGCAATAGTCACACTGCAGGTCCTGCAATGTAGGAGGCAAATGAACTCAACATGTTCTCATTTAATTTCAAGGGTATGTGACACACATTGCACACAGTGATCCACCAACAACACTGAAAAATGAGCAACGAACAAGAGAAAATCACCATAAACAAAGACTTGGTGCTAAAAGAAAAGCAACGTCAGTATCTGGAATTATTTTGGCTACAAGAAGGATGATATTGAAACAAATGTTCTGTGTCAACAGTGCGTTGCACCTGTTGCCAAAATGAGAGGTAACACAACTAATTTGTTTGACCATTTACAATGGCACCACACAGCTATTATATCCTCCTGAGCATTTTTTCATATCGCAGGGTTAAAAAAAAATCGCAATGTCAGTTTTTTCCAATATCGTGCAGCCCTACTTAACATGATTCACACTTTCCAAGAATGGCAAATGTTTATGCAAATATTTAAATATTTAATGAATTCTGAATGTGTACGGACTATGGAAATCTCATAACTTTTATAATGTTTACGTATTTATAAGGTGGAGGCTTTAAAACAAGCCATTTCAGGCTTTCTGCCTCTCCCTGCACCTTTACTGTTTTATTATGTCTTTGATCAATGTTATGTATGTGCAAAATAAATCAATAAATCAAATACAGAACTGAAAAATATCCCTGTGTAAATGAACAAGAGATAATTGGAATAAAATATTTTAACATCTTCTAATAAAATGGTTGGAAAAATGCCAATTATTCTTGATAGATAAAGTATAACTGGGACTCAGTATGTAATCACTCCATCTGGTCGTATGTGATAATCGAAGTATATAAATAGGAATAAACAGAGGAATGTGTCTGAAAACAAAATTATTCCATCTTTATGGGCAACAGTGCACTTCATTCCAAAGCTATCTTTTTTTCCTCATCTTCTTTTCCACAAGCTTGTTGGAGATTTCCCCGAAACTGATATGATACTTCAAATTATCATCATATTCACTATTTTATGGGACTGGAAAGTAACATAAACACATGATCCATGGTTTTAATCACCCATTTGCAATGTGTTCACATGCAACATTAACCAAGGTTACACAAAATGATGGTAATACAGTGAAAAGCCACAAAACACTACAAAAACAGAGACAGGAAACATTACTCTCCCTAATAAAGCATTCAGTGCCAAAGATCTTCAAGGACAAACATAATTTCTGTGCATTTGCATCTTCCTATTTATGAGACATTGAATTATCATTGTACAAACCATCCTAACCGGTGAGGTAATCAAATGATAAATGTGTCCATGCAGCCACTACATTATTATCATTTAATGCTCATCAAATACTTTGACAAATTTGTTTAAATTAACCCTGCTAGGACTTTCTTTGACATCAGAGCATCAGATGAGATAAAGAACAAAAGCAAGAAATTGCATTAAAAGGTCAATGAAGCAGAGCGTAGCTGTGTTCATGTTAAAACAGTTTTAATTCACATAGCAGCAGCATCCACAAGCAGCCATTATAAAGGTTAAGCTAAATTTTATATAGTCTGATTAGTGAATAATTTAATATAGTTAAAGGTCAAATGCAAAGTTGCAAGTTTGAAACATCTCATCAAACTCAATATCTTGTCTAAAATGTTACTCTTTGACCTGCAGATCTGCAATCTGAAAACTTCAATCCAGCAAAAGTGGTGAATGTCAGCGTGACGTTCTTCAGTGGACATTGGATAACAGTCATCTCAGCTGCATCATTAAAATATTATATTTTCCCTCACCTTTTACTGCAATATTTCAATCTCAATAGGTGCTGTGATCTAAAATGTCTCAGCAGTTTGCCCTCCTTCCTGTTCTTTCAGTGAAAAGAATCCAAAATGAAGGGGGGAAAGAAACAAACAGGCACATAACTCCACAGCTTAGATAAGATTGGCTTTTTAAATATTTAGTGTTTGTTTACAACTGTTCCCCTGAGTGGCAAAATGTTCTGTCTGAGTGGATTAACGGATGTTTGGGTATAATATCAAAGCTCTGATATACTCCAACTTAAAACCGCACCACTGGAAAAGGCACACGCTACATCGTAACTGACACGAAATAAATGGCTTAGCAGGCTACCAAAGAAATCGTGTCAATATTTATTTTAATGTCAAAATGCACTCCGCTGACTTCAGGAACAATTTAAGCTACTCAATTGGAACCAGGAGCGATAAGCCAGATGGTCGGCTAATGAACTCTAAAATGATTGCAGCAATCAGACAAACAGGTTTCACTATTATACTTTTTTTCAGAGCAGCAGGTCTCATAAGCAAAATATGGCCTGTCTAGTTCACAACACAAATACCTTCAGTGATTGCCTGCAAGGCCGTCCGGCAAGGATCCACCACACTCTGTCTGCTGACCATAGAGAAACCACATAATAAGCCTTAAAAGTTGCCCACAATGAGATTGCTGTCGTCCACAGAGGTTAAACCAGAGGGAACTGAGAGACATCTGTGTAGAACATGCACTCACACATATACAGACAAGCCAGTGGTGATGACATTGGGCTATGCTTCATTGTGATGGTCACATGTGGTCTGTAAATCGATAAGCTGCACTCACACTGTGGCTTGGTGAAAAGAACAGGGGTGCAGAGGGTTTCAGTGCTCAATACTTTATTGAGCGTTGTTAACCCCAGACTATCACCCATGTATGTCAGTGCTCATACATGGTATATTAAGAGGGTAAATATCTGGCGTAGCATGAGTAACAACCAATCGAAAGTACCCAAATGTACATGCACACACACTGGCACAAACAAAACACAAAGGTTATTGAGCACCAAGGGGTGTGCAAACAATGAAGTGAATAAATGACCGTTTCGAGAGTTAGTTGATAATCTGCTCTACCCCATCCTTGCATCCCCACAAAGAGAGCAGGATGAGGGGATAACAGAAGATAAAGGGGAATGAAAAAGAAGAGGAAATACGCTTACAGAATGGGTAGAGAGCTGGTGGGGAAAAAAAGCAGATAAAAGTTAATGCTCTGCAGAAGCTGAGAGGTAAACACAGAGAGACAAAGGGAGAGAAGGAAAATGTGCCAATGAATTTGAAGCTGAGATAGACAGGGAGAGAATGAAAATTGCAGACAGGGAGTTTGTTTGTAGATTTGTAAGCTGCATGAATGATTAGAAAACAGCAGCAGTGGGAAGGGGTGGAGGTGGGAGGGCTGTGGTGGTGGTGATGGTGGTGGTAGTACTTCTGCCAGCCAACTGTAATGTTAGTCAGAGCTTTGAAGTTTTTAAAAGTTTTTGTTCTCCCGTGTGATGTGATCCAGGCGGCTGCCTCTAATCTTTCCTGGAGGGGAGGGAAAAGAGAGGCTGACATAAGAAAAATAGGTGGATATAAGATACAAAGGTTGTGGTGGGAGGTAGAGGCGGGGGCATTCTGGGAGACTTAGGCAACACTACTGAGACAGGTAAGAGGAGAAATGCAACGGCGCCCATGGCAACAACTATAACACAGAGACGCGTGAAAAAACTTTTTTCTTTATACATTCCACAGATCGTTTCAACAAGCAGCAGAGGATGTAAAGCAAACTATTTCTTCAGGCATAAACTCTTCTTCCTTTTTGGAGTTTTGAAAAAGAGGATGTGACTTTCTTGGCAGGTGCAGCAGAAGTCTTCTATGGAGAAATATGTGTGCAAACGACATGTAGCCATGTTTAGTACAAGCCCTTCTGGAGCTTCCCTGTTTTGAGTCTAGCATTGAGACAAATTAGCTCACACCTGGGGCTCTCGCCTGTTCTCCCTGCCTCTGAATTCAGTCCTTGTGTCCTACCTGTGTCTGAGGCTGTCTGCAGCATGCTGTGCTGATTGGAGGTCTTTCTCTCCTTTTGTAATTGCCATGTTATCAGCTCCACTCCGGCACTGCCACTTTCGCCCAGGCCTTTCAGTCAGATGGACATGCCAATTAGCTGGTCTCCACATACACACAAACACACGCACACACTCTTGTTGTAGCTCAATCACAAAGACATAAAAACACACACAGGCTTTCTTGAGGCCTTCCTGTCAGGTAGCATCGCAGACAGCTGCTGGTACAAAGCGGGTAATTTGGAATGAACAGGAGTGGAGAATCAAAGCTCTTTATTCACACACGCAGACAAATATGCACAGCCATACAAATAAAGTCCCGGTGGGAGCTTCTTGTTCAGGCCGCAAGGTCCCAAGTGAACCTTTTTACTTCCCATTCCTTCTTAATCCTTTACCCCCTAAACACTCACGCTGACTTTCATCCAAAGCTCATCCAGTCTTGTCTTTTCTTTAAGATTCATTTCCATTTATGCTATAGGAAGAGACTCTACAAGCTTTTAAGCAAAGTGACTTTTTCTCTCATTTTTCAGCTCTTGTTCATTGACTGCTTCAGGATTCTTGAAAACTTATGCCGCGTTTCCACTACGTGGTACCGGCTCAACTTGACTCAACTTGGCTCAGGTACCAGGTACTATTCCTGGACACCATTTCCATTACGGGATACTACCAACTTTAGAGTACCTGGAGGTCATAACAACGCAGTGCATAACTTCCGTGACTCAGAGAGTTGCTGATAAACTCCCTCATTGCCCCGTCAAGCTCACACTGAATCTTTTCATTGGCCACAAGGACAGAAATGTCTGAACCTCCTCGACCGACCACGGTGTAGTTTTACGGGCATTCATCATGAATTAGCCTACCGGTATATTTACTGTAAACTTCTGAATCTGTTTTCTTTTTAAATGGTGTGTCACTAATGGATGACGCAATGATGCAGAGACAACTCTCTGACCAATCAGTAGTCTGCAGTGTTTACACATCACATTTTAGTATCTCTTCGCCTGTTTTGGAACCTCAAGTACTAAAAAAGTAGTACCGAGTACTAGATTCCAGGTTCTTTTCGTAATGGAAACATAAAAAGGCCAAGTCAAGTCGAGCTGGTACTACGTAGTGGAAATGCAGCATTTGTGAATGTTAGAACCAGCACTTCCACCAGTTTTGACTGGAACTGTTGCAATCAAGGATGCAATAGTTGGAAGACATTGCACAATCCACAATGGACCATAATATGTTAACTTTATACCCTCCAGCTGTACTCTGGCTCTTTTTGACTCTTGATAATCCTTTAAGTGTTCAAGTGAAAGCGGCTTTCTCTTTCTCATGCTAATTTCTAGCTTTTGCTAAAATTCATGGGATTACCAAATAACCAAAAAAACACTGTAGATCACTGCACATTCTTTTTTCTTTCTCAGGGCCTCTCCATTGTTGCTGTGTTCTCCACCCTCTCTGTCCAACCTGTAGAACATGATGTTCCCAAGAGAAAACTTACTATTGTTTAATTCCGGTTGGGAACCTACTTTCTCAGGTTCTCGAGAAACGCTCAGGATGGTCCAAAATGAGGTCAGCACCTATCCCATTGATGGGTAAAAGGGGTCCCACTGGCAGATTTAAGATTAGTACTGGAATTCATTCATTCATTTAACACATACGTAATCCTCAAGAGGGTTGTTGGGATGCTGGAGTCTATCCCAGCTGAGGCGGGTACACCCTGGACATGTTGCCAGGTCATCACAGGGCTGACATTTAGACACAAACAACCATTCACTCTCACATTCCCATTGATTTAGATTGAACAATTAACCTATTTACGTGCATGTCTTTGGATGATGGGATTAAACTGGTGTAAAAAAAAAAAAAAAAAACCTACACATGAGAGAGAACTTGCAAATTCCACACAGGGAGGCCCACACAGATTGACCCATGACATTGTTGCTGTGAGGCAAGAATCAGTACATTTATATGCACAGAGCATTTATTTGGACAGTTGTCTGTGTCCCAGTCTACATTCAATGGAATATAATCAATATATTATTGAAATCCTGTCACCTCCGCTATGATAGGTGCCAATATACACTCTTTCAACTGCTAGTAGTACAGGGACATTTGTGTTTGACCTACAATATCACAAACCACAACAATAGCCAAGAGCATACTAGCAACTTAGCAACCCAGAAGTAAACTAGTATGACAGTGGACAATGCTGCAAATTTGTAGACTGTGTACTTTCTGTCCACTTTTTGAGCACATGAGATGCATGCTGTTCGACTTCCAGGTCAGGATTTGGTGTACAACTCAACACACCAGTCAGATTAGAACACTTTATCCTGTTCCAATCCAACTGGTCATCATACATGCAGGAGTAGATCTTTCAATAGCATTACTTAGGTGTGTTAGTCCAACTATTAAAACTTAGATTTCAGTCAAGCCAGCATGTTTACATGTACTTCTAAAGTCCAGTTTTATGCACTAGTTTGGTTTAATTTAATTTGGTTTTTAAGGTGTCATGTAAACCAAGAGCTAACTACTTTGCCAAGTTGTTTGTCTCAGCTCGACACTTCTGAAAATGCACAGATTTCTCATGGTCTTAACCCAGTTTTAAATTAGCACATTTGCAACCATTTTACCGGCTTCATCGCTCTTTGAATTCATGTCAGACTAGAATCTAATTAATGCTTCTGCGTGTATCTGTCTGAGCTTAAATTGTTAGTGTAATTGAATTGACAACCATTAGCAGCTATCACATCTTTTAAAAAACATCACTACAGTAAAATCACTTTGATTAGGTCATTTAGAAACAACTTCCTCTTCCCATTTTATGTGGCAAACACATCACAGCGCCCCATCAATGTCAAGTTTTCAAACATTAGCCGTCTATTGATAACCCCCCTAATGTTAACTTCTAATGATGCCAGATGTTTCATAGACTGAACAGTGAAGAAGAGACTGCTCTGGGCTCCTTACAGGGACCCACCAATTAATCAACCTCAGTATGTGTGCATGCTTGTTAACGCTGACACTCCTTTTGGTGTGCATCGCAGCTATTTCAGTAATTCTGTACTAACACGGCACTGCCAAACTAGCTCTGCCATCCACTCCACTGAACCGCTTCCTTATTATCACCCAGCTACTCCAATGTCACGGACGATCAAACCCACATACAGACACATGTGCAACCTTAAACACCTAATTATCACACATACACGCCGTGTTGGTGACTGGGGATTAATAGCACTCGCATGAGGGCTTTTTTGCATGTTTTTTTTTATGTATCTTTCTGTCTCCCTTTCACACACACAACCCCACGCCTGTGACATTACATCAGCTCATATTAGTGTTCGGCCATTTTCACTTTAGATGAGAGAGGACAAGGAGAGAAGAGCTTTATTATCCATTCCTTCATTACTTAAGTTCCAGCTATATTACATGCATCTCAAGCCCATCAAACCCTATATCCCTTGTTAGAGTTAATGTGCTTTCTTCTGCTGTCACCTATTACAAAGGCCATAAAACCAGTTTAAAAGTTTCCGAAGCGCCGTCTCATGTCTGGTTATCTAATTTGAAAAGCTTTTCTTCCATCTATTGAAGACAGAGTTTCTTGCAAACTTAATACATGACTTCTGTCAGTTTTCATTCCCCGCTGAAAATCTCTCTCTGTCTCTCTCTTTGCCGACGGTGACTCAGCCTGCCAGTGCAAATGCATGCACATCAATGCATATATGGAACTTGAGCTGTGTTTGCACAAGTCCGTGCGTGTGTCTGTGTGACTATTAGCTCCTGCCAAGACCCAAAGCCTGCAGAGCACCAGTGACCTGATATGTAGGGTGAGACAGAAACACTGGGAAGACAGGATACAAACCCGCCCCCACTAACTCTGACTGACAGCCCTGCGACCTCGGCTGCCTCCTGCGACAATACTTCGGTCTTGCTTCCACGTTAGCGTCTGTCAGTCCGAGCTCAATATAACAACTAGTTCTGGGGCGAAATTCTAAAAGCATCGTCACTGGAGGACTAGAGGACAAGACGAAAACGAATGAAGTGTAGTGAAAGAGAATGTATGTTTTCGGGTGATATAATGAGACAAACTGATATCGCTGCTTAGCCCTTAAAGCAACTGTCAGGATTTGCAAAAGTCTTACATTGCCCCAGGTGCCTGTACAAATCCAAAAAAGACATGGTTGTACCACCACAGGATTTTACTGTCGCTCAGTCCTACAGCCTTTGTGACCAATACAGCACTTAAACAACTACATCCCACTGCCTCTATCTCCCACTCTTATGGACAAATCCCTCGTAATCTATGGATAAGGTAAAACAGCTGCGTGTCTCAGTGGATTTCAGTGAATTCAGGTCAAAAGGGTATAGACAGTCAAAAGAGCATTAGTACACAAAGTGGGCACATAGTCACAGACAGTTTTCCCACCACTTTAACATGAAAAACTGAAAAGTAAAGGATTAGAACAGCAACAAATTGCAGCTAAACCAGAAAATAACTTCAATCAATAGCTGTAGTGTACAAATCCTGTAGATAGAGAACATGTATGGGATCCCACATCAATAAAACAGATAAAAAAAAACAAACTAAAATCTCAGCACTGGCATCTAAAATATGACTTCTAGATGCTGGGCTGTGACTCACCTGACATCACCCAGATACTGTTTGAGAATGAATCATTTAGTAGAAACTTGGATAGGGGCATGTAAGGTAGTGGGCTACATTTAGGCTAAAAGGGATCTTTTCTGTGCAGCCTGCAGGCCATTCACCGCTCTGTGATATAAAAAAAACTAAATCAAAACATTCCCATCATATTTGTGGCTGAAAGGCTCTAAATGTGATTATACTCTACTGGATGCAGACAGGAAACTTTATGGCAATTTATTATAAATCTGTGTAGATAGTATTTACTATGGCATGAAGCATTTCTTGATTGTGTCATATGAGTTTCATACATCTCAGCAAGTGCTTCCCTTGGGTTCAGTGAGTGTGGGAGGGAAAAAAAAAGAAAAAGTTTGTGAAGTGAAAATCTCATATGTTTAATGAGCATGCAAGGGCTGTGGGATTGATGTGACTAGGGAGGGGAAATTTTATGCAACTCGTGACAGACACCACAAGGGGATGAGGTGAGAATGCGGAAAGAGAGGAATGTTGCAAGAAAATAAGGGGACAAGACAGAAGTAAATATACATTCACATTTAGTTTTGACAGGAGATGGAAAGTTCACACTAAACACGGTGAATGAGTAAAAAAAAAAAAAAAAAGCATTAAAGTAGGGAGAATGATAGTTTCAGAGGTTAAAGAGAGTCCCACAGAGTTGAGCTGCATTTAAACAACTCTTCCTCTACCTCAGCAGTGGAGCTGACACTCTGACACTTGGCTGCCTATTGGCATGGTAAATTGAGGGTCCACTGAAGCAGCACTCTGACAGCCAGAGGAGGCCATACTCTGCAAGGGCTGTATATTCTCAGGACGGTATTACAGTACACATCAGAGGAAGGAGAAGGAGAGGAAAAAAAACATGAGAACAGAAGATTGATGTAAAAGTATGAATGCAACAGAAGGAAAGCCGTATGGAGGTAGGAAGATTAAAAAAGTGTGAAATATAGGCGGGAGCTGCAAGAGGAGGAGTATAGAGAAAGGAAAACGCTAAAAGGCTGATAAGAGGGGAGGACAGACGGTAAAATTGATTTCTATTTTTGGAAGAGGTATGTCCAAGGGAGTCTAAAACATGTTCGATTTCAAAGTCACACGCGCACCCTTGGATAGTTTTCAACAGTGCACACATATAAATCTCACATGCAAATCAAAATTGCAATAGATCATGCTAGTAGATTGCAAGTGGCAATGTAATTGCTTTTCCAGTGGTTGAACGTGACTTGTGCTCTTGAGCGTGCAAGATGTCCGCCCTGTTACGGTGTAGATGAAGCCATTAGCCATTCGGTTTAATGGGCAATCTGCACCATAGGCTCCTCTGACCCTCCACACTTTGTAGGAGGCAGACCAAGTTTATTAACAAAGAGTGAAAAGCTCCAAGCTTACCCTATCACACAAGGCCACACTTAATTAGACTGTTTGTTTAGCAGCGTCTAATGGGAAGGATAGCGAACGGGGGGGAAAAGTTGACTGCTCTCCTTGAAAGTGCAAACTGAAAGACATCTGGCCAAGGATGAGTGGAGGAACATAAGGATATTAGTGGAACGTAGCCTGAACGCATCACGTTTTGTGCCATGTCATTTTCTCAGAACAGATGGTAATGATAGGAGCAACAATTGACAGTATTCATAAATGTTAAATTGCTTTGTTCTAATTTCACTACCATAATTATAAGAGCCAATAAAACAAATGCTGTATTAGAAAGGTCAAAACACATCGATTTAATTGATTGTTTGTGCGTGGGATGGAAGGATACGGGAAGAGAAGGAACAAGAGAGCGTGATTGAGTTTAGGTGCATTAAGTCAGTAAGTAACAACAGTGTGATACATGAGGGATACAACCTCTGTATGAAATTATACCTAATTAGTTCAACGCTTCAGAAAAATTACATTTCTCTTTTCATCCATCTCTATACCCTTTCAGCCCCTCTCCCTTGATCCCTCTCCCTGTGCAGAGGGCTAATTAAAGGGAAGAAATTGGATATGGGCCTGTGCGCACTCTAATTCAGAAAGAAGGAGGAGGAAGCGAGCGAGGTGGGGGAGAAGTCGGACCCGGGACAAGGGCATTGGATCAGAACAGTGAAGGCTTGTCATTTCTGGAAATATTATAGGGATGCAAGGTTAGCAATAAGGGCAGATGGGATGAGGCAGTCAAAGTGTGACGCCTCAGAACCTCACACAACATAAAATCCAGCACTCTTCTCCTGCTGCTAATCCACCGCTGATTTATCCTGAGCTGTCCTGTCTTCTTTTACCACTTCATCAATCTGTGAAAAGCCTGTAGGACCTGAGCGTAATGTTTTGCCACTGAATCATCCGCTGTCCGTCCCCGCTCTTCTCACCGGGTCACGGGTCAAAATGGTTGGCGGACTGTCTGAGAGGACCACTTGACATATCCATTAGACCCATAAATCACTGAAAATGTTTTCACCCATCAACACGACTCTCTAATTGATGTTTGAGTTTCAAGGAAATCGATTATTGCATTACTCTTAGAGTGAGTGGCTTTAGCTTGCTTGCATTGAAATTACGTTTTAACCCAGGGTTTCACAACCTCTTTTGAACTACACCCACTAACAGCATCATGAGCCTACTGGCGCTCTCCCTATGCCCAAAATAATTTGGACCCATATGAGGAGGTTGTGGTGGGTTATATAGCTCTGTAGATAAAGCTGTGAGAAAGTGAAAGTGAGCTCCACTCACCTTATCATTGACTACCTGCTGCCCCCCGAAAACAAATTTGCAAGGGGGGATGGGTGATGAGCCAGACGATATGTGCCCCACTCACGGACCTCAATCCAAGAGCGTGGAGAGAGTATGTGTAGAGTGATTTATAATGTTGTGATGTACAACAGTAGTCGCTAACACACCTGAATGCACGTACAACGATGTCACTTGCAACCCCCCCCATGTGCTTGCGCACCCCGGGAGAGTTTGTGCACCCCCCCAGTTGAGTACCACTGTCTTAACCCATAAAGACCCAACATACGCTGTCAACCAAAACCATCTACTAATTTAAAATGTTTAATACCTGTTGATCCATTAATCATATCAATCCATGTAAATAATTGGTGTAAAATACAGTTTGTCATCTTTTCCTGGTCATCAGATATGACCCATTTGGATGTTCAGAGGCTCTGTAGTGAACATGGAAACATTAATTCACCAGGAAAACCCATGGAGTTTGATAAATGACAGTGCATGGAGACACTAGTTTTATGTTGAGTTAATGATATATTTTGCTGAAAAAGTCCCTTTTTTCAGTTTTCTCTGTCTTTATGATAATAATCCCCAACTTTAACCTGAGTTTTTATGAACATCTACATGATCAGTCAATTCAATATAGGAAAATACCAGATTTTTACTGAAAAAAACACAAAATACAATGGATAATATCATAATAATTAGTGATAAATCACTTAAGAAAGGTGAATGCTAGAGAAGCATTCATTTGGGAACTGACACAAAAGAGTGACTTCCTAGTAAAATACTAATTCCTGCTTTTTACCTTGAGGGTCTTATTTGTGCAGTTTTCACCATTCTTCTTATAGGCTAAAAATTTTGCATTAAAAACATAACACTGCTATACACACAGACAACATAATAAATAAAATAATCAGTCCCACTATAAATTCTTAAGAAACCCAATATAGAGAGATCCAAAACAATTTTCAGAATGATCTCCTAGATTATCATATTATACTGCCACCAAGTATTGATGTTTTTTATTAAAACATTTAGGTACTGTATACTGACTCCCCAGCCAGTTTCACTTATGAGAGTCACTAGTTCTTGGGATGATGGCACATTTGCAAATTGCAGTCAGTGTGTGTTTCAAAGAGACACTCTGCTAAGACTTTACGCGCTTCTTTGTACGTTCTTTCATCTCAATTGTCAAAGTCTGTGAAACTGACTCCACAAAGAAGTGAATAAATACATAATTCTAACTTTTTGCCTTTTATTCTTATTCCTCAGCCAGGCAGAGGCACATTTCCATTCAAGTGTAAGGCAAATATTAGCTGAATTTTTTAAGAAAACCGTCAAAAGAAAAGACAAATTTATGTATGTTTTCGTAGGCTAATAATAATGAGCTGGTTCGTCATCATCGTCATCCTTGTTAAAAGTTGCTACCTGAGCTGTTGATTGAGGTGCTGATAGACATGATAGGAATTGGACCAAAACCTGAAACTGGTTGATAGTGTTTGACCCCAGAACTGAACCACTGGTTTGACCAGACTCTTCAAGAGGTTGTCCAACTATTTAACTTGGCATCTGCACATTTGATGCTGTTTCATTATTGTTTTCCATCTAATATGACATCACTTCTTTTCTCTTATATTAATTCAGTGAATGGTGCGCTCTCCCTATTATATCATACAACTGCTGTGTGAAGATACTATCATTATTTTGGGCACCACATTGTTTTGACATCTTATCATGAAAATTTCTGTGATTGCCACCTCTATCCTAGATCACATTTAATCTACCAAATGTGTGCAACTAATATTCTGTTTCCTCATAAACTCATTTCCCCTGGGATTAATAAAGAATTCTGTATATTTTGCCTGCTGTCAAATCTCAGGTTATAACCCTTTGCAAAAATTTTACTGTAGCACTTTGAGAATTCCAGATATATCAGACCACATCTCTTTGTATCTTCTCTCTCCTTTGCCCTCTTTGTCTTTATTCCTCTAGACGTGTCTAAATCCACAGGCTCGGGCCAGGTGCAGCTGCAGATCTGTGGTGGATCAGAGAGTTGATAATGGGTGACTGGAGGGTGTGTGTGCTTATGTGTGATCAAGGGGATTCTCCGTGTATTATAGTGACTGACACACTCCCTGCGGTGAGCAAATACATGATGATGGACAGAGGAAAGGAGGTTAACAGCTTGCATGCTCTCTCACACACACACACACTGATGCATTTGCTGTGTAACCCCACTGTGCCGACGTAACAGAGGGGTTAACAGGCTATTACCATATTACTTTAGTGCAGAGGCCAAAACACATTTGGCTCCAACAACAAATGAACCAAATGGCGAAGTAACACATGCCAGGACAACAACAAAGAGTGTATTTGTCTGTGTTAAGAAAACATCCCGCCTCCCCTATCGTCCCACCCACCGCAGCTTCATCTGCATGTTCACACACACAAATATAAACACACACAGATTGGAAGGGGCATTTGCTTCACAGTTGAATGAGCACCCAACTGAGTGACCTGATCAGAGTAAAGGCTGTTTTTGTGCTCTGGGGGAGTTTGGAAGGGGTTAACCAAAGAACGAAGGGTGACTTTTCAGAGTACAGCTAACCCAGTTTTCTAAAACTACAAAAAAAAAAATCCACTTTATATCCACAGCTTTATGTGTTACTATTGTGTCTTTTGAGGGAAAAAAGTCACAAAATCCCATTAAATCTCCTTTTATTTACAGACACGCAACATATATAACCTTCTCAGTCAGTTGTCCACCATGCAGGCACATGCATGTTGGACAAATCACAAACACCCAGAAAGGCTTTGAGAATGGGACCGATGTCAAAAAAAAAACCTTCCATACCTGCTGGTGAAGTACAGCAATGTGTAAACACAGTTGCAAGGTTTTTACACTGTAGTGACCAGAGAAGGACATCCATAAACTAAAACCATCATAAACCCTAAGCAAGAGGAGAGACCTAGACCAGGGAACTCCTTCTGCTCCTGTTAGATTCTCCTGGACCATTTACAAACCCTTTATATAGACATACTGTGCTGTCTGATACTGCATAAAAACTACTTTCTATATGATTTCATTCTTCTGTTAATATTATTAAGTTCATTTTAACTACTCACACTGTGACAGAACATTCTCTATTGTTATTCTGTTCCTGTAGTTTCTGTTTATACATTTATTTATCATAGAACAGTACTGTCAAACATATGGCAAAAACCAGCCCTCCAAAGGGTTCAATCCAGCCCACAGGATGAATTTACAAAGATTACACAGAAGACATTGACAATCAAGTTGTACTGATTATAAAGTTAAATTCTATATTTTTCAGTTCCTGTTACTAAATGTTTCATACCTTTGTGGATCCTCAACGACATCAAAGTTTTAATGTACATGTGTAAATGATAAGCTGAAGCATAATATTGTGAAAATTGCACTTATTTTTCATTGGCTGTATGTGGATGCTGATGCTATTCACATTTTTTGTTTAACCCATAAAGACCCAATCAGCCACTGGTGACCAAAATCATCTATTGATCTAAAATGTTTAAAAACTTCTGAACCACTAATCCTATAAATACATGTAAATAACTGGTGGAAAATGCAGTTTGTCATCTTTTCACAGTCATCACATTGGACCCATTTGGATGATCAGAGGCTCCATAGTGAAAGTGGAAACACTATCATCTTCTGCAACATTGATTCACCAGTAAAACCCATGGAGTTGGATCAATGACAGTGGATGGAGACACTTATTTTTACATTCAGTTCCTGATATATATGTTGAAAAAGTCACTTTTTCTTCAGTTTTCACTGTTTTTGATATAATAACTTTCAACTTTAATCTGACCTTTTATGAACATCTACAAGATCAGTGAATTAAATATAGGAAAACACATGATTTTCACTGAAAAAACACAACATACAGAGGATAATATTATAATAAATGGTGATAAATAACTTAAGAAAGGTGAAATCTAGAAAAACGTTTATTTGAGAACTGATACAAAAGTACAACTGGGTCTTTATGGGTTAAGAATAGTTGGTAAATGTAAACATTTTCATACAATAATTTGCCTTTTTTTTGTACTAAAATTTTGAGTTGTCATTATTCATAAGTTATTATACTATTATTTTACTGGTTTGGCCCGCTTGAGGTCAAATTGGACAGTAATTGGCCCCTGAACTAAAATGAGTTTGACCCCTGCCGTAGAATATATTTAACTGTATGTACATTTGCTCTATGTCACACTTGCTTTGTCAATGTAAAACAAATGTTCCCTATGTCAATAAAACCATACTGAATTGAACTGAACTGAATCCCCCCCCCCATACACACACACACACACACACACACCAGAGAGCTGTCTGTCCACATGCTCATACATAGACGTTAACTTAGATACATGTTGTCTGGACTTTGATCCAGCCGTACACTTCTCTCTGAATGGGGCCGATAGATCAATGATGAGCGTGTATTTCTTTGAGTTTGTGTCTACATGCTATATGTTCAGCAGTTTATGGATGGATGGAGGCCATCTTTGCACCACCCTGCATGCTGTGCTTGGCCAGGCCTGCCACTTAGAGCGGAAACACATACACAAAAACATAGACTTAGTTGCCCCCACGCCTATTTCCGATGTGAATAGGGGATGAACCATGCTGCTCTCTCTCTCTCTCTCTTCCTCCTCTGAATGAAAATCCCTGCTCCTAGATGATGTGCTCTGGACAATGCAGTCACCCAGTAGCACCATTTGTGCGGCTGCTTATCTCTCTTACAACAATAAAGCCAGATGTCCTGGGTGATTAAAGCAAACATTTGATGAATTTTATCCAGTATGAATAGCCAAACACGGAGGGAACATAATTATATAGCATGAATTACTGTGCAGCAGGCAGCAAGGAGGAAAATGTAATTCTCTGAGCAATTTACATGAAGATGAGACAAAGACCACTACTATTCCATTTTAAATGCAAGTCATCATTTGTAATTGAGAGTGTCACGGGCCTGTAGGTGACAGCCCACCAAACAATGCAGCTGCAACTTTCGAATGAATAGAAATCAATGGGAACATGACCGATCATTTGAGCTATTATGTACTGTACATACCTCTCCAAAACAGTTACAGTTAACAAATTGGGGTCTATGGACTCTTGGGGCTGGGTCGGGAGGTCAGTCGCTGTACACTGCATAATGTGGAAAAGTAATCACTGACTGATGGGATATAAGCTCATTCATTTTCTTACTAAGAGTTGCACAAAAATCGTAAAATTGATTTTATGTCTCTGTGCTAAATATAAAACTATAGCTATGAGCTTTTAGCTTAACTAAGTATTTATAGTTTGGAAAACTCTATGGCAGCTTATAGTGGCGAAAGAATCAATACATATGTTATTTTATTTATTTTATGGGCTCAAAATCTGAAAAATATCTTGGTGTGGATTTATCTGGGCTTATTGGACTATTTTTTTGAAACAGTAACTTCCAGGGGATTGAAAATATCCCACAAACCACTTTGCATTTCTGGATTCAGTTTAAATAATTTAGATTAACACAAGCTATCTTAGCAAGGGATCTGCCAAAAAATAACGTACATATAGTCATGCAAGGGTATCAGGATACCAGCATCATCATTTATGTGTTCACTATTTGTCTCTTTGAACAGAACTTCAGCCTTTTGGGTTCAACACTGATTAAAGTTTAAGTGGCAGAGCACGCTGTCAGTGTAGCATCAATGCCCAGGGCACTGAGTAAATTAATGATGCTTAAGTAAACTATGGATTAATTATAGATATCCCAATGTGTTACTAGGCATATATGCATATCTGACGGAGTGTCCTACCTGCGGTTATGCTAATGAGGAACTAACCTGCTTCGGCAGACAGAGGACAGATGGAAAACACACTTGGCACTAGATGCTCTCACACACATTATTGCCCTTGAGCAGAGACAAGCCCTGATTAGGCTTCACTTAAGATAGTTACCCTGGGGCTAACACTACCCAGCCAAGTACAGGGAAGAGAAAAGGGCAGAACATCAACAATAACAGACTTCACTCAATCTGAAAATCTGGGAGAGCTTTTTATGTGCACTATATTAATGGCTAATCGAGTTTGTCTCCTATAGCTATTGAAGCAGTAGAGGCATTTCAGAGGCCCAAGAGCAGAAATGTTTTAAGCTGATGCTGCTTTAATGGATGACGAAAGATATATCTAAGATTCTGCTTAAGAAATGTTTGGGTTTTTTTGTAATGCAAGAGATCATTCATTCATTCATTCATCTTTTGAACCTGCTTTATCCTCACTATAGGGTCGCGGGGGTGGGGGGCTGGAGCCTATCCCAGCTACTTATGGGTGAAGGCGGGGTACACCCTGGATGAGTCGCCAGTTCATCATAGGGGTGAGTAATCAGATATGGGAAAAACACAGTGAATTTTGTGTTTGAACCTGTCATATCATAGCTAGTGTATGAGGTTTTTATCATTGTTTCATATCACAAAAGCCGATAATAAAAAAGCACTCTCTGATCTAGTGCCAAGGTTAGGCTATTTGATTCCATACACAGAAGATGGAAGCATATTTGCACTAGTGCTCATGCTATGTACACAATACCCTCTCTAGTATCAATGAGAAACAAAGAGCACTGTCTCCTTGCATGGTCTGTCGCTGCATACTGGTAGTAATTTATCCAGGTGAGGCAGGTGGTGATGAGGCCCTATAAATATAGACCAGTGAGTATAAATAGACCATGGGCACACTGAACTTCCAATGAATGTAGGTCTCCTCTCAGGTACATAAAACAAATATTCTATAAGCTACTTAAAATTAATGAGAATTAAAATATTCCAAAGCATTGCATAAAGAAATGCTTAGAACCGCAAAAGCCTTTGAGCCACATCGTGATCAACAGTGGCTCATTTACTGGATAGTGTCAGGCAGATTTTTCCAATTTTTGAGTCAACCTGACACTTAGGAAGAGAGTCACATTTTTTCACCAGTCAGCAACAACTTTATGGCTTTATATATAAAGAGAAATAAAAAAACAGTGGGTATGAGGCAATCCCTTTGTTATTTTCTTAAAAATAGCTGAAAATAAGAAATAAAGTGTGTTTACTATATCCTCCTGACACCCAGGAAAGTAAAAGTTTTTGCTTCTTTTTTTTTTTTTTTTTTTTTTTTTACATGAATTAACCCTTTCATGCATGGTGGTCACTACAGTGAACAGCTATTCTACAGCTGTTCTCTTATATATTCATGGGTTTTGTTGTTTTAGTTCCACATCTACCAACACAGTGGATGCTTGTGCATCATCCCATACACTGCAATTCATATCATTCCTGTAACTTTGCTGTTCTCGATTAACCTGATCTGCAGTAACATGTTGCATGAGTGTAAATCAATTGCTAATTGTTATTAGACTGTAATTTACAGTCTTTTTTTAACTTTTTTTTTCTTTTTGCATATTATCTCCATGAAGTGAGTAATAACTAGTATTAGAGTATGTTAAAATGTGACAAAACATCAGATTAGCAGCATTAAAAACATTTTTATTTCCTAGTTTTCACACTTTATATCAGTAAATACATGTTTCTTTGCTTCAAAAATTAAACACATGGTGTCCAGCTGAGTGGACATTTTTGCAACTGTGAAAAATAGGTTCATAAAAAAATGTCAATCACTGTTTTTTTTATTTGTTTGTTTGTTTTTCCATGCCTAAAGAGGAATAAAAATATTGATTAAGGTTCTCATAATGCATGCATGAAAGGGTTAATTGTCTTGATTGGAAACAGCACATTCAAAACTAGAGGTACCAGCTTGTACTTAAAAGGGTACAAATGCTTGTCGCTGGGGGTGTACTTTTTTGAGAGACATTTCTGTACCCTTTCGAAATGGTTCATTTTTGTACGTTAAGTACTTTATATAGAGAGAAAACTCTCATATAGTTGATAATGCCATGATGTTTAAAGTTTAAACTTATTGAGAAAGAAAGAAAAAAAAAAAGCATAGGCAAGCTATGACATCAAGACATGGAGGTGTGAATGAAAACTTGATAAAACAGAGATTATGGCAATAATCAGAGGTTCTAATAAGGTAAATAAATTATTAGGCTATTATCACTGAGCTAATTGGGCTATTAAATTAAAAGACAAATTATTATTAAATATAATATAGAGTAATTACAGTATGATATATAATAAATAATGTGCTAAGCCTAATGTTTAACTATAATTAGGCCTACTGTTAAGTTCTCCTAGCCTATAGCCTATTCTCACGGTCTACACACATTTTTTAATGCTGCAGGGTACCTTATAGTACAAATTTGTACTTTACATAACTATGGACCTTTTTTCATAGTCTAAAGATGCAATTCTGGCCTCCTAAAGACCAATATTGTACTTTTGAAAGAACATTCTTAAAAAATGTACTTATAGGTACATAAATGTTCTGATCTCATACCTCTATTTTTGAGAGTGCATGATGAAACAGTTTTTTAAAATGGGCTGTCATTTGCTGTAGTTTTTGGAGTAAAGATGTGGAACTTGTCCCTTAGAGAGGATTAAAATGAATAAATCAAATCATAAAAACCCATCCTTGTAATGTTTATGGCAAAAAATACAATAAAATAAAATAAATAAAAATATGAGGCTTTAGGGATGTTAGGATGTTACAGTATGTATGTGATGCTCAATGGAATGTCAAAGTAGGTTAGTGTGAACTCCTTTAGTGCCAGTGTCCCTGTATGAAAACTACTAGGTTTCTAAGGATGCTGTAAGGCTCTTACCGTCCACAGCCATAGTCGGTCTCAGCGTGTATCTCTCCGTGGTGTCAACAGGACTCTCCCATCCTTTAGCCAGACGGATAAAACGGACTCAGTGTGAGGATAAAGAGCGCTCCTTTTCCCCTCCTCTGCTCCCCTACGTGAACATACAGGCGGCTCACACTCCGGTCGTTGTCGAGAAAGAAAAAGAAAAAAGAAAAAAAAAACAACAACAAACAAACAAACAAATAAACAATCACCGGATCACACTCTCTGCCTTTCTCCGTTCACGGCCATTTGTAACCCCGCACGCCGGGACCAGTCCGATATGAAGCGGCTCCCTCCCTCTGAGGCTCCGCCCCCTTCTCCGTACCTGACCGCGCGGAGACAAAAGGTCATTACGCCTCGACACCAGCTGTTACCGGATGAAATACCCGCCTCTGTCTCTGCCTCTCTCTCTCTCTTCCTCTCTCGCTTTCTCTCCCACAAACACGCCCTATTTTATTATAACGCACGGGCTACCTGTGGGAACAGCAAACAACAAAAATATTCAAAAGGAACAAAAAGAAAATACATAGGAATCTATTCAGGACCAAACTTATTCTTTCATTTATTAACCCTTTCATTGCATGAATTATAAGAACCTTAATCAATTTCTTTTTCCTGAGTGTTTTTATTCCTCTTTCGACATGAAAAACATCAGTGCGATTTAACATTTTCTTATGACCCTATTTTTCACGGAGTTGCAAAAATGTCCGCTCAACTGGACTCAAAGAAACATGTACTTACTGACATACTGTGTGAAAACTATCTCATTAAAACATTTGAAATGGTGCTAATCTCATGTTTTCTCACATTTTAACACACTCTAATACCAGTCATTACTCACTTGATGGAGATGATATGCAAAAAATAAATCAATAAATTAGGGCTCGGCAAGTTAACGCGTTAATACTGCGTTTACTCATTCATTAAATAACGCCGACAATTTTTAAAATCTCCCGTTAATGTAGTTCTGCCTTTCAAGCAAGCCTTAGTTCATTTATACATACGGACTCTTATTTTGAAACTCACACTTTTATTTTGACTTTCCACACGCTGGTGCTCTGTGTGAACTGTGCATGAGCTGAGAGGAGAAAGCGAACTTTTCGAGTAATGCTAAATCGAACTTTGTGTAACTTGTGCAGAAGCAACGCCTGTATGTATCAATCATTCTGTTGTTTGCTAAATAATTTCACATGCAAACGTACCGTTAGAAACATGTTTATGACGTTATTTTGGATGTGTTTATTGCAATGTGCTATTAACATGTTTAAGCTAATTCGTTTATGCTAGCAGTCGGAGATGGGTTGCTAATTCTTTATGCAGGCTCATTTATGTAAATTCATTGGTTGTGTTTAGGTATAATATGCCAGCCAATATATGTATTATGCTATTCATTCTTACAACAACTGAACATAAAATACTCACAGGCAAACGTTTTTGAGGCCATATAAACACAGTGAAAGAAACATGTCTAGTAGTTCCTTCTTATGTCTGAACTGACTACGGTAGCACTGAAAGGACAAAACATACGTTAGTGCAACTTATTCCGACCACTAGAGGGCCCCCTTTGCTTACTTTTAACAACTGAACATCACAATATTATTGGTCTTATTAGTATTAGTACTTACTAGTGGGCTTAAGACTCCTGTCAATCACTCACAAGCCGAAATAAACTGGTGGGGACATAAACATGTGTAAAAGTAGCAGTCTTTTACATGGACATTTTCATTTTAAATGTTTTCAGATGGTGGGGTTGAGAAGGACACAGTTGTTTGTAAGCACTACAGTGTGGAATTATTTTTTATCACTGGAGTACTTCAAGTCTGAAATATCACTTAAAGGCAAAACACGCTGTTGATGTCGGCAACCCCCCCCTTCCCCCCAACTATGCAATTAATTGCGATTAATCGCAGAAATCCATGCGATTAATTGCGATTAAAAATTTTAATCACTGCCCAGCACTAAAATAAATAAATAAATAAAAATTCTTGTTAAAAAAACTGTTAATTCCAGTCTAATAACAATAACATGCAACTGATTTATACTCAAACATGTCACTGCAGATCAGGCTGATCTAGAAGAGTAAAGTTACTGTAATGGTCTGAATGTCATTGTATGGGATGATCCATTGTGTTGACTGATATGGAACTAAAACAGTAAAATCCATGAATATACCAGAGAACAGCTGTAGAATAACTGTCCACTGTAGTGACCACTATGCTTGAAAGGGTTAATTTATCTTCTGGTTTCAGAACACTATACTAGATATAGCAGCATAAGCAGTGTATAGGAATTTGCAAAGGGAAAGATGAAACTGTATTTCTGTCAAGGAATATTACACTGGTCTCCATTTTTAAATTTATTTTATGTTATAAATTATCCACCTCAGAGATTAAATATGCTAAATCTCACATCTTTAACCCTTAAAAACCCAGTGCTACCTTGGTGGCCATTCCAAAATATGTTTTTCTCGATATTTAACTTTTCTTAAGTGATTTATCGCCATTTATTATGGCATTATCCTCTGTATTTTGCATTTTTTTCAGTGAACATCATGTATTTTTCTGTATTTCATTTACTAATCATGTAGATGTTCATTAAATCTCAGATTAAAGTTGATTGTTATTATATCTAAAACAGAAAAAACTGAAGAAAAAGTGACTTTTTCAGCAAAATCTCTCATTAACTGAACATAAACACAATGTGTCCATCCACTGTTGCTGATCAAACTCTATGGGTTTTACTGGTGAATCAGTGTTGTAGAAGATGACTGTGTTTCTATGGTAACTGCAGAGCCTCTGAACATCCAAATGGGTCATATGTGATGACCATGAAAAGATGAATAACTTTAAACCAATTATTTACATGGATTGATAGGATTAGTGGATCGATAGGTATTAAACAGTTTAGATCAGTGGATGGTTTTGGTCGTCATGGCTGTTGGGGTCTTTATGGGTTAATTTTTCTCTCTATTTAATCCTTTCTTAGGTGATTTATCACGATTTATCACAATTGTATCCTCTCTATTTTGCATTTATTTCAGTGAAAATCAGGTATTTTCATATCTTTATTTATACTGATCACATACTTTAATCATCATGCTGAGATGACATTTGAGGGTTGTCATTCCAAAAACGGAAAAAACTTGAGAAAAAGTGACTTTATTAGGAAAATTTATCATTAACTGAACATAAACCAAGTATCTCCATTCACTGTCATTGATCAAACTTCATGGGTTTTAGTGGTGAATCAATGTTGTAGAAGATGACGGCATTTCCATGTTCATTACAGAGCCTCTGACCATCCAAAAGAGTCGTATCTGATGACCATGGAAAGATGATAAGCTGTATTTGACACCAGTTATCTACATGTATTGATAGGAGTAATAGCTCTAAAGTTATTAAACATTTTAGCTCCGTAGATGCTTTTAGACACTGGATTTTTGGGTCTTTATGGGTTAATAAGATGACTTGTGTTGTGCTGGTTAGATGATTTAGTGTTTTCAATGTCTATGATACAGTTTTATAGTTTATGTGCATTTATATAACAGATCTATAAATCTTCCACAACAAAGAACCTGAAAAATGTGATGTACAGTGTTTTGAAGTAGATCTGGTAGCTCTGAGACAAACATTCCTTTAGAGTAAAACCCATCTGCTTATTAATTTCCACATTTTTGAATGGTTGATGAAATGATTATGACAGTGATTTATTCTTGGCAGACAAAGTGTAATAGGACTCAGTATTGTACCTGGTCATGCGTATACATAGGAATAAAAAGAGGAACAAGCCTGAAAACAAAATTATTCCAACTTTATGGGCAACAGTGTACCTCTGTCCTTCTGACCATCATCTCACTTAACTCATCACCTCTCCTGTAAATGTTTTTGCCAACAGGTGTTCATGTAAGATCAGCACTGTTCATGTTAAATAGCAGGAGAATCCTCAATGGCTTCAGTTACAAAACACAACAAGTGGTGCCAGGCACAACAAACCCCGCCCCTTGCACATATTGTAGCTTATTTTGGCATTGATCCAACTGATGTCATCATGTCAATGCATGTGCTGATGTCAGCGTATCACTTCCCTCTATATACTGTATGTGCCAAGTTTGAAGTAAATTGAAACAAAATTGATATTTTTATAGATGTGAAATTTCGCCCATTATAAGTAAATGGGACAAAAAAAGATTTTAAAAAATCATTAAAAAATTGGAACTTTGACCTACTGTTCCCAAAATGTAATGACATCTATTCTGGGTCACTGGCAGTCTATAAACCCAATTTGGTATGAATTCAACCAATAGTTTGGCTGCTACAGTGTTAACAAACAAACAAAGAAACAAACCAAACCAAAAACAATACTCCTTGCCTCCCCTTTGGGGGGTAAAAATATTAAGTCTTAGGTGGTCACCTGGGGATCTCCTGGACAAAGACTTATATATTAGCATTTCATGAGCAGAAACATTATTTTGCATCCTCATCTGGTATCCAATCAAGTTAAATTAAAAGAAAGAAACTGGCATAGATATACATACAAAACTCATAATGGTTTTATGTACAACAGGTGCTGTATTATGACCAATAATCCTCACAAACACATCAGAGAATAAAAATAAAGATGATAGGAATTTCTAGGAAAGTTGGAAAGGTAATTAAAATAAAAACCGAGCATATGTGTTGGATTCCATGTATAGCTACACACTTAGAGTTTGTAGAAGTCATTAAAGGAAGATGAGAGGGAAATCCAACGGATGCCTGCAGAAAGGCCTAAAACTGCTGTCCAGCGTCAGACACCCACATCAGACACCATTTGCCTGTCAAACAGCCGAGCAGCACTTCAAAGTGTTGAATTTGGGAGCAAGTTGTGAACGTGTCTTTTTCAATGTAATCTCAACACATGCTGAATTAATTGATTCTGCTGGCTTTCAGATGCATGCTGAGTGCACAGCGCCATTGCTTTTTTTGTAGAACAGCAAGAAGACATGTCCCTGAAAGACTTCAAGAAAGTCCAAGAGTCTGTGCGAGAGGGATGAAGGCCCTGCTGAAGCACAGGCAAAGGATCATCAAAGGGTGAGTAGCAAGAAAGAAAAGGCTAGCTGCTCCATCGGGGCTTCAGCAGAACACATGCTGACTGGGGTGAAAACACTACACACTCACTCATACATACACAAGCAAACATATGCACACTCACATCAATTGTTCCCCTGTGCTACTGTTTGCCTGTAAGGACATTTGGTCCAGTAAAAAAACTGAGGAGTCATAGGTTGTATCTTTATTTCAGTGGATGGTCAGTGTGTTAAATTATAAATAGACCTGCACCTGCAGAGATCAAGGGGTAAGTCTTAGTAAGCCTCAGTCCTTTGGGGGCGAAGTGGCAGCAAGAGTGGAGCTTTGTGCAACTCTTGTGAAAAGAAATGTTTGTACAGTGGTGCAGCACAGCACAGAAAAACAAAAGACCAAAGACTTCGTGGAAGTGATTCACTATTTTCTTCATTAACTAGGGGGTTACACTATGTCTTACCATTGTTTGTCCATCTTTCTGTCTGCAGAATTACACATTAACTACATCACAGATTTTCATAATTCTTGGTGAAACAGTAGGACATGGACCAAGGGCTTTTTCAGAGCCTGTGTCAGTACATAATGGCTGAAAAGTAGCTCTGTTGCTGGGCAGGTCTGTGGCACTGGAATGATACATTAACTTTTAGTTTTTGGCAGTGGAAGTGCTCCTGCACTGACCAGTGGCACAGACTGACTAAAAGAAGGAAAACCTAGGTCATAATTTGAGGTTTGTTTGTGTTTTTCATAATATTGTGGGACTTGAAAGCACTTCATTTCATTTCCATGAAACCATAAAAATGCCAAGAAAGCTGAGTTGTTCATAACATCATACAGTATAATCTTCAGCAACATTATAATAACTGAGCAGCACAAATCACTGCAAATGAAGCTCAGCCCCCATAAGCATCCCTAACCCTAAATCTGAACACTTAAACCTGGTCTAAATATACAGGGTGTCTATGAAGTCTCTTTACAATTTAACAAATTTATTACAAAAGCAAATGAAAATAAACAAATCTGTGGAAATTTAAAAAATGAAAAGTAGATATTGAAGGGTTTTTTTGCACACCTCTATATTGACACCATTAGTTGCACGAAGCACATCAAGACACTACTGGATTTCATTCCATGCTGGCTGTAGTGCAGCCTCATTAATGGTGTCAGTGACATCGTTGATCTTTAGCTTCAGGTCACTGATGTCCTATATCTGTGTTCCATACACGATATCTTTAACATAACCCCATAGAAAGAAATCCAGGGCAGTGATGTCTGGTGAATGAGGTGTCCGGGGAACTGGGCCATCCCTTCCAATCCACCAGTCTGGAAATGTTTGATTTAGGAACCCACTGACATGCAGTCCCCAATGTGGTGGTGCACCATCTACCTGGAATGATGGTTGGCTGAAGGTCATCCAGTTGGGGTGCCACATATTCAGTCAAAAGGTCAAGGTGTCACTTAAGTATTCATACTTAAGTGACAAACAAGTATGAATACTTAAGTGACAAATGGCTGTTTGTCACAGTGAACATTTGTAGTAATTGATCTGTTGTTTGAGAAAAATGGACCAATGATTCGACATGATCCCACACCACACATTCAAACTTCAATAACCACTGAGTACATATAACAAATCTGATTAACATATCTTTTCAATTGCTTTTGTAATATTTTTTTTAATTTGTAAAGACTGTGTGGACACCCTGTACTACAGGTCAAATGAAAGAAATCTGTGGAAAAAATCTTGAGATACTGTGATTTTTAGAATGTCATCAGTTGCGACGATCACTGATTGTTGTGGTAGATCAGTGTTTCTCAACAGGGGTGGTACTGCATGCCAGGGGGCGCTGGGACACTGTCGGGGGGAATGAGAAAGCTGAGAGGGAGACGCTGAGACTGAAATGGGGGGCATTAGTCTGTATAAGTATGCAGTATCAAGCTGCATGTTATGTCAGTGGCAAATTTCCATGCCCACCCGGTCCTCCACAATAAGGTCCCCCTCATCCCCCCGGTCTTCAATGGTAAAGTACGACGCCCCCCAGTTGCGAGGGGGGCACTACCTATGCAATGTACTGAGGCGCCGCTACCAATTTTGGGCTTCCTGAAACATAATTGGGCCACTGGAAACAATCTGTCGGAGCTGGGGGGTAGCAGTCCATGATTGTCGGAGTGGAGGGGGGGGTAGTGGTCTGTGATTGTCAAGGGGGCAGGGGCGTTAGGAGGGTCATGATAATGTAAAGGGGTGTTTGCTCAAAAAAGGTTGAGAAACACTGATGTTGATACTACACGTACCAAGGAAATTACAATCAAATCAAAGCTTTGATTAAGTGTTATTTTTTCACCACATGTTGACAAATAAGAATTTCTCTTGACCTTGACCTTTGACATACCTTTGCATAAATGTGATCACTCTTATTGACTGTCATCAGGATGCCATGTAAAAAAAAAACCTGTGAATCTAAGACCGCTGACAGACAGACAGACAGACAGACATACAAACACCGGTGGAAGGAACGAGAAAAAGAGTATTGGCGTTGGCTTTGCTCTGTGCTCTTCTACAGTGTAATACATGCCTTTTGTTTGTTGTGTGTGTTCTGAGTGACAAGCAGGTGTGAAGTGATAGCCCTTAAGGAAATAAACTCTGGTCTTGGTTTGTCTCTCCAGACAAACAGATGACGCCATTAAAGTTTTACTGTGACTGCCATGTCACCACATATGGCCTGTGTTACTTCTGCCAAGAGATTTCAAGTTCATTTTGGTGCGACAGGGCAACACAAATGCACATGCAAAAAACAGCTGTAACACACACAAATGAGTATATTTACACTGCAAACAGTAGGATTGTAGCTGTTACCATGATGGGAAAGGAGCATCTTGTGTGCAAGCTCTTCTCAAATACAAAGGGGGAGGCACTTCCTCGAGAGACATAGAGAAGCTATTGATGCTGGAGTGTGGCATCAGCTTTGCCAAAGCCGGTGTCATGGTGAATTGCTGTCCCTGAGCTGGCAGTAAGAAATTATAGAGCCAAGTCGAACACAGCGATGCAAAGAAAAGAGCAGTTAAAAAAACTGGACCAACCTTGGGTGCATCTAAATGCTAAGAAACAGAAGATTCAAAGAGTGTGGATTTCAATAGAACATAAGAGCACTCTTCTAGCTATACTGAATCCGATCTGAAAGGGAGGACTCTTTCAGGTGGAAGTGAAAGCAATCTAATGAATTCCCACAGGAAGCTATTTACTCTACTGAGATGAGTGCAGATGATAGAGAGGAATCCACTTTATAGTGTTAAGTTGTGGCCCTGAGCTGTTTTCCTAATCACCAACCTGGGGGACTTTTCCATGCTTCTAAGTACGTACTGCAGAGATGCCTCCTTTGAAAAAGCCGTGTCCCCTCTCAGGATTTATTCAGCATGTGGAGCAAAACATGACAGAAGCTATTTAAAAGATATATTCCTGTTGCTACTCCCTGATCATCACATCTTGTCTCCTTTGCACCCTGCTTTTCTGCCCGTCCATCTGTCTGTCTATCTATCTATCTATCTATCTATCTATCTATCTATCTATCTATCTATCTATCTATCTATCTATCTATCTATCTATCTATCTATCTATCTATCTATCTATCTATCTATCTATCCATCCATCCATCCATCCATCCATCCATCCATCCATCCATCCATCCATCCATCCATCCATCCATCCATCCATCATGTTGCTCTTTCTCTGAGAGGAAAAAGGAACAAGTGAAACAAAAAGCATGAATAATTTACTTAATTTAGGAACAAGCATTTTCTCTTTCTTGGCCCATGATATAACAGACCCAGTTGGCCATAACTGTGAAAAAACGAGGACAAAAGTTATACGATCAGATGAGTGCTAGTGTGGTCTTCGGAGAATAGCAGAAGCCTGAATTCTTAAACACACAGTATGTGGTCTCTCAGTCAAAAGGGTATGATGCAGCAGTAGATATGGGGAAGTAGTATGGCATTACTTGATTTCATTTTTTCTGCCACTGCTGATGAAAATGTCTGACATGACTCCAGCAGGAATCATGTTTACAGAAGATGTAATGTATTAAAGTTTTATGTGTAGTGATATATACACATTAACTGGTTTCATTCTCATGAACCAGCCACAGTGTAACTTTAAATGTTAATGTAAGTACATTAGATGTAACTGCTTTTTAACTCATAATTTAATGTGGAAATCCATTTGTAGTTAGGTATATACTGTATAGATGGCAACAATGGCAACTTTCATTCATTCATTATCTGAACCCGCTTTATCATCAATAGGGTTGTGGGGGCCTATCCCAGCTACTTATGGGGGAAGGCGGGGTACAGTGGACATGTCGCCAGTTCATCACAGGGCTGACATATAGTGACAAACAACCAATCACTTTCACATTCACACCTATGGACAATTTAGATTAACCAATTAACCTATCAGTTCATGTCTTTGGGAGGAAACTGGAGTACCCAGCAGAAGCTTCACTGTGTCAATAAACAACTTCCAATCTGACTCAGCGGATCTACTGTGTGGTGTGCCCCAAGGCTCTGTCCTGGGACCAGTGCTATTCTTACTCTATGTCCTCCCACTTGGCCACATTATCCAACAGTATAGTGATGTCTCCTATCATCTATTCGTGGATGACATCCAGATATACTGCTCCTTTAACTCCTCTGAGCCCCACAAACTGAGTTCCTTAATCAACTGCTTGTCAGAGCTGAAGCAGTGGCTAAATGATAACAGCCTCCAGCTGAACTCCAGCAAAACAGAGACCCTCATCATTGCCCCGGATAGTGCAATCCCAGGGATCAAACATCACCTTGGAGACCTGAGTTCCTCGGTAAAGACCAAACTGAGGAATCTGGGTGTCATCTTTGACCAGGACATGTCTTTAGAATTCTACTCCAAACACCTGGTCAAAAACTGTTTTTTCCAACTACGCAACATCTCCAAACTCAGATCTATGGTGTCCACAAATGAGCTTGAGATGATCGTTCACGCTTTTGTGTCTTCTCGCTTAGACTACTGCAACAGCCTGTTTACATGCTTAAACAAGAAGGAGCTGGCCCGTCTACAGTTTGTCCAGAACTCTGCTGCCAGGCTTCTAACCCGCACAAACAGGAGAACCCACATCACTCCCATCCTTAAATCTCTCCACTGGCTCCCTGTTCTATATCGTCTTCATTTCAAAATTCTTGTGCTAACTTTCCGGGCTCTACATGGCCAGGCCCCTGCATACGTTGCTTCCCTGATCCAGCCCTACAGCTCGACTCGTAGCTTGAGGTCTTCAGGACAGCACCTGCTGATGGTTCCACGCACCTTTTTTAGCACACGCGATGACAGGTCTTTTAAAACTGTGGCACCACGTCTATGGAATGACCTGCCTCTACACCTACGGTCCATGGACTCTGTAGAGAGCTTTAAGAAACACCTCAAAACCCTTCTGTTCAAAAAGGCTTTTTAGTCTCCCACCTGACCCAGGACCACCACAGACTGATTACACTCTATGTATTCATCATAACGTACTCCATGTGTCATCCCCCCCAGTCTCTCTATATCTCTATCGCTCTCTCTTTTCTCCTCCTTTACTCTCTCTCTCTCTTTAACCCCAACTGGTCAAGGCAGACAGCCATCCTTCAGGAGTCTGGGTCTGCTCGAGGTTTCTGCCCGTTAAAGGGAAGTTTTTCCTCGCCACTGTCACCAATCACAAGTGTTTGCTCCTGAAGGATTCTGTTGGGTCTCTGTAAACTTAATTTTATTCTGATTTGAATTGATAAAGCACTTTGTGACTCTGTCTGTGAAAAGTGCTCTATAAATAAAATTTACTTACTTACTTACTTACTTACCCGGAGAGAACCCACGCAGATACGGGGAGAACATGCAAACTCCACACAGAAAGGTCCCACCCCCATCAGCAGTGACGTGCAGTCAGAGGAGGCAGGGGAGGCAGAGCCTCCCTTGTCAATCTTGAAAAGAAAAAAAAGTTAACTATAAAATATAATAAATGTTGATAGTTGTCAGCTGGTATGTCCTATAAACTCATTTTCCGTTCGAATCCAATATCGTTATTATTTTTAAATTTTTTTTTTGTCAATTAGAATAGCAGAATTTCCGCATGCTCCATTCAAATACAGGGAGGAGATGCACCGTGAGGCAGCGCTGTGCTGTGCCTCCAGGAGAACTGTCTCCTCCCCTCATGAACTCTGCTGGCACCCGATGAAAATATTGTGTCACTGTCCCTCTGTATATCGCAGTTAAAATGCTTTCAAACACTATGATTATATGCTCTATCCCTCCATAATCTGCATAACGTATGGAATGTATTTCCGTAATGTGTTTAGGCTCGCAGATTAATCATAAAACCGCACTGAAAAAGTCACTAGGGGAGGCAAACAGTACCCCTGCCTCATGATAGATGGCGCCTGTGAGTCCACAGATTCATGCGCTTATAATCTTCTTCGTTCTTTTTTATACACTTTAATTCACCTCATCAAAAATGGAGGATTACATTTCTGAGTTGAGAATGGATGGATTTGATGTACAAATAAAGGTAAGACCCTAAACTTTTTTTTATTTTTAGTTTGAAATGGCTCTTTTTGAAGGTTTCCTGTTGAGTTCCTGCCAGTCTACCTATGCTGACTTGATGCAGAGCCCATATACCCAGGCCATTCCTTTTGCTCACTCTCTCTATTCCAGTTTCTCAGGCCACCAAATATTTGTAGATCTGGCTCTGAAAGAGTCAGTGCCTCCCCAGCCATGAACCCCACTGCATGTCACTGCCCATCAGCTGGTATTGGAATCGAACCGAGGACCTTCTTGCTGTGAGGCACGAGTGCTATCCACTGCACCACCCAATTAGTAAGCTTATGCAAGTGATTCACATATCTCTAGTGCTAAGTCTACTTAAAAACATTAAATAAAACTACAAACCCAACATGGAGTTACCATCTTTGAAAGTCAAAGCCGTTCACTTTTCACTGTGTAAAGTTTCAGTAGATTGCCCTCTTCATATTTATTTGCATGTCAACCAACACCAAAACCAACACTTTTCACCCAGAAAATAACAACCTTCGGTGGTACATAGACACAAATCATCGAATAAAAAGAACCCAACAATACACAATTAAATTCCATTATATATATCATTAATACACTAATCATATATGGTAGTTTATGTAACTCATACTATGTTCATGGACATACTTCCACATAGTATACCTGGGTACTCATTATTTACCTTGTCATTACATGCTGTTGTAAATGCTTCTCTGCTGCTGTATCAGGAAGGTAGCCAAAAATAATCAGCTACTGCAGTACTCCGTCTTAACCAAGTCTGTTATTATCTTCACAGGGGAACAGCTTTCTGATTGCAAGGTACCAAAATGTGAAAAGCTAAAAAATGCATTACACCTTCCTGGCATGAAATCACAGACAAGAAGACAGCACTAGCTCTACTTCATCTTTAAATAAAAAGAGAGTGATCTCTTTATGCTGAGTCCCCAGGGATGATTCTGATTGCAGAGAATCCAGGTATGCTCGAGCATTTTTCTTTTGAGTTATGGTAGGATGCTCTGTTGGTCTGTCTGTCCCTCCCTTCCTTTCTTTCTTTCTTTCTTTCTTTCTTAAAAAACCCTGTCATCTCTTCTCTGTCAGTCTGTCTCATTCACTCTCTGTTTTTGGTGTTTTGTTGTCTAGACCTGTCAAACTAAAACATTAAAGTCACCTCTCCTCTCCTCTCCTCTCCTCTCCTCTCCTCTCCTCTCCTCTCCTCTCCTCTCCTCTCCTCTCCTCTCCTCTCCTCTCCTCTCCTCTATAATAACCCATCTAAATACTGGTCTCAATCAAACAACAGGTCAGAAGAACAGCATTAGTCAACACTGTCATTTATCTGCTCTGCCGTAATGGAAACAAATTAGCTCTGCTTGTTCATCATGTTAACTGTCAGACTTTTAATGTGAAAACCTCTTAAACCAGTATGCATGTCATTCGCTTTCCCATCCTGAGTACAACTGAATACTTCAAAGGAGTGAGCCAAAGCCTGGAGTATCATCATGTGAAAAGCCAACTATGCTGCACAGTGCTGCAGTATAGTTAATGCATCTACAGTATTCATTTCGCTTTGGTATTTGTCTGTAAAGCTCCACCATATAAGTCATCACTCTCAGCCTCAAGGTGACCCTATTACCGCTCATAAGGCAAGGAGTGGAAGGGGTCCTTTCTTTGGCACAGCAATTAGGCTAATGAGTCATTTTCACAATGATTGACCCACAATGCAAACATGTCATGTTTTCAATGCATTAGTATTCAATACATAAAATCCGCCATCTTTTTCTCCTTTGTATAATGTCTCAGTGTGTGCCCCAGACTAATTACTGGACTGTGCTTATTCAAAGCTCTGTTGTCCCACTAAGCTCAGTGGATCAATGAGATTCCATTTGAGCATCTGTTGCCCAAAACAACTCTGGTTGGCCACTCCTAAAGGAAGGCCCTAATAGCAATTTACTGATGTCCTTTCGCAAGGACGCTTCCTATTGTTTCAGAATAATACACACTCAGTAATCAAAGCAAAATAAATCATTAATCCGCTCAGGACCCCATCTATGAAAGAAGTCAGGCTTTGTGCATGTAGAATGCTTTCAACTAAAAGATGGCAATTGAGCCTAGCATGTGTGTATAATGGTGAAAAATGAAATCTGTGTCCTATTTTGCATTTCTTCCTATCTACTATATTGTTTTGTTCATTATAATGAGCTAAAATTAAACTCACAATGCAGCTCAACCCATATGAATGATGTATCTCTACTTCTTTGTGTGTGTAGGTGTGTATTTGTAGGTGATGCATGAAAGCATATCAATAAACCTGTCGTTTCTTATCTCCCCCCTTTGTTCCTTTCTTGCTTTTTTTCAATCAGTGAACCATAAATGGAAAATGCAGTTATTTGCTGGGTTGTTTCATTTTGAGCTTTGGTGTATTTTGATGCAGACAGCTTTGCCTGCACACATCTAACTCCTCCGTCCTGCATCTATATTTATTATCACACAGTGGACATCTGTTGTGACAGATAGGTCACATAGTCCAGTGGCACTGCCTGCCATGCTGTGTCATATGCACTGAATAAACAGATTAAATCGAGCCATGCAACCATGCAAACTAGCATACACATGAATGGATAAACATGCAAGAACATGTATATTACTATATGCGTGCATGAAATATATTCAGTATCATTCTCAAATCCAGCCAGGAATAATTGAGCTTTTTATAATGCATTTAAATTTACCAATTATTTCCCTTTTCACACATCAGTGTAGCGCTCTAGTCACAAATTAAAGCATTATTCACAAAATTAGGAATATTGTTTTGTGACTGCCCCTCATCCAAAACGCAATTTTGTCCAAATGAAGTGATTAGTCTTTGTTTCATTTAAAAATGAACTAAGCTTTTAAATGATTGTCTTTCAGCTTTGCTCACATAGACAAATCAGACTAATTGTGCTCTCTTATAAAAGGGAATGTATTTCTCATCTTCAGTATAATCAAAATGTAAGAATGGGCAATCTGTATTAATGCTTATTCACGTTTTAACCTCTTGCAGTGAATACAAAAATAGGTATACTTTCTTTCCATGATCTTGCTCATATTTAAAGATCTTTTAACTCAGAGCAGTGTCTTTTAGGAACTTGATGTCATGTCACTAACCTGTCTATAATGCAGAACAAATAGGTCGTATTTTAGCATCTTCATTCTGCTCACTGTTTCTGGCTTACAGCTGCATTTACAGGAGCCGATGCCAAATGTTTTATGGCAGCACATCAAAGGGAATAATTATAGTATGATCTTTGGCGAGACCACTGTTACTCAGCCAGCTCTCACCCAAAGACCCCCAACAGATATAAGCTATCTCCTGCAGCCACAACTTCAGTTTGTGTGTGTCTCTGTGTGGTGCAGGATGCTACAATCCTACTGAAAGTGTTTTCATTTGGAGAAAAATATCTTTTATATTTAGTTTTTTTTTTTTTTTTTGCCAAACACAAAGTTTTGGCAGCCTGATAAGTTTAACATTTTGGTAACAGCCCATGCATTGTTGCAGCAAAAATAAAGGAATTAATTCTTATAAGCAAGGGAGTGAGTCAACATTTGTGTTTGTAAACAGCTTTTTGTTAAGTGTGTGTTACTAGTATTATGGATTTTTTTTTTTTTTTTTTTTTTTTTTTAATCACAGATGGGGCCAACCTGAATTGTTCTGTCACCAGTCAGTACTACAGTATAATGAGCAGACCTGAATATATCTATGCAGCCATGGCTTTGTTGTTAATGTGTTATATATAGCAGCACATCATGTTTCTGGTAATAAAATCATTGAGGAATTTAAATGATCATTAAACTAACCACAGGAAACTAAAAGAGGCAGTGCAATAGCCAGATGATATCAAGGCTTGAGTTGTATTTCACGTTTTAAATGATCCTTAGCTGTGTGAGCTATATATCTTCTAATGTGTCTGACAGTCCATTTTCATCATAACATCTTCTCCCAGGAGTGAAATAATGTCTGCCCCCCAGGCGATGTAAATGAAGAAAAATGTAAAGGCCTGACCCAGCTCAGATGTGGATGGGTGAAGTTAAACGTGATTGAAACTAATTGACGAATGGCCTCACTTCATCTCACGGGATGAAGCCCAGAAATGTCACATTAGAATGTAATTACTTTTTCTGCCGCCTCCTGTTTCATGTTTGAATATAGACTGTCTAAAATGAGTATGTTTTACTTTCACTGTTAGATATTCAGTGTGGCACACTAACGCGTCTGTTGGAGTTACACCTAAAACTGCTTTAAATCTATGGCTCCATTAACTCTACACATCGAAATAACCCCTCGAGTAGAAATAGACTAAGGCCCACTTTAGGAGACTATTATAAAACTCTCAGAGAGCTCACAGTATGCCTCAGTTAGCATGCAATAAAGTGGTTTTCCTTTCAAGAGCATGATCATTTTTCTATAAAGACACATGTAAATGCTCTTTGAAATCACAACAGGTCATTAAAACTCATCAATATGGGGAACCTTCAGTGCATGATTGTGTCTTAAATTAAAATCTGTTGTTTCAGCTATGGTGGACACATGTTGATTTATACCAAAGATTGATTCTTACATAGGGAGGAAATTATATGCCTCATAATATGCGCAAAGGGGCATTAAACTTATTAATAAAGTGAATGTAATTACAAAGCATAAATAGACTTAAGTAGTATAAGAGTTATTGCAAGATCTATGAAGCCCTTTGTGACCTCTAATATGCAAAAGCACTGCATATATGCCGTCAAGCCTCTTTAGGAATACACAGGGACTCAATAACAGACCCTACAGTCCTGTTTTAACTTCAATTATACTCTTTAATTGCAGTGCTAATATTAACTCTCAAACTGTGGCGCCCTCGTGTGGCTTCCTTGAAAACTGTAACCAACACTAAATATAATAAATGTATAAAAATATTAAAACGCCTGTTGCAGCAGTCCGGTTATTAAATGCAGGTTTAGATTTAAGTATGATTTATCCTACTCATTATTAAAACGAAATAAATATGTATGAAGAGATATGACAGTACCTACTTCGGCCTGTAGGGGCGCTGTGACGCAAAACGGCGGATAATCATTGAATTACCTGCTGGTCGTTGGCTGTCAAAACCGGAAGTGAGACTGTTGTTCATCCGGTAGCGAACCTCGTAGTTCGAGCAACGATGGCCAGCGCTGCGGCAAAACAGGCACCTAAAGCGGCAAGCAAAGCCTCTACGGGGGGCGCCGGAGCCTCCGGGGCTAGTGGTGGACCCCCGATAATGCCCCTCGCCTCTCCGCTAATGGGGAAAAAGAAGAAGCCGTTCCTGGGGATGCCGGCCCCGCTCGGCTACGTCCCTGGTCTCGGCAGAGGGTAAGCTAACTAGCTAAACTACCCGCCATCTGCTAATGCTACTTATCAACACAAGCTAAATACTCAGTGCTGGTCATATGAAGTCGCTAACAACTCAGAGTGTAGTATTTTTTTTTTTCTTTGTTCAAGCTAAAGTGAACACATTTTATCCAGGTTCATGTTCATAGGTCTTTTAACTCTTACATGCATAGTGGTCACTACAGTGGACAGCTATTACGGGTTTTGTTGTTTTAGTTGCATATCATCTAACACGGTGAATACTTATGCACCATCTCACACACTGCAAATCATACCATTACTGTAACTCGATAAACCTGATCTGCAGTAACATGTTTTGAGTGTATATTCAATTGCTAAATGTTATTAGACTGTAATTAACTTGTCTTTAACACAACTTTTTTTTTTTTTTTTTTTGGGGGGGGGGGGGATACATTATCTCCGTGACGTGAGTAATAAGTAGTATTAGAATATGATAAAATGTGTGAGAAAATATTAGATTAGCTGCATTAAAAATATTTTTATTTCATAGTTTTCACACAGTTTATCACTTTCTGATATTGCGTTTTAAATACACGTTTCTTTGCTTCAAAAATTAAACACATGGCATCCAGCTGAGTGGACATTCCTGTAACTCCATGAAGAATTGGTTCATTAAAAGCAAGTCTATCGCATTGTTTTGTTTTGTTTTTGTCATGCCTAAAGAGGAACAAAACCACTCAGGAAAAAAAATCTTGACACTGGTTCTCATAATTCATGCATGAAAGGGCTAATAAATTCATTGCTACTCAACTCTTGCAGTGTTTTCGACTCTGCTGCACATTTTATCGGTCTACACGTGATAAATGTGTAACTTTTCTTCAATCTCTCCTTATTAGAGCTACTGGTTTCACCACACGATCTGATATCGGTCCTGCCCGTGATGCTAACGACCCAGTGGATGACCGACATGCCCCTCCAGGAAAGAGGACAGTCGGGGATCAAATGAAAAAGAACCAGGACGATGACGATGAAGATCTGAATGACACCAACTATGATGAGGTAGCTGTAATTTGACTGTCTTTCTGTGTTAATAGTTATGTTATTGGACCCACTGGGCAGTAAACATATCACATGTTTCCCCTCCTGTAGTTTAATGGATATGCTGGCAGCTTGTTCTCCAGTGGGCCATATGAGAAAGATGATGAAGAAGCAGATGCAATATATGCAGCACTGGACAAGAGGATGGATGAAAGACGCAAAGAGAGGAGGTGAAGAGAAAAACTGGGAATACTTATTGCTTTTCTGCATTTAGCTGTCGTGATACTGATCGCTGTTTTCTGTGTTTACAGAGAACTGAGAGAGAAAGAAGAGATTGAGAAATACCGTATGGAGCGACCGAAAATCCAGCAGCAGTTTTCAGATTTGAAGGTACAAAATTTTACATGTTGTACACCTTTCTTTTGTGTTTCCTGCTGTCAGCTGTGTAATTTCCCCATGGTGGGATGAATAAAAGATTATCTTACCTTATCTTACAAATATGGACATCAGTTTCATCATGTAGTTACACACCCTCCTTTACTCATTTTTACTCCATGCAGCTGTCTGGAAATTGTATGATTATTTAAAAAAAAAACTTGTTGACACAGGAAAATAATATTGACTCCCACAAGAACTGATATGTTGATGATAATAATGTTAAGTTATCAGTGACCAGCTCATTAATTCACTGTAGGTCCATTCATTAATTAACTCTGAAATGGTCAGAGCGTAATCTGATCCGTCCGTCATAGATTCATAATGGGAGGATTTATAGATCTGGAGGCTCCAAGAAAACTACCTTACAGTCAAAATGCAGACAGTCCTGCACTCAGTTTTATAGTAAAATGATTAGGGAAAGATATATTCCATACCACTATCATTTATTGATCTGTTAAAAGTAGTAGTATTCATACATTTTTAACAATACCCATCTATAATTGTATCTGCTGTTTTATGGTAAGAGTTGAATGCTTCTAATATTGCTGATGATGTAATCTCATTCACATCTCCTAGTCCTATTAAATCTTTTATCCATGACATTGCAGAGGAAATTGGCAGAGGTGTCAGAGGAGGAGTGGTTGAGCATCCCTGAGGTGGGAGATGCCAGGAACAAACGCCAGAGGAACCCCCGCTACGAGAAGCTTACCCCAGTCCCAGACAGCTTCTTCTCCAAACACCTGCAGACTGGAGAAAACCACACAACTGTTGACCCTCTGCAGGGGGTTAGTACACATGCACAGACACATACTGTAGATTCCCAGTTAATAAATAAACATGATGTAATTACAGCCTGACCAGGCAGGGAAAAATTAAATCTAATGGAGAAAAATAACACAGTTTCATAAGTCAAATCAAGACTTGCTGTTGAAGTGTCAGTGTTAAAACATTAGTTGTAGTAACAAATAAAGCAAATGTAGTACTTGAAGATAAGATAAGACTTTCAAAAAAAAAAAAAAAAAAAACAGAACCACTTGAGAAGTTACACTTCTGTGAATGGTATTATCAAGTGGTCAAACACTATCAGTTCTGCACGTTATGTACTGTTGCGTATTCATAGTTTTGCATAAGTAAATATCAGACTGAATACATGTAGCTGCAAATACTCATAGACTCCAGTTCATTTATCAAGTCACACAGGTAACTACTATCAGTAGCAACTACAGGGTGTCCCATAAGTCTCCATACATAGGAAAAATAAACGTTTCTTGACATAAACCATTTTTATTTATATAATATGCTCTATATGACTGCCATTTTGTCAGGAACACATTTCAATGCGTGTCCTCCACTGATGAAGAACTATAAAGAAGAAATATAAAGAAATACATGTTAGAACCATATATGTATGGAATGTATTATGTCTCCTATGTATGGAGACTTATGGGACACCCTGTATTACTTTAGACATCTATAGTGGTTGTGTTTCAAAGTAAACAAAGGATCCTCCCAGGCTTTATGTACATAAAACCATGCCATCAAATTTCATCAGAGGTCTGTTCTAATGGCAAGGACCATTCCAAGTCCTTCCTTTGGAGAATTTTGTGGATCTTCTGTGATCCTCAGTAATGTTTGTGTACTCACAGTTCTTTGCACAAGGCTATAAAAATGCTGTTAAATTAATAATAGCTGAATACAACGGCAAATAAATCCTCGATGAAGAAGATTAAAGTCACTTCAGAAGAGCAAAACACTTTTAAATATAATTAGGTGATCTTATTAATTAAAGCTCATTTGTATTATAAGAGCAATTCACTGTTATTTATTTATAAATAAATAAATTGAACATACCGAAGGAAGTAAGAATACACTGAATAGACTAAATTATCATCAAAGAAAGTAATATAATTAGCAACGCTTTAAAATGATCAGCATAAAGAAATTTCTTTCATGTTGAAACTCAAGGGATGGATGTAATATTGTCTTTGTTATTGCCGTTGTAAATATATTCAATAATTTTCTGTTAAATCCACCTGTCATGTGTGTCAGTGCATTCATGAGACACTGAATTTTGGGGGAAGGGGCCTTTTCTGCTCTTGCTAGACTGAGAACATTCATGTCTGTTTAAGGGGTGTATTGATCAGAAGAGACTCTTGCCTATGAAGTAAGTGACTACCATGAAAGGATCCTTCACTTTGAGAAACAGCCAATAACACGCATGGTATAAATACAGGCTGCACCAGCAGGAGTCAGGTTACCTTGCTTTTAACATGTTTTAACCAGCAAGTCAATTTGACATTAGGGGAGGCATGGCCTATTCACCCATAAGTTTATCCCTGTCATTTACAGTGTCTGCGTTTAATGATATTAAACTGAACACACCAAGAATTCACTAAACTGAATTATTTAGTTGTGCTGTAGAAGGAAACCAGTGCACCTTCACAGTTTTGACAGATCTTTCTTTTTATTTACCGCGGTGAGAAAAGTGTCATATTTGTTTAAACAAATGCTTCAGCAAATACCATAATATTCATTTTCTTGTTGTTTATTTTCTTTGCCAGCTGGGGGGTCTGAACACACCTTATCCAGGAAGCATGACTCCCGGCCTGATGACGCCTGGAACAGGAGAGCTGGACATGAGGAAAATCGGACAGGCTAGGAACACACTCATGGACATGAGGCTCAGCCAGGTAAAACTAAACGCATGCATTAGCTGCTTGCTCTATCACCTTTGCCTCGTTTTGTCATTGGTAATAAATGTGTAAACAGCTATATGGTAAAACTCTTATAATGGGTCTTGAATGCAGATTTTCATCTTGATACAACGGATTTATCGATTCCATCTTTTCTGTCTTTTCCACCTATCTGTTTTCAGGTGTCTGACTCAGTGAGTGGACAGACAGTGGTGGATCCCAAGGGTTATCTGACCGATCTCAATTCCATGATCCCAACACATGGAGGAGACATCAGGTAGAAATTGAATGAAGTTTTCTGTTGTGAGTCTGTGAAATAAATTGTTGTGTCTAATAGTGTGTCTGTTGCTTTGTGTGTATAGTGATATTAAGAAAGCTCGGCTATTGCTGAAATCGGTGAGGGAGACTAATCCCCATCACCCACCTGCCTGGATAGCCTCCGCCAGACTGGAGGAAGTAACGGGGAAACTACAGGTGGCCCGAAACCTAATCATGAAAGGCACTGAGATGTGTCCCAAGGTAAAGATGATAGACACACATTTAAATGATTCATCGATTATAGGATGGGGGAACGACAGGTGAAAAACTGCTAAACTGAAGGGTATATTTATTGGCAACAGACACTATAAGAAAGCTGTGTGATGGAATGATTGTTCCTTGGCATGAACAAACCAAAAATGGTTCCTTCTTGGCTCATAAACAGAACCATTCCTTATCCTTTAATAATGCATTGCAACTGTGATAGTCAGCTGTTTGGCCTGACAGTGACATGAATTATTCTTCATGACAACAGTGTAAACATGTAAAACAAAGCAGCATGCTATTAGCCACCTCTGAGACCGAATGTCATTATAGCCAAACAATTAACTGCACACACCACTCATACACACTCTCATACAGTTTTCTGTGAAAGTGGACAGAATAAGTGTAGCATATTTTGAATTTTTTATGATTAAACATTCTTTTTTTATTTATCTACTACTTTCCTCAGTATGTGAGCTTTAGCATATTTATGGAAAATCCAGTGCTCCACACAGAAATCAGTACTCTTTAGCTGTTATCAAGAATGTGGGCTAGCAAAACTGTTCTATGTTTAGTAATGGAATTGGCTCCAGTACTGATCAGTGCCCAACATAGACACAAAAATGCACAAATCTTACAAACTGCAACTTGACGACAAAAGGAACAATTATGTGTTAAAAGTCTCAGTAAAATGGATTGATTGAACCCCCTCTCCTGGTTGTTAAATTTTTCATTATTGTCTATTGATATTAGTATCTGTATAAATCATTCTATCAAGCCATAGAATACAGAAGAATTGGACAGTTGATGATGCAGACTGTTAGGAGTATTTTATCAAAACACTTTTGATAAATAACAGGAATGTTAATCTGCCTCAGCAGGTGTTTAATTAAAATGCTTTATACTGCCAGCCTAATTTGCAAATAGAGAAAATGTCCTTGGCCTCCTGCGTTTAAAAGCCTTTCTCTGTGCTCTTCAGAGTGAGGATGTGTGGCTGGAGGCAGCCAGACTGCAGCCCGGCGACACAGCCAAAGCTGTGGTGGCCCAGGCCGTCCGCCACCTACCGCAGTCTGTCCGAATCTACATCAGAGCTGCAGAGCTGGAGACAGACGTCAGAGCCAAGAAACGAGTCCTCAGAAAGGGTAAGTCTGTCAGATCATATATCACTTTAAACAAAAGAAAAACAGTGGTATCACTTGTTCTCCTGTTTGTGCATCCCTAGTAACAGATTTCTAAGAACAGTCAATCTGTGTATTGACAAAACAACATTGGTGGTTTGTTGTTATGCAGAGATCTGCGGCATGCATGAAAGACTACGTAATATTTTTTTTTGCCAAAAGGAAGACACTAATTTCTGCGGGGAAAACATTCAGAACCCGTCTCAATCTGTACCTTGTCTCATAAAAACAACCCCACAGAGCTGCTCAGTCACTACACACGCATTGCCTGAAAGATTTCATGAGGATTACATTTGGCAGCTGTAGTCTTGGAGTTGTGTCAAGGGCAAGTACCTTGTTTGAACCTTTGTGTCAATGCCCTGATGCCTGCACACCCACACACCATATTTCCCGGCAGCATACCCCACTGACAGAGATGGATGTAGAGCTTCCTCTGTGGAAGAGCTCTCTCCGCCTCTACATGTTCAATTGCCTCTGCACTACTTTACTCCAATTACATGCACAACATTTCATGCTCCTTGACGGCATTGTGTCCCACTATTAATGCAGGATCTACTCTTCAGTGTTTGTTTTTATTGCTTGTATGTTCAGTATAATCTACAGTTCTTTCATTTCCTTTTTGGCCACTGTGCATGATACGTTTCCAGATCTTTGTATTCCCAGTGTCTGACAAAATGCTATGTAGAGGAACTTAAATCTTTAACATTTGTGTAACTGCCACTTTTATAGCCCTGGAGAATGTGTCCAAGTCAGTTCGACTGTGGAAGACAGCTGTGGAGCTGGAGGAGCCAGAGGATGCCAGAATCATGCTTAGCCGAGCTGTAGAGTGTTGCCCTACGAGTGTGGAGGTAAACTTTAGGCACATGATATAATTGTTCTCCACATGTGAAACATTATATCTAGGTTAAGGCAGATAACACATATTCAGTGAAACATACTGTATAGACTTTGTTCCACATGTGTGCAGTATCTATCTATCTATCTATCTATCTATCTATCTATATATATATATATATATATATATATATAATTGTAACTTTTTTCCCCTCTAGCTGTGGCTTGCACTGGCTCGGTTAGAGACTTATGAGAACGCTCGTCGTGTCCTGAATAAAGCCCGTGAGAACATCCCCACTGATCGCCACATTTGGATCACTGCTGCCAAGTTGGAGGAGGCCAATGGCAACACTCAGATGGTGGACAAGATCATTGACAGAGCCATCACTTCCCTGAGGGCCAACGGGGTGGAGATCAACAGGGAGCAGTGGATACAGGTGTGTTGTTTGGATGATATGAGAAAGAGACAGGATGTTGGCACTGGAAAATAACTGCACTCGTAAAGATCTTAAAGTATATTCACCTCAAGGGAACGGGCATGGGTTCACACAGAATAGGCCAAGACATTAATGACAAATGCTGTATTATATAGAATGTCTTCTATACTGTGTCATCTGCACTCCACATAAATCATAAAGTATTAACTAGAATAAATGATTGGGTAAACTATCAGTTAGTGCTTTTAAACCTTGGTGCTTGAAGAGTAGATGTGTTACTCACTAGTGGTCAAAGCTACTACGAAAGTGCTGTGTTACCATCACAGAGTGCAAGCCAGCACTGTGATTAGCATTTTGTTTAGTGTAGTTCGCAACTGTTTTGCATTCAGAGGCCCTAATATTTGACATAAGTTTCCCCCATGAGTCATCTAGCTTCTGCTTCTAGTGAAGTGTATGGTTATTGTTGGTGGGAAGGTTTCTAAAGAACCTTCGACAGTATTCTTATAATAACACCAACAACAGATGAACCTCAAAGAGTGACTGGCAACAGTTGAAGGAAATGTCTGGAGTATGACCCTGAGGGAGTCCTTCTCTTTTCCCACTGAACTCACATCTCACAAAAGACAATTCATCCATAAACATTTTCAGTTGTCTTGTCCACCAGGATGCAGAAGAGTGTGATAAGGCAGGGAGTGTGGCTACCTGCCAGGCTGTGATAAGGGCTGTCATAGGGATCGGCATTGAGGAGGAAGACCGCAAACACACCTGGATGGAAGACGCAGACAGTGTAAGTATTTGGGATTTACAGTGACCTTTAATGGTTGAATATGCCAGACTTGCATTGCTGCTGTTAGCTGGTGTTGCACCATGATGTCACTGTCGAGGAGAGATAAGAGACACCAAAGAACTCAAGAGCAGGAGTAGGGATTGTCACAGAAAACCCAACTTGACTCCTCTACAGTGAAAACATTGAATAGGCAAATAACATGGATGTAGGCAACTGAGAGCATAGTAAGGGAGTTGGTTAACATGAACAAACACAATCTCCACATCAAATTTCACATAAATATGGATTGAGTGACTGAAATGCATGTGTTCTGTTTCAGTGTGTGGCTCATGGAGCATTGGAGTGTGCCAGGGCCATCTATGCCCATGCTCTACAGGTGTTCCCCAGTAAAAAAAGTGTTTGGCTCAGAGCTGCCTACTTTGAGAAAAACCACGGCACCAGGTGAGCAGATTACAGCCTACTAACCACTTCAGATTTATCATATAATTAATATCTGTCCTTTAAATGAACTTTATTCACTTTTATGTCCAGAGTTCATTTTTATCCATTCATCCATACTTATTTCCTGACCCTGTGTGTCTCTGCTCTTAGGGAGTCTCTGGAGGCTCTGCTCCAGAGGGCTGTGGCTCACTGTCCCAAGGCGGAGGTCCTGTGGCTGATGGGGGCTAAGTCCAAATGGCTGGCTGAGGATGTGCCTGCAGCCAGAAGTATCCTGGCTTTAGCCTTCCAGGTGACTGTGACTGTGATGGCAGCTTGAACTCCTGTGGTCTCTGTTTTTTCCTCTTTTACCACACATTCAACTGGAGACCTACCCTTATATTTTGTTCTATTTTCTATTCTGTCTATTTTATCTAGGCTAACCCTAACAGTGAAGAGATCTGGCTTGCTGCTGTCAAGTTGGAGTCGGAAAATAACGAGTATGAGCGAGCCCGTCGCCTACTGGCCAAAGCCCGCAGCAGTGCCCCCACAGCTAGAGTGAGTGTGATGCTGCTTTATTTAAAAAAAAAATAGCTGTTTTTCTTATCAGAAGCTTTTATCTGGTTGTATATAATCAGCTGGCATGAATCACTTGTTGCATAATAAATTCATTTCTGATAGATCTAGATAGATTTTGAAGGAGGCAAGTTATTGTGTCAAATATTAGATTTTTCTCCAAAGAATAATGGAAACACTATATATTTCACAGTTAAGCTTAAATTTGCTCAAAGTATGGTTGTTTGTGTACCTGACCTTAACTGACCTTTGACCCAGACCCTCTGTGTTATTATATTTACCTTTCATTTTGTTTTCAAGTGAAAATTGTGTGAATTGACCTATAGGTGAATTGGTTAGATTGGCTAATCTTGTCCCCTTAAAGTCAGTTTAGTGTAATGTTAAGTTAAACTTTGTGAAGAAGCTTCTACAGACGTGCTGTCTTACTCAAGTTCAGGCTTGCCAGGTTCATTCACTTCCAAAACCAGCAACACTCAGCTTGACAGATGCTGTCAACAGTGCTCTTAAACTCTCACTTTTTTAAGTGGCCTGGCTTTGCTCTATTTCATTGTATTTGTTGACAACTATTAGAAAGCTTTCATATGGGCTGAACTGATTGAGTTGTCAGATAAGGCAGCTGTGTACCTTTAATGACGCACTTAAGTATTTAGGTTTTGCCCAATAATGTTGGCATTTTACAGTTGATTCTAAAAAAAACTGAATTGCACTCCAGGTGTTTTAGAATTAGTTTTCATTAGTGCTAATGTTGGTTTATAACCACTCCAGGGAAGTTTTGTAAAGGAAATTCATGGATCCTGCTGTGATGTGTATAAATGAACCTAAAAAGCATATGTTTGTTGATGATATTTACAGGTGTTTATGAAGTCAGTTAAGTTAGAGTGGGTGCTGGGAAACATCGAAGCTGCTCAGGAATTGTGCAGTGAGGCCCTGAAACACTATGAGGACTTCCCCAAACTTTGGATGATGAGAGGCCAGATAGAGGAGCAATGTGAAAACATGGACAAAGCCAGGGAGGCCTACAACCAAGGGGTGAGCAGCAGGTTTTCAAGTAGTTTGTATTTATTTTAATGGAAAATATGATTTCCCTAGTAAATAAAAAATGGGGATTGTCTTGTTTGTGCAGCTGAAAAAGTGTCCCCACTCAGTGGCGCTGTGGCTGCTGCTGTCTCGCCTTGAAGAAAGAGTGGGACAGCTGACAAGAGCCAGAGCGATCCTGGAGAAAGCCCGGCTCAAGAACCCCCAGAGCCCTGAGCTATGGTGAGAAAACACACAATAAAGCAAATACAAAGAGCCTTTTTGATTAAATGTGTCTCTTTGCTTGATAATCTATTTTAGTCTTTGTTTTTTCTGCCTTTATAAAACAAGTTTGGTGTGACAAATTCCGTATTCCAATGGTTTCCCTCTTTATTCCAATGGGTTTCCTCCTTGTCTCCTTGTTGATTTATTTTTGATTTATTAAGTACAGACACACACCTACATTTACTTGACTGTTAAAAAAACTCGCGGTTGAAAACAATATCATTACGTAACTCAAAATACTGGAATAAAACAAAATGCCAAAACTTTGCCAAATGTCTGATCTTCAGGTTGGAGTCTGTGAGACTAGAGTTCCGAGCTGGATTGAAAAACATTGCGAACACCCTGATGGCCAAAGCCCTGCAGGAGTGTCCCAACTCAGGTACGGTGTCTCAGATTTGCAGGGTTTTTTTAAAATGCCATCGAGTATGTTTCAATAAAAACTTACGCAACAAAACGAATTGCTCAGATGATAATGTGAGTCATGTTGGCAGTTGGTTGCAAATGGTTCTTTCAACAAACATGCAGCCTGTTGTGAAATGACTAAATGCATTCCTGTGTCATCTCAAACTCTCCATTTCAACCCACTCCCTCTTCCTTCCTTTCAGGTATTCTGTGGGCAGAGGCAGTGTTTTTGGAGGCCAGGCCCCAGAGGAAGACCAAGAGTGTGGATGCTTTGAAGAAGTGTGAACATGATCCCCACGTCTTACTCGCTGTAGCGAAGTATGACCACATCTCCTCCACTTTTATGCTGTCCTTCTCAGTGATATCTGAATTCCTCGTGTCTTACTCTTGTTTTTTTCTGTATCAGTTTGAATTCTAATTAAATATATCCCTCATCACGTATTGTAGACTTTTCTGGAGTGAGCGCAAGATCACCAAAGCCAGAGAGTGGTTCCTCAGAACGGTGAAGATCGAGCCAGACCTGGGAGACGCTTGGGCTCTGTTCTACAAGTTTGAGCTGCAACACGGAACGGAGGTAAGGATTATGAAGTTACTTAAGCTCAAAACATGCCGCTTTGTGTCACATTCATGTACATGTGCATTTTAATGCCAGTTCTGAATGAAGCCATCAGTCTGGTTCATTTCCCTTTTGATTTGTGTCATGGTAACGATAGAAAAAATTAGCGTAGAATGTCTTTATTGTCATTGTACAGGTACAACGAAATTGAAAGTGCAATTGTCTTTAGGTGCCATAAAAGTATAAATAATGTATATAAAAGAGTATAAAAACTGAAAATATAAAAGAAAAACCCTGACAGCATACATATCCAAAGAAAAAGAAGCTGCAAGTGGGTTTAGCTATCGAATGTAGGCTCATTAATGTGGAATTAGATATTATTGGCAGCTAATGTTATCAGTGAATAATTAACAACCTAAGATACTCATGTATACTGATGATTGATTTTTCTTTTGAGGCGCATGTTTGTAAGAAGTACGGTAACCTGTGCCGTATTTACTCATACATGAATGCCTTGATACTAAACATTACTGTTTTTTCTTCATGTGTGAGTCGATCGAGACACTTTGATAACATTTTGTTTCGTTGTGTAACAAACAAGTGTCTTGACTCATTGATTTTTAGTAATACTTTATTTGTAGTACAGGGGTTATTCAAAAAGAATGAACTGATTTCATGACGCATTGCTTCAGTTCTCAAGCATCACCATGGAATGAGTCAGTGACCATTTGAAAGAGGAGTTTTCTAAGTTTTGAATTGCTGCCACAGGGGCGCTGTAGTTGACCTTAAACAGCGAATAACAACGGCGATCAAACTCAGTGGATCGTGATATGCTGATACGCGTCCGGGAGGAATTCTCTTATCGCATTGATGTTGTCCGTGCTGCAGGTGGTAGCCACATTGAACACTTGTAAGACAGGAAATAAAAGTTGATTGTTAGTAGAATACTTGTGACTTGGCTGGAGTTTTCTATTGCTTTTCCTCATCAAAATATTGCGTAATGAAATCAGTTCATTCTTTTTGGATAACCCTGTATATTTGCTGCCTAACTTTCTTGTTCTTTGTCTATTAGGAGCAGCAGGAAGAGGTACGAAAGCGCTGTGAAAACGCAGAGCCTCGTCATGGAGAACTGTGGTGTGCAGAGTCCAAACATGTCCTGAACTGGCAGAAGAAGACAGGAGAGATCCTCGCACAAGTAGCCAGCAAGATCAAGAACACTTTCTGAGGAAATCTGGACTGACAACACCTGGAGGACTATGGCAGGCACCAGTGGAACAGAACAGCTATGGACATGTGCTCCAGCAAGACTCTGAAACGCATCTTTTCCATATTTCAGTCTTTTTTACGACATCAAATCTCAGCGGGTGTTAAAGAGTTTTGTTGAACATGAAGAGGAAACAAATCTCTCCATATTTTACATGAATAAATGGTAGTTAATCCAACATGTTCGGTTTTATATTTGCTTAATTAGTGCTTTCCATCCATTGTGACAATACTCTCATCAGGCACTGCAAGATAGAGTCATAATGAAAGCACAGTTTTGATTCTCTGCAAGTAAACAGATGGAATTTGGAAGCAAATATATTTGGAGGAATTTTATTTATATGTGCTGTCTGCTAGGATATGTCAAAGGTCCAGATTGATCTATTTCTGTTGTGTTAGAATGTGACGCTGTATATAAACTCTGTCAGGGAGTATGATGTGATTCTCATATTTTAGTAATGTCATCCTTGTTTTTTCCTACATAGTTTGATTGGAATGTGTTTAAAACTTGCAGGCATCCAATAAACAACTAATGTCTACTCCGCTATGACCCGTTTCTCCTGAACCACTTTTCTGAAATGATTTGTTGTGTTTAATGTCATTTCTGATTCTCAGTGTTGTATTTGTTTCTTTGTGAGGATTGTTTTCCCAGAAACCTTGTGGTGTATCAGCCCATGCAGTTCCCATGCACTGTCAGCATCTGGGTTCAATGGGATTTCTTTACATAAGTGTGCCCTTTTTGTTTTGGATAAAACTATATTTCACAGCCAGATTTTTTTTTTTTTTTTTGCATCACATAGATCCTCAAACCACCCACTGTGAAAATATATGCCGTTAAAATATCCTATTTAAGAAGATAAAACTTAAATTTCACCACTCCTCTTTGGGGTCACGTCTTTCCAACGAAACCGAAAGGATAAAAGCAAGTGATTGATTGCAGAAGTTCCCTTCGACTTGACCGGACTGGAGTTTGATGAAATCCTAAGCCCAGTGTCAGCGGTCCGTGAGGAGGAAGGAAACTGGAGCAGCAGTGACTGGTGATGTTGGAACCCACGGAGCACCAGGTCGGAAGTCTACGCGCCCCAAACGTCTCTTATCCACCAAAGGACGTGCAAAAACACTAAAAGGAAAAAAAAAACAACAAAACAATCTTTGGCTAGAATGAACAGATAGGGAGTAATTCCGTGGATCTTCCAGCTTCTGACAGCCATGGATTTGCACATCTGAGGATCCCGCAGAACATGATAAATGGTAAGCGCATGGTTTGGATGGCGCTTTAACGCACCGCATTAATGACTTAATCCCAGTTCTTTAGGTGGCATCATGATGGTTTGGTGCGTAAACAGTTGATACAGGACACAGAACATCTACCAAACATGACTCATGATCTATCACTGTCTTTCTTCTGTGATCTGCTTCTTTTTTAACCCCACTCAGTGCCTGACCGGAGCCCTACTCCGCAGTGTCCTGGTGGTTCTCCTTTTGGCTGAAACCTGGGGAAGACGCAGATGTAACTATAAAGAAATACTAGGCTCCTACAGAGCAGTCATCTTGGTCGACCTGCAGAATCTGGTTGGTAACACTGATGATATGCGCACATGTCATTTCTTTCTTTATTTGTGGTTTGATAAATTCATTTGGACGCAACTGCCGCTGAGTTAAACATGAGGGAATTCTTGAGAGTGTGGTGATAGGGTACCCTCAAGTGTTTTTTTTTTTTTTTTTGCTGCTTTATTTACTAATAAGACACCCAAGAAAGACATAAAGTTAATAAAATAAAATAGAAAATTAAATAGATTATTATAAGCTTGTGTAATGTCACAGGTGAGCTGTATTTTTTTTTAGTGGTACAAAGAACCAAGACAGGATTGTTCCACGAGATACTGATTTATCAAACTTTCTTAATTTAAAATATTAGACTGCTGCATTTTAGTGTTTTGTTTGCTTTATCTAAGGTCTGAAAACATATATTTTGTTAATTTCATTTGTAATTGGAAGGAGTATTGCCAGTAGTTTTAGTTTCTGGGATAAACAGGTTTTTTTTTTTTTTTTTTAGCACCAATCTAAAGAATAACTAGTGATGTCTTATTTAGTAATTTGTTTTCCAGTGATGTATTCTGTAACTATTTCTTTTTTTCTTGTAGAATTTAACAGGCTCATATAATACCTCAAATGTGAGAGATCCCTGTCCCTCAACAAAGGTAAATGATACTATAGAATGTAAACATTCAGCACCATGGACAGAGTAACAACACTATCAGCTATAACTTAAACATTTCAGTGTATCTGACATGTGAAAATGTCATAACTGTGTTTACGTGTTTATTTATTTTTACTTTTATAGCCACATCGTATCCTGAGCTCCATCTATGGTGTAACTCAACAGATGCGGTGTCATAGGAGCAGAAAGCAGCTGTCTGACTTGGAAAAGCCACTGGCGAGTATGGAGGAGCTCATTAACCACAACTGTGGTACTGATAATCTGGTGAGATGAGGACTTTATCAACAATAAATCTAGTACATTAAAAAAAATAACACCTCAGTTAATATTTCCCTCACAGCATACATTTATAAATACTAAATAATAAACAGGCTGATTCTTATAATATTAGAGACAAAGAGCATGTTTCCTTGTAGACATTCTCAGTAATGATGATTAAAGCAGATAATTGAATAAAAGTACTTATTTTGGTAAACAATAATGCATTCTTGTTCCTTTCAGGGGAAAAGACATTCTTGCCCTGCAAACAAGAAAATACAAGGCAAGAAGAGAAAGAGGAACAAGTTCATTCAAGTTATAAAAGCACTCATTGTTTGTTGGCAGAAACTTCACAGTGTCTATACACCAAAGTAGAGAGTTAAATGCAAAACATGTTGTTCCCCTAGTTCCTTTAACTTGTACCACTCTCCCATGAAGATACTGATGAATTTCCAAAAAATATTCACAGCATCAGAGGAAATTATGTGACTAACTAAAATTAGATAGCTGTTTTTTCAGTGCAGTGTCTTGAATGTTTACTGTTTAAGAGTTCTCAGTGTACTGTGTGTTGTAGGTTTGTATGATAAAAATATAACAGGTTTTGCATGTTCGCATTGCTTCTTGTTTTATGGTTTTAGGATATCCACAGATAAGCTAAAGCATCTACAATGCATTCAAATACTTTCAGAATATGCACAGCTACCAAGTCATCTTCTATTCCAACCAATGTTTTTTCTGTTTTGTTGTCATATCATGCCATCTTACCTATAAAATGGTGATGTTGTATTGGATATATGCAATATAATAAACCAAACTATTACTGAACAGTGAAAAGTGTTTTTGTATTTTTCAATTGTATTACTATTTTTTCAAAGACTAACTTTATTGAAAGTACAACAATGAAACAATACACCCTACAGAAAATAAAAATAACAAGATAATATAAGTTATGCCTTTTCTAGTCCCACAAGGGGAAATTCCAGGTTTATAGCAGCAAAGCACAAAAGCACATGAGAGCAAAAGAAGTGTAAAATAAAAAATAACGACAAATCATAAATCAAAACAAGCTATATATACAATTTACAGAGCTGTGCACATGCTGATCATACCAAAGGTACTAATGATAATAATAATAATAATTAATAATTAAAAAGCATGAAGATAAAATATGAGTAGGCCAAATAGATTATGAAAAAGAAAAGGGGATACAGTTTTCATATGTATCCATTTGTGTTTACCCTTTCATGCATAGTGGTCACTACAGCGGACAGCTATTCTACCGTTGTTCTATTGTATATTCATGTTTTGTTTTGTTTTTTAGTTCCATATCAGCCAACACAGTGGACTGTTATGTATCATCCCAAACACTGCAATTCATACCATTACTGTAACTTTGCTGCTCTTGATAAACCTGATCTGCGCTAACATGTTTTAGTGTAAATCAATTGCTAATTGTCATTAAACTGTCATTAACAAAAAAAAAAAAGAAAAAAAAAAAATTCATATCCTCCTGAGACCCAGCAATGCATTTTGTCCTCTGTAGGGGACAAAAGTTTGACAGTTTTACTTTAAAAATGCTGTCCATTGCAAAGGACATTCCATTAAAAAATCAATCTACAAATTAAAAATAATTTTAAAAATGTATCTGAAAAAAAATGTTGTATTATGCAGTTTCCAATCATGACAATTTTTTTTTTTAATGTAAAAAAGCTAAAACTGTGAATTTCCTGGGTCTCAGGAGGATTTTATCTCCATGAAATGAGTAATAACTAATTTTAGAGTATAATAAAATGTGAGAAAACAGTAGCAATTTAGCAATTAGCGGCATTAAAATGTTTTTATTTAATAGTTTTCACACAGTACATCACTTTCTGATGATGATTTTTAAATAAATGTTTCTTTGCTTCAAAACTTAAATGCATGGTGTCCAGTTGAGTGGACACTTTTGTAACTCCACAAAAAATAGGTTCATTAAAAAAAAAAAAAAAAAAAAAAAAAAAAAAAAATTGCATTTTTTTTTTCATACCTAAAGAGAAACAAAAACACTCAAGAAAAAAATATTGATTAAGGTTCTCATCATTCATGCATGAAAGGGTTAAGTTTGATAAATAATTTTTTTTATCGGTTGCAATTTTATTAAGAATAACTTTTGATGAAATAACAAGAAGAAGAAGAAGAAGGAGAAGAAGAAGAAGAAGAAGAAGAAGAAGAAGAAGAAGAAGAAGAAGAAGAAGAAGAAGAAGAAGAAGAAGACACTGCACATGCGCCAGTAGGAACGGAACATTTCTTACCTACTGTTTCTATCCGGATTCAATATCATGTTGCACAGCCGCCACTAAACGAGTTGACAACGATGCAAAAAATGTCCACAACTACTTAAATAAGGTATCGTCGCCTCGCATTCTCATTTCTACTAACACCGACACACACCTGTTTTTCAGGCTGTATTTAGTTAATATTTATTTTCCTTTTGGTTTTATCGTCTGGTCTCATAACAGAAGTTAACAGCTCGTGGAGTAAAAGACTGACAGAACTGCTGCCATTAAAACAACCCGTTCTACTTTTTGGAGTAATTATCAGCGAAATTGTCAACATGAATAAACTTCTCCTGATGTTCTAATCAGGAGTGTAGTTTTCCTTTTCTTTGGGTGTGTTATTGTGAGTGAAGGCATGGCTAGCAGCAGTGTGGACATGGATCCAGATGTTGCTCGGAGGCTGTTTGAGGAGGGGGGCACTCTGGTGCTGCTCGGGGTCCCTCAGGGTACAGAACTGGGGATTGACTGCAAGAGTTGGCAGGTTGGTCCCAGATTCCGTGGTGTGAAGATGATCCCCCCAGGTCTGCACTTCCTTCACTACTGCTCTGTCAACGCACCAAGCTGTGGAAGAGAAATTGGCCCCAAAACAGGCCTCTTCCTCAGTCTGAAACCCAGAGAGGTCCTTTTGGCCAACTGGGATCCTAAGGAAGAAGATCTGGACTTCTCAGCCTCCCAGAATGAGGAGGAGCTGAGCAGGATCAGAGCCAACCTGCGAGAGCTGGACCCTTACCTAGGTCCCTATCCCTATGAGCTGATGAGAAAGTGGGTGTCCCTCACTGACCGTCTGAGTGAAGAAGTGGCTCAGAAGCTGCAGCCTCTGTCAGGTCGAGTGTGTGCCTTCAGTGATGTGGTTCCTGAGCATCACTTCGGAACCACTGAAGACAGAGCAGATCAACCCAGGAATGACACCGCCTGTCAGAGCATGAGAGAGGGACTGGACAGGCTGCCCAAGATGAAGCAGAGGGAGGGGACGGAGCTGCGCTTATCTGTTATCCCCCAAAAGACTTACCCACCTGGGGCGACACCAGCTGAGATCACCCGCTGTAGTCTGGACCTGAGCTACGCCCTGGAGACGGTTCTGGAGAAGTACCATCAGGTGCAGCCTCTTGACCTGCTGGGTGAGTGCCTTTAGAATCTAAAGGTGTCAAACTCATTTTAGTTTAGGGGCCACATACAGTCCAGTATAATCTGAAGTGGGTCGGACCAAGGTTCAAGGTGACTACGTTAAAAAATTTCTGTATCACCATCTGTGGAGTGAAATTATGGAACAAATTGTGTGTTGAGAAAAAACAAATATCAAACATAATTCAGTTTTTAAAAAAGATATAAAGAACTGATTCTTGAGAGGTACAGTATTTAAGAATGACAATGAGGCCTGTTTGTTTATGGATGATGTTGTATTGATAAATATGCTGTAATTATTGAAGAAAATGGTTGAATTGTTGAGTCTGTATGACTGTACTGCCATGAACATTTTGTTGTAAATAATTCAGTTACTGCATTATGGACTGTTGTGGTTCGATGCTAAAATTAGGAAAATAGCATTGTTTGATTCTTGTATTAAGTTAATGATAAAGGTGTAAAAGCACTGAGGGGTAGGATTAAGTAAGTTTATACTTCTTCCTACTCCTTTTCGACCGTGCAATACTCAGACTTGTGTGTGCTTGAAGATAGATTCTGTTCATTTAAATGTTACTTTGTTTTTGTCTTAATTTGCTTTGTTTTGTTTTATTTTGTTTCTTTGCATGTTCGAAATTAAAAAAAAAAAAACAAAAACAAAACTTTATTGATACCTGTAGGTAGATTTGTTCTGCAGTCTGGAGAGGGCATCTCAAATCTTACACAAAACATTAAAACCACAGGACACATACAGGGGACAGATTAAAAACAACACAGACCAAAGACGTTGACAGGTACTCCCAGGGACTCACTGATCATGGTTAAAACAGACTAAAATAAATAAGAGTCATTAGATATTACTAAACGTACCAATATAAAACCCCTTAAAAGCACTAAAAAAGCATGATATAATGAAATACAAGGGACAAAAAAATGATAATTAAGTTAAGACCATATTAAAATAAGCCAGACCCCAAGACTTAAAGTAAAGTGAGGTGCATCAAGGCTTATTTAAAAGAGAAGTAGCAGCAGGAACAAAGCTGTTCCTGTAGTGAGTGGTCTTAGATTTTGGGACTGTGAATCTCCGTCCAGATAGTAGCAGCTGGAACTCACTCGCCAGTACCAGTAAAATAATAACAGTGAAAAAAGTAAAATTACATTATAAAAATGTTTACATCTGCAAGGGTATCCTTTAAAAAATGTGAATAACATGAACAACCTGAAAATTCTTAAGAAAAATAAGTGCAGTTTTAATGGATATCGTTTACACATATGTGGGTCACAACTTACAGATCACAGTGGATCTACAAAAGCACAAAACACGTACAAACAGGAATAATATTGTTCAAATTGCACTTCTGTTAAGACAGTTCATATTTCTTTAGGTTATTCATATTTCTTGTGAAAAGATAGTTTGTAAATGTAAACATTTTCATGTAATTGTATGGAAAGAAAAGTTTGGAGTTTACATCATTTATAGGTTATTGTGATAGTGTTTTACTGGTCTGATCCACTGGAGATCAAATTGGTGTGTAAGTGGAACCTGAACTAAAATGATTTCATCGTGTTGCACATGATGAAGATACAGTCGATTGAGCCACTTCACACAAAACTAGATGTTACTTAACCATCTTTATCACAAACTACCACTTCCTTGATGTGTAAAATTATCTTTTAAATTGACAAACATCATATATGTAAATGGAGGCACAAATTAAATGGGATCAAATAATTATTTGTCTCTCTTTTTTGACACCCACTGATATTATTTCCAGAGTTGGGTCCCATGAGGTACACCATAAGCAGCAGGACTTAGGCACTTTATGACAAATGAACACATGACCTGTGGTTCATATGACTTTTCTTTCATTTGTAGATATAAAAAAACAATAATCATCAGTTGCAGCCTTAATGTCAGCAGTAATTAGAGTATTAGTAAAAAAAAAAAAAAAAAAAGGTCTTTTGTCATTTTCATCTCAATAGGCTACACTATTGGTGACATGTAACAAATGAGATATTATCAGATATTAATAAAGATACTGAATACCAGATCGAATTATTAGCCAGGGCAATAAACCATTGAACTTTGATGAAAATAACACATAGTTTCATACAATATTGTATGTAAAACGGACCCTGCTTTGCTTCTTTTGCCTTTCAGGTGAGCTACAGTTCGCCTTTGTGTGTTTCCTGATTGGAAATGTCTACGAGGGGTTTGAACACTGGAAGGCGCTCCTGGCTCTGCTGTGCCGTTCAGAGGACGCCATGAGAAAGCGCAAAGAGCTGTATTTGGGCCTCATCACCGTGCTCTACCACCAACTCGGAGAAATCCCACCTGATTTCTTTGTCGACATCGTGTCTCAGAACAACTTCCTCACCTCCACACTACAGGTAGAAGCACAGGCCAGGGTGGCAGAGTTCCCACAGGGTCTTAAGAAGTCTTAAAAGTCTTGAATTTACGAATCTGCATTTAATACCATAAAAAAGTCTTTAAAAAGTATTACATTTGATATGGGAGCTATTAAGTTATGTTGCCATAAACTTGTTGTGTTTAAATGTGTCTGTTAAAAGTCCAAGCTGCAAAGAAAGTAACATTGTCAACTCAGTTCCACCCGTTCCAACCTGACAGTTTATACTGAAATTAGGAACCAATTATTGATAACTTTGCAGCCCCCGGTGAGAAATGATCGCAGAACCTTCAGCCCAACACACATGCAGCTTTTAGTTCAACTCGGAACGATGGGAATCACGGTGTTGGAGTGAATAAATACATTATAATACATACATTCTAGAAGTCACAAATTCTTGGCAGTATGGCCATGAAATAGGCTGTGAAATAGACATTAAATTCTGTTCCAAGTAGTTTTAAAAAGGTCGTAAAGGAGTGATATTTTGCTTTTTTAAATGTCCCCTGTCTACATAAAGTGTAAATGTTATGCTTGGGTCTGAATTCTTCATTAATTCAACTCCACAGGTCCATCTTCAACCCTATTTCTGACTAATGCCACCAGAAAGGTCGTTTTGAGCACTGACCCTTTAAATGCACATGATCCACTTCATGCCCCACCCCCTTCAGGTTGGTGGCTGTGCTGCTCTGTCCTGTTCAACCAACAAGTGAACATTTTAGGTAATCGGCGTGACGTTTGGACATATTTTCAGTAAGGACTACAACCACTGCTGCTGATAAACATTTATGGCGTACTTGAAGAAATGTTCGTTGAAAATCTTGACCTTATATGTGCAAATGTTGTGACGTAACTAGTTATAGATGTAACAAATTAAGCAGGAATTAAAACAGGTTGTAGAAATCCACTCGATTTTTGCCAAAATGAATATAAAGATAGCTTTGCAGCACCAGGAGGGTTCAAATTCAAACTTTTTGAACTATTAGGGTCCAAATACACAAATAAATGTACCAAAGACTAATAACAGTGGGTTTAGCAAAATATGACCCCTTTGAAAAGTCTTAAATGTACCCTATAGAAACCTGTAGGAACCCTGGGGTGGACACTGACATCGTGCATTATCCCAAAGTGGGAATGGTCTAAACTGCATTTGTTTTCCTGTTGAGTTAATTGGGATTAAGTGGCATTTTTATGTCTACTCAAGGTTAAAGCCTTTTAAATGAAACAATATGAATGTAATATTTAGATGTTATCCGTGAATCCAGTCATGACTGATTTTCAAGCTTCAAGTTAATTTGTTTTCCGCATAGGAGTATTTTATTAGTTAATTTTATTTCCAACAGGATTAATGTTATGATAATTGTTTTCTCATGTGCAACATTGTTGATTCTGGATTTGATAACTTGTGATAAAGGCATTTTCATAATCACAGGAAACCCTACTGGACAGCTAAACATTACAACCATTGGATGTTTTGTTTTTTTTCTCATAGGACTTCTTCCAGTTTGCCAGTGGGCCGGGAGTGGACAGCACACTGCGTAAGAGAGCAGAAAAGTTTAAAGCTCACCTCACTAAGAAGTTTCGCTGGGACTTTGAGGCCGACCTGGACGACTGTGCTCCTGTGGTGGTGGAACTCCCTGAAGGTGTTACAGTGGACTGAGTCTACGCCGTTACAGACATCATACTGGAGCTCAGCAGGGAGCACGACCAAAACCTGAATACTAGGAAAGAGACACTGAAGCAGAAAATTCTCTCACACAGATGGTGATAACCAGAGCATCCACAGTTCTCCAAGTTTACTGACTGTTTATTTTCAGTGCATTCTCAGAAAACCTGTTACTTTGTGAAGAGAGCGACTGTACACTAAATGTGAGTGATGCCCTCTGGTGGTGGTTTTCTGCTCAGCAAGCAGTTTGACAAATTAACATCCATTTTCATTTATGTTTTGTTGAGTTAATAAATGACTATACTAAAAATGTCACACCAGACATATTGTCATCTCTTCTAGAGCACTTAATGCTAAGTATTTCATTTGCACATGCATACCTGCTAGATTGCAACTATAAACCTCAGATCACCCATGTTTGAGAATTAAACTTAAGATTTTTTTTTATTTTTCTGTAATCAAAGCAAGATTTTGTGTCATTAATGATTTTATACTATAAAAATAATGATAATAATGGTCTATGATAATACTATTTTTCATTGCCAAGATGTGTGTAGATTGGAATCCTAGACCTTTTTAATGGGATTAGGTTTTTTCATCATTCAGGACCCACAGTTAACTTAATAAATGACACAATTTTGATACAAGGCTGTACATTTGTGTGTTTTCTTACCTTTTCACTTTCCTCCTCTAGATGGCGATGATGAGCTATATGTGAAGATTTATAAGTTTGCGTCTCAATTCCCTTGTATGAAGTTGTTACATGTATGAGTCAGACAGACTGGGCTGAATTGTCAGTAGTTGATGTGTCCATTAGTGCAGTTCTTTGGAAAGTGTTCACTAATACGACCCTGGTATAACTGAAGCCCATGCAAGGTAAGAATCCAAAGTAAGAGGGTTCATGTGGAAAACAGGTGGAGGAGTAAAAGAAAAGAAGCAGTGTGAATGAGCTGGATCTCACAGTTTCCATGCATTTGATTAGCTTTGTGTGTGTGTGCCATTACTTTGACTGTGATGGATGAGACAGGCCTTATATTTGTCACTTGGTCCATCAATCCATCCAGTCTTTAATTTCACTTCTGAAGTGTCCGTCTCTCCAGCTGGACGTTTCAGTTTTGACATCCCCCAGCTTTGTGAGCCCATCTATAACCATAAAGCTGCTGTGAAAAGGACTAAAGCCATCTAATGCAATTATCTGAATCAATAGAGCCTGGGTCTGTTGATGGAGATCCAAATGCCAATACAAGAAGTCCTTTCTCTTCCCAGAAGACAGATGGAATTGTGAAACGCGTGGTAAAGCTAGGTTTTAAAAAGAGCAAACTCCTTTTTGAAGATTTACACACATCTTAAAAGAAGATCAATTCTGTATTTGTGGTCCACTCTTGAGACCACTGGGGCCCTGATCTGGTTGTTATTTTCCTTTGAATGCAATTAGATGGAGAAAATGGCTTGGAACACATGGTGGAAACATATCAGCACAACATGGAAGGAAACGTACCCCCAATTATTCATAGACTCATTTTCCTCTCTGGGGATGAAATACTGTATGTTGTCTATGAAGACAGTCGCAGAAATGACACAGTTGGGACATCTTTGGCATTGCAGCCCCTCCATTAGCGCTAGAATTACAGTGTAAAGCAACTCAGCGGACAACTCATTAAAGTGTGGAGCTGTTTTTGTGCTTCATGTGCCCTTTTTACTCTCTGTGATCACGCTCCTGCCATGTTTCTGGTATGGCAACCATTTTCCTTTTATCTCTCCTATTTGTTTCATTTTGGTGTGGCTGCCATGGGGCCTGAAGCATGCTGGGAAACTGGCTGCATTGATTGTGCAGGACCTCAAAGCCTAGCAGGCCCTGTCAGTCATGGTGGAGCTTTCCCTCCATCAGATGTGAGCCGGCCATTTCCATGGGGCTCACGAGCCGCTCACCCTGCCAGTGTAAACACAGGCCCCTCTGTTTCTTTCTCCGTCAGTCACCCCCCCACCCCTCTACTCTACTCTACTCCCCCCAGCCCCCCCTCCTGCAGCATGGAGCACGGCTGTTGATGGGTGTGCATGTGTGTGCGGAGACGGGACTTCTTGACCGAGCACTGACTTGAGTTTTAAGATAAATTATTGCTGACTGAGCAAATCAGGCGTTTGATCATGAGTGGATCATTAAATTATTAATACACACAGTCATTTCTGATCACTAAAACATCTGCTATAAATGGTTGAATTAGATTCACATTAAACTAAACTCTTTTTTTACTTGGTGACAAGATAATCAGGTAAGATTTATTTGACTTTTTGCTTCCACTTTTGCTCCAAATTCTGTATTTTTTAAAGTTATAATTTCAGGTTTTCATGAGTAAAATCCCAAAGCACATTTCTCATGTTCTCCCTCCCTCACAGCAGATTGATTGTGTTCATTTCTCTGCCTGTTGTGTGTCTTTCACCCCTCGATGTGAAAGCTGTTTCTGTCTGTGACCATTTTGATGTATGGCAAAATGCATAATTGGAATGAATAGCTTGTCAAAAAAAAATTGGGCTTTTGGTAATTTCCTGTGTCCCTCAAGTATATGCAGGAAAAGATGATGACACAGGAGAGGAAATAGTGTTTACTCTCATTTTTTTTCAGTATTTTGTTGAAATCCAATAACCAAAAAACTGAAGATCTAAGCATAAATGGTCTCTAAAGTCTCTTGAGGAACATTAGTGATACTGAGATATGAATAAAACTGACCAGACTTCACCCTTTTGTCTTGTTATGTTTCTTTGTGTGTTTGTGGATGATGGGGATGTGATTCCCCCTCTGCAGCAGAACCAGTGGGTCTTCACATGTCTGACTCGCATGACCCAAATGTGAGGTGGGCACGTGTACATTTTCCCAGAGCGTGTATATAAATGTGCAGAATGTGCACGCGAATGCATTTTGAGCTTTGGTGCCCAGACATATGGACAAGGGGTGGGTGGAGGTACTAAAATGTGGAGATGGACGAGGTTAAAAATCTCTTTTGGAAACTTCATACACGCAAGGTGAGAGCGAAAGAGCTGGAGAGTGTGTGAACAATATGTTCTGTTATAGTGATCTGCTGAAGTGATTAAAAGCAGGAGCTAAAAACAAGGCAGTAGACCTTTGAGGCTCAGTCAGCAGGCATGTGTTTGCCGGTGTCAATGCGTCAGCCTCTCTGATCATGTACAATCCAAGGACGAAAGAGCTGGCCGATAAACTCCCCAAGCTAACAAAATGAAGTTAGAGAGGTGAAAGGACTATAAGTATAGTCCTGATTAGTGGACATACACAGAAAAAGCAACACAACAGACAAAGATGTTTTAAATGTGTCTGGCTTCTGTTTTTATCTGCTGTATGTAAAGTGTCTTTGAGTTCTATGAAAAGTGCTACACAAATAAAATGTATTATTATTAGTAAAAAGTCTATCAGACGACTGCAGCTGGTCCAGAATGCTGCTGCTCGAGTCCTCACTAAGACCAAGAGAGTGGACCACATCAGTCCAGTTCTGAGTTCTCTACACTGGCTCCCTGTCTCTCAGAGAACAGACTTTAAAATTCTCTTGCTAGCATATAAAGTATTGAATGGTTTAGGCCCAAAATACATCAGAGACCTTCTAGTCCAGTATGAACCATCCAGACCACTCAGGTCGTCAGGTGCAGGTCTGCTCTGTGTTCCAAAAGTCAGAACTAAACATGGAAAATCAGCGTTCAGTTTCTATGCTCCGTATATCTGGAACAAACTACCAGAAAATATCAGGTCTGCTGAGAGTCTGAGTTCTTTCAAGTCAGGGTTAAAGACTCACCTGTTCACTGCTGCCTTTAACTAAAAGGCTTTTAACTTTTTAAATTTTATATTCTCTTTCGAAACTCTGCATTGCAACTCTTACTTTAATATGTTTGTGTTTTTATATTTTTGGATTTATGTCTTGTTTTCTCACTTGCTGTTCTTAATCACCATTTACATGTTTTTTTTTTATAATGTTTTATGTGTTGTTTTCTTACTTGCTGTTTTTAATCGCCTTTTAAAATGTGTTTCTTTTATAATGTTTTAATCGTGTTTCTTTTTCCCTTGTCGTTGTATTTCAATGTCCTGTATGAAGCACCTTGTATTGCCTTGTTGCTGAAATGTGTTATACAAATAAACTTGCTTTGCATTATTATTATTATTATTATTATTATTATTATTATTATTATTATTATTATTATTATTATTATTAATAAAGATACCTTGACTGTGACATCTCAGTGCTGTTACAGAGCTCATAAAAGTGTCTTCGCCTTCACTGTACGTCTTCCTTGAGAGCTAAAATAAACATTTGATATTTCATTCTAAATCAAGCATGGCTTAGACAAACCACAGTAAAGATCTTTTCCTGGTCTCTACTCCCAGTCCTCAGTCCATCAGATATCTTTCACTCTCCCCCACCTGCCCATCAGATGACTGATCCCTGACTTCCATTTTTAGTGTGTGTGTGTGTGTGTGTTGTCTTTGGCTGTGGGTCTCAGTGCATGAACTCTGGCAGACCTTGTCACAGCAGAAAGGATTTGAATATCCCTGCACCCCAAATACACACAGTCAAAATCCTCTAATCTAGTGCTTACTTTCTCTTTCTGAACCAACTGCCTTGATCATCTGAGTGTGCGTCTTTAAGGGTTTTGAGGTGAAAGCGGACCCCTCCTGGTAGCCTCACACCCAGGGGAGAACTGGTTGAATGGCTGCAGGGTGGAGAGGAAGGGCAGAAGGGGAACCCAGAGCGGGCCGACCCTCTGAAGAGGATCAAAACATTCATCCGTCACTGTTTTCTACCGGGTATTAAAGCTATTTCCGTCTTCTTCTGTCCTTTTCCTGCTTTCTATCAATTGTCTCTGTTTTCTCTTTGTATCTTCGCTCCGTGCCGCCTACACAAAAACCCTCCACCATTTGAATAATTCAGTGATCCCTGATGTATTATTCAGGCTTTTCTCACATACACACTACTATTGTCTGCTTTGATTTTTTTTCCTCCCTTTATGTTAAAATAGAAAACCCTCCTCTGTCTGTGTACCCTCGTGAAATTCAGCCTCCTCTGCCTACAAAGCATCAGGTACAGTGTGGAAGATGATGCCAGCAGGTGTAAGCATTTCCACTACGGAGCAAAAGATTTAAGGAAATACTTGTGATCAGAAAAACACATGTATCACAGTGTGGGCCTATAATAGCTTTTCTTTTTCCCCCAAAAAAGTTATTGTAGCAACGTAGGGCCCACAAATGTGCACATATGCATCTATTATTACAAGTTACTACAATATTATAGTAACTGGAGCATTCAACGAGTCAATAAAATGCAGTTTAAAGCTTTATAGAATACTAAGTGCACCTCAATTATAGATAATTTAGTCATAGTGGTGAAAGCAGTATTCAAGTCCTTTCCTTTAGTAAATGTGAAGATACTACAAGTAAAAGTTGTGTACTTAAAGTATAAAAAGTCAAAGTAGTCAGTCAGTCTGTGCAGTAAAATGGGACCTGTCAGTGATTTTTGGATGTATATTACTATATTTATGTGTCTGTTGAATTTTACTGTCGTGCATGTCTAATGTTGAATTTTGGTGGTTTAGTGTGTATGATTTAAGGGAATATAACTGAATACACATGTGCAAACACCTGAAAAGCAGATAGACTGAGGTTTTCTTCTGTTCTCTCCTGTTCTTTTATGTCTCCACAGTATCCCAGAACACGCCTTTTATTCTTTTGTTTGGAATTCAGCTTTAAGGTGCATAACTGTCACCTACTATGCCAAAGTGTCGACCAGAGTTAATATTTCTTTAAACCAAAAAAGCCAGAGTAGACTTTGTTTAGTGGCCACCATGGGACAGGATGATCCAGGAGAGCATTCTGTGACCACTAGGTGTCACACTGAACCCTTAACTATCTACAGTCATGGAAAAAATTATTAGCCCACCCTTTGTTTTCTTCAATTTCTTGGTCATTTGAATGCCTGGTACAACTAAAGGTACATTTGTTTGGACAAATATAATGATAACAACAAAAAGAGTTTAATTTCAGAGCTGATATCTAGACATTTTCCATGGTTTTCTTGATAATAACCAAAATCACTTAAGTTCTTACATCAATAGCTATGGCATTGTACTGCCAAAAACAGTGCTTTTAGGTATTCCATGTTTCCTTTTCTGTCTGTTTTAGTCACAATACACACAGGAGTTAGTACTTGATTGTATAACCGTTTTTGATTACTTTTGATGGTCTAATAATTTTTTCTGCGACTGTATGTTGTAAAAGCCAAGAGGCCTCTATATGTGCATGTGTGTGTCTGGGAATTCACACAAAATCTAGAAAGAGCTGACTGCTGCAGTTTGGCATACTTATGCATTTTTGGTCAAGGTAGAGACTAGCGAAAACAGCAAGTTGATATGACCAGTATTTTGGGAGATATTAGTAACTTTGGAATACAATAGCCGTACAATCATGTTGCTATGGCCAGAACACTTTGGCGGTGACTGCTAGACAAATGCGGTACAGCATGCACAAATACACAACAGCATAAAAACTACCACATCTAGAACCTGTGGATCCCCCAAGGTCAGTGGTATTTCATATACTGTAGGGAAATGTAATCATTAATCATCACATTCTAGAAGTTTATATGATTGTGTCTGTTCTCTAATCCTTGAGGCTTTTAAGGATTAAATTTATCTAAAAGCTGCAGGAGCTGAAATGGGGAAAATATGGAAATACACACCATCTTTCTGCAGCTCTTTGTTCTTGGCCCATATTAAAATATACATAGATGAACTTCATGCCGTTTCACTCCACTGTGAAAAAGAGAGGACACTCATCCAAGGGTCTGTTTGGAGTCACTGGTACATTAACATGTCAGTTACATATTCAACCCATCCTACTGGGATGAAAATACATTAGACTGAATTGGATTGATTAGAAAAAGTCAATGTCAGAGTAGATTTTCAACAACCTGAAAATAGAGTCAGAGAAGAAGGTAGAATACTTGTTTTTTTATTTTTATTTTTCAGAGATCACTTGAATTGCAATATGCTAAAAAAAAAAAAAAAAAAAAGAAAAAAAGAAAAAGTTAAATACTGCAGTTTTAAGTTCAATTTTCTGACTTTCACCAATGAATTGTTGCACGTGGTCACACAAGGGTATCAACAACTTATCCTGTGTTTTTGGAATCTCAACACAGTTGATCACAAGCATTAAAGATAAACAGATATAATTATACTTTTTACTGGGCATAAAGGGGATCAAAAATCATAATCTGAAAAGCAACTACTATCTGAAGCTGTCTGCAAATAGAGTGGAGTAAAAAGCATAATATTTACTTGTGAGTAAATTAGAAATACAAAGTACAAGCAACTTAGTTTTGTGTTTTACCCTTTAAGACCCAGAGTGGTTTTTACTGTGACTTCCAGGTGAACTATCTCTACAGTTAACCTTTCCTAGGTGATTCATTTTTTTATTATTTATGATGATATTCTCCTTTACCTTTAAAATTCTAAGTGAAAATCAGGTATTTTCTTAATTTAATACTCTTATGTGGATGTTCACCAGAACTGTTTTAAAGTGAATTAAAAAATGATTATATTAAAACAGAATTTCTTCAGAAAACTGAAGAGAATGTGACTTTTTCTGCAAAATATACAATTAACTGACCGTAAAAACAAGCGTCTGAAGCAAGGTTATAATCGTTAACGAAAACGAACGAAATGACGAAAACTAAAATTGAAAAAACATTTTCGTTAACTGAAATAAATAAAAACTCTAATTAAAAGAAAAAAATGCTAACTAACTGAAACTGTATCGTGAGCTCACAAAATTAACTAAAAAGTATAAAAATTATGGATACAATTCCCTTCGTTTTCGTCTTTGTCAATGTCGGATTGATATGAAATTAATTTATTTGGCTCCAGCAGTTTTAGCTGGTGACACCATACGACACTTCACAGTCTGTCATGTCTGGTCACTGGTGGTTTCCAGTCGTCTTCTGGTCCCCACTCTACCTGGAACATACAGACTAAAGCTGGGACAAAGCAACACAGTCCTGTCTGGGATTTACTTTAGTGATACATGGGTCGGGTTTTTTTTTGTTTTGTTTTTTTTTGGCGTACCGTGTGTGTGCGTAAGTGACAGGCAGAGCAGAGCTAAAGGACAGAGTCAGACAGGACTAGCATCCAGGTTAAAACTGGAGAGTTTATCACCATGAAAAGACCTTCCAAGCCCTGAACTGCACAGTTTAGAAGAGGAGAAAAGAGGAGGATGAAAACTAATCCAATTTCAGAGGTATGGAACCTGTTAGAATGTTAAAAAACGTTTGATGTTACTAGCTACAGCTAGCTGAACTGAAATGAAGCAAAGTTAGCTAATAATGGAACTGGAGATGATTAAGAGATGAGAGATCTGCTAAGGTGTGTGGTTTACTGCTAATGAACTGGGTTATATATGTTTATAAGTGGTTTATATATGTTTCTATGTGCTTCAACTGCTGGTTAGCTGGTTTATATATGTTTCTATCTGCTTTAACTGCTGGTTAGCTGGTTTATGTATGTTTCTATCTGCTTTAACTGCTGGTTAGCTGGTTTATAATATGTTCCTGTCTGCTTTAACTGCTGGTTAGCTGGTTTATAATATGTTTCTATCTGCTTTAACTGCTGGTTAGCTGGTTTATAATATGTTCCTATCTGCTTTAACTGCTGGTTAGCTGGTTTATAATATGTTCCTATCTGCTTTAACTGCTGGTTAGCTGGTTTATAATATGTTTCTATCTGCTTTAACTGCTCGTTAGCTGGTTTATATATGTTTCTATCTGCTTTAACTGCTCGTTAGCTGGTTTATGTATGTTTCTATCTGCTTTAACTGCTGGTTAGCTGGTTTATAATATGTTCCTATCTGCTTTAACTGCTGGTTAGCTGGTTTATAATATGTTTCTATCTGCTTTAACTGCTGGTTAGCTGGTTTATAATATGTTCCTATCTGCTTTAACTGCTGGTTAGCTGGTTTATAATATGTTTCTATCTGCTTTAACTGCTGGTTAGCTGGTTTATAATATGTTCCTATCTGCTTTAACTGCTGGTTAGCTGGTTTATAATATGTTTCTATCTGCTTTAACTGCTGGTTAGCTGGTTTATAATATGTTTCTACCAGCTTTAACTGCTGGTTAGCTGGTTTATAATATGTTTCTATCTGCTTTAACTGCTGGTTAGCTGGTTTATATATGTTCCTATCTGCTTTAACTGCTGGTTAGCTGGTTTATGTATGTTTCTATCTGCTTTAACTGCTGGTTAGCTGGTTATATATGTTTCTATCTGGTTTAACTGCTGGTTAGCTGGTTTATGTATGTTTCTATCTGCTTTAACTGCTGGTTAGCTGGTTATATATGTTTCTATCTGGTTTAACTGCTGGTTAGCTGGTTATATATGTTTCTATCTGGTTTAACTGCTGGTTAGCTGGTTATATATGTTTCTATCTGCTTTAACTGCTGGCTGCTTTGTGCATCTCCTCTCATGCTTTGCACATCTTCGCATTGTTTCACGTAAGTGACGTTGTGTATGGATTGCACCCCCCCTCAACCTGATATAGGGAATTTATACATTGTACGGTACATTGTGTCTCTGCTCAGTCAATGAGCCGCCCTAACCCGACCCCCAAATAAAATGTCCAGGGTAACCCATATCCGCGCCTCACTAATTTCTTTGAATAGGATGATGAGGAAGATAAAATATATGAAATACCGAAAACTAATACTAAAACTAAACTAAACTAAACTAAAACTAAGCATTCAGAAAAAAACGATAACTAATAAAAACTAACAAACCTGCTCTAAAAACTAATTAAAACTAACTGAATAAGAGAAAAAAAAGTCAAAACTAATTAAAGCTAAACTATAATTACAAATCCAAAACTATTATAACCTTGGTCTGGAGTCACTGTTGAATATAAATTCTACTGGTGCATTGCAGCAGACGACATTTTACCTCAATTATTAAAATGTATTGATTGAATTTAGATTTTTTGATAAGGTGCTGTTTAGGTCTTTGAGGGTTAATTACAGCACTTTTTTCATTTTATTTATTCATTCTAATCTGAATGATTGGAAAGGAGCAGGATGACTAAAACTTATAATACTTTACCCTTTCTTGAGACATTTTGAGGTTGACTTTTTTGAGGTAATCTTTTCCTCAAATTAGGCTTTGGGATGGAACAGAATAATGAATGTAAATGCAATATTTCTAACATTCAAACTCCTTTTCTCTGTCTGTATATTTCTTGTTTCTTTAGGTCTTTCCTTGTAGGTTTCGGCTTGTGTCTTTCTGCTCTTTCAGAACCTGCCTTGTCTCTCTGAGGGCAGTGCAGGTGTGTTTAGTCCTCTCTCATTAATCACTCTGGAGCTCATTCCTAAAGGCCAAGAATTTGTTTTGTGACACTGGGAGCTTTTAAAAAGCCGCAGAAAAATCCCCACCTCCCCAGTTTTATTCCCGCATCTCTTTAATACAACAGTAAATCTCTCTCTTCCTGTCTCCTCTGTGTACACTTTCCCCATCCCACTCTTTCCTACCGTATTCCTCTTCCTCCATCCCTTTGCTTCTCCCTGTCCAGACTCTAGTTGAGTTATAGCACCGTCATCCAGCGCAGCACAGCAGAGAGAGAGATTGGGTCTGATCTGCTATCGGTATTTTCTGGTTCGTTCTCCCATCGTCATTCTGCGCTCCCACTCTCCAATCTCAGCTCACAAACATTCACCCTTAATCATTAGCAGACCCAAAAGAAACAATCTGTTCTAATAAGGGCATGTTTATTAGACATATTAAGTAAATAACTTAATCACTAAGTATGTTCCTCCTCTCCAGCTCTCCCTCAGTGTTGTTATCCATGAATCCCAGACTCATCTTCGCTGATGATGTCTAATTTCTCCTGTCCTTTGACGCTGCTGTCACCATGGCTATTAAGTCTGTCTAATTGGACTGGCTTCTGTCAGCGTGTGTGAGCACATGTGTGTCTGCGTTCATGTTGTGGCCAGGCTCACTGGAGCCAGGTGGCCACGTGTTTGGCTCACAGGAGGCCATTTTCTATCAATGTTAAACCACAGGCAATAAACACAGCCATGTGATGCTCACAGTACAATGTTTGATACAGGGCCAAAGACTTGGCAACACAGACATGGGAAGACATTAGATTTAACCAGGAATGGGACATTTGGCCAGTAGGTTTGCAGTTTGGCCAACATTTGTATGCACACATGACCAACGTGGTTTGAGTTCATGCCAAGGTTTTAATGAAATGAATGGAACTGTATGGGAAAGATACGGCTGTAGATGTCATGGCCTGTTGGATAAAACCAGACAAAGACAGACTGTAGATTCATCTGCAGAAGTAGGAAGTAATAATGTACACATTCTTTATTGTTCTACCCAAGTAGAGTTTCCAGGTATCTGCATTCACTCCCAACACCTGACTACAAATATCAACACTTTCTATGGCTTACATTTTCAATATAGGCTTACTATTTTTAATGGATTTAAGGGAAGCAGAGCTTCTTCTTCTTTTTTTTTTTTTTCGTAACATCTGTTTGTATTCCCAACACCAAGATTGATTTGACTGAATAGTGTAAAAGACCAAATGAAAGGGAGAAAGCATTGTCTGCTTTAAAAAAAAAAAAAAAAAAAAAAAGAACACTACAATGGTTTATAATAGTCTTTGCCTTACACTAATGTGATGTGATGTTCAGTTATAGCTTTGCACAGAAACATGTTCTCTAATATTTGCATACTTCACTTTTACTGCAGCAAAGTAGTTGAATAAGTACTCCTCTGTTTTTTCCACACGAGTATCAGTGCTTGAGGAAGGAATGTGTATTTCCATCTCTGCTTCTGGCTGATGTTCTGGAGGAGAAGTGTGACGACTCTGGGGATGTAGAACTCTTCATTACAATGCCAAGACAACATGCAGCATTAAATCATCTAGATTTAAAGTGACTTCTGGCTTCAGTGACATTTCAGCGACATGTTAGGTGTGGTATAATTGTGGTATGTCAGCTTACAGATAATTAAGGAGCTTATGTCATTTCACCCAAATCACTAACAACTTGCAAAGTCTGCTCATCTGCCATGATGTCACTAAAGTTGTAACAGAGCATTTTCATACCAAGGCATCTGACAGCCCCCCCCACCCCCCCACCCCACTCTGGAGGCACTCTTTTGATTACTGTTTCACCCTGAGCTGTCCCCCTCCCCTTCACCATGTCACCCTCTTCTGTTATATGTCTTTGTCTGTTATTGGTGTTGTTTACCTCCTTGACCCACAGTGTCTGGCCAGTAAACAGACATTGGCCCCAGTCCTGGTCTCCTGGACCAGCTCCATGTTTGAGAGCTGGGCCTTCTCCATATCCGCATTACTGCAGAACCACAGCTGGCTAATGAAAGTCAGGCCCTGACTGCCCACAGAATGCCTGCAAACAAACTGGAGTGTCCTGGGAGAAGTTGGAGGACTACTGCTGCCGACCTGCCAAGACATGCCAATAACATTTTAGATCAAAATACAAACAAATAAAAGCTGGATACAAACCATTAACATTAGGATGTGAGTTACAGTAAGAACAACAAAATATGTCTTTTACAGTGGCCACTGGCTCCCATTCTGTATTTACACAAAAAAACATTAGTGTTTCATAATTTATGTCTTCAGGTTTCAACAGTGATTATATTTTTTGAACCGCACTTCAATCAAATGTGAAAACATTAAAAATATGCGTGTGTGCCCATGTTTTTCTTACATTATAGGGACGTAAAGCTGTTTACACAGTCACAGAGTCATAAAGCTGGTCTCCACAATGTAAATCATTCAATTTGAGGGTTAAGACTGGTCTTCTGCGCCATGGAAGCTATGTGCACGCTTGTGTGCTACATGAAGTTTATGTTGGAGTCTGTTTTGTGGTGGTTGGACCAGGTTGTTTGTTGACATTAGCTCCATTACTGAGCTAACGATGGCCTTGGTTGCTGACATCCATGATAACAAACTATGCACAGATTTGTCTGTAGTGAACAGATAATGTCAACAGATGTTCACTCCCAGCAGAACACAGACTCCAATACAAACTTAATACAAGCACATGAGCATGTGCAAATCTTTACTTTATTGTTAGATTAACGGTGCAATATCAAACATTCGCCTGTGCCTGTGTAGCTTGGGAACCAGCTGCATCAGAACCCGTGATTCTTCTGAGCTGGTTTTGTTCTGCAAGATATCAGCTCTACGGTAGGGGGAGCCCATGAACCCAACCAGCCCTGACCCAGTGCGAGTGGATGTTTTTCCTGTAGATGACAAACAATAATATGCACTGTGTACTTGTATGCTAATGTGCTTATATCAGACCACACATGCACCACTTACCCTTTACCATGGATCTCACATTGATACGCTGGTGGATAATGCCTGATGGAAATCTGAAATGAACTGAGATGATGCAGTCTAGTTCTGACATCAGAACCAGTCTGGTGATGCCAGGCTTGTTAATGGTAGTTTGTGTTGCAGTCTGTGTTGTGCTGAGAGCTGGTTGTTTATTGAAGTTAGGTATGTCATTCTTCATTGGTAGTGATACAGACTTTTAGCTCTGTAGAGGAACCCCAGAAAGGCCCTGGGGCTCTGGAGTGAATACAAAGACTGTCTTCTGGATTTCTGTGACTAGTTCGGCCTGAATCTTCTACATAGAAGTCAATGAATTGGTTGTCATCACGCAAGTAAGTCTCCAAGAAAGTCAGAGAAGATGCTCCATTTTCCAGGCATGTTATGGTATGTAAAAGTGATTAATTTCTTCCCATATGTTATATATTACTTTAGGTTTAATAGACCTGTTGCGGTTACGGTTAATGTAAGTCTCCACAAACTGAATGTAAATCATTGTCAAAGTAAACTCCCCTAAATGCATGAAAACCTATCTTTGTGTGTGTTTCGTTGTTGTATGAATGTGCATGTGTAATGTGTGTTCTTCGGGTGCGCGTGCACACACACACACACACACACGCACGCACACACGCACACACACACACTGCAGTGGTTTCCTCTGTTTTGCCAGGTGGGGTGTCAGAACCTGACAGGAGTATTCGCCTCTGTGTTCAAATTCATGGTGTCTTGTTCTTGTAGTTTCTTGGGGAAAGTGTCCGGTCCAAAGCAAACATTTGATCTGAGCTCACAGTCATATGCAGCTGGCTGTATGGAAGGGCCGGACCATATGTTGAATTCAAAGATGCAGAGTGAAGATCCGCCATACAGCTTAATGATATTCTACTCTCACAGCTTCCAGTCTGAATCCCTTCCTGCACCCCCAACACCGGGGCTGCCAGGATTCATGGGTAGACAAACAAAGACCCGCGCTAAGAAGGAAACACATGCAGTGATTTGGTCACATTTAATGGTCAGAGGGGGAAAGTGAAGGGATGTTTTCATACAGCAGAGTGGTTCTGGCTGTCAAATTCTAATCTAAGAAGTGCATAGAGCTGCCATCCTGACCTTTACTGGGATGTAAAGGTGATGCTAGTTTTATACTGATAAGCTTCGGTTAAAGGAGTGACATTTATCTTTTTTTTAAAATGGGATTATGCATTTTAAAACGCTTCCCTGAGGTCTACATAAACTGTAAATGCTATGCTTGGGTCTGAATTCTTCATTAATTCAACTCCACAGGTCCATCTTCAACCCTGAGTAATGACACCAGACAGGTCATTTTGAGCGCTGGCCCTTTAAATGCAAATAAGCCACTTTAAGCCCCGCCCCCTCCAGGTATTGGCTGTGTTTCTCTCTCCCATTCAGCCACTTGTGTTCATTAATACAGCCAACAACTGAACATTTTAGGTAACCGGCTCTAAGTTTGGACATGTTTTCAGTATGGACTACAACCGCTGCTGCTGACAAACAATTATGGTGTACTCAATGTTCAAATGTTCGTCGGAAGTCTTGACCTTATATTTGCAAATGTCGTGATCTAACTAGTTATAGACGTAACAAATTAAGAAGGAATAAAAACAGGTTGTAGAACTCCACTCGATTTTTGCCAAAATGAATATAAAGACAGCTTTGGGGGGTTCAAATTCAAACCATTGGAACTATTAGGATCCAAATACACAAATAAATGAACCAAAGACTAATAAAAGTGGGTTTAGCAAAATATGACCCATTTAACCCTTTCATGCATGAATTATGTGAACCTTAGTCAATATTTTTTCTTGAGTGTTTTTCTTCCTTGTTAGGCATAAAAAAAAACAATGCAACTGAAATTTTTGTATGACCCTATTTTTCATGGAGTTACAAAAATGTCCACTCAGCTGGACACCATGCATTTGATTTTTGAAGTAAAGAAACATGTATTTAAAACACATTATCAGAAAGTGATATACTGTGAAAACTATGAAATAAAAACATTTTTAATGGCACTAATGCTGTTTTATCCCATTTTATCATACTCTAATACTAGTTGTTACTCAATTCATGGCGATAATATGCAAAAAAAAATTAACTTTTTGATTAAGAAAACTGTTAATCATGGTCAAATAACAAATAGCAATTGATTTACACTAAAACATATTACTGCAGATCAGGTTTATCAAGAACAGCAAAGCTATTTTTTTTCCATTTTATTTATTTATTTAGACAAGGACAATGCACAATATACATTAACCTTAAAAAGGACAGATGTATTGTACCAGGTTGTAGCACTAGTGCTAATTTACACCTGTAGTCCCTGGGCAGGCTGATGTTCTCATTAGAAAAACAGACATTAATAAAAACTAAAACATTAAAAAAAACTGTAAAAAATGCATTTCTATAACTCCATCTATATAAAATATTCATTCAAATCCAACCATTCACTCTTATTCATCCCACTGCAGTCCGTCACACACATTAATGGTATGAATTACAGTGTATTATGGGATGGTGCATAAGCGTCTACTGTGTCGGCTGATATGGAACTAAAACAGCAAAACCCATGAACATACAAGAGAACAGCTGTAAAATAACTGTCCACTGTAGTGACCAGTATGCATGAAAGGGTTAAAGTAAGTACTAATACAGACTGAATTCATTAATAGTAACATACATCCTTTGATAGGTCAATATTATAAGGCTTTTAATGCTACTCCATAAAAGATTTGTTTTTTTTTGTTTAGAAAATAAAACAATCCTAAAAGCCACATTTATCAAGATAGAAGGAGATCCATAGTAAATATTCACAATTCCTTCGCCGTTTTTATTTTATGTGCCTCTGCACGTTTGCACCCATCAACAGCTCAGCCCAGTCCTGATGTTGTTGTGTGGTATTCAGCTTAGTTTTTCCTTTTGATCGTCAAAAGACAGACAAGGGAATGAACCATATGTTGAAATGTTTTCCTGTCAAGTTCACTGACAGTAGGAGATATGTTGTACAAGCGTTCTTATCAGAAGATGCCGGATATCATCTGACACAAACAGTGCATTTTCATAATTCATTGACTTCGCTGTGCCTTGTAGAACATATGCTTCCCCTTTTGATAAACAATGAATAAAACACATGCATATTTGCATAGAACACAAGTGAAGTGAAATGAAAATGTGCATTGTTATAAAGGATGTTTTATTTCAAATAATATTTTACAGTAGCTTCTTTCCGCTTATTTTCACATTTTTCCACTTTGTTTTTTCCTTGTTTTCATGTTTCTCTTTTTATCTAGAACACAGGGTTTCACTTTCCTTTTATTTTGGCAGCACTGTCAGTCCCATAAAAGCAATGGAATGATTGGCAAATCAGTGGCCGTCACACCCAACCAATTTGGAGTCCAGCTTTTCACACAATTATTTCACACGCCCGGGAGAGACCTCAGTCTCCAGCAAGGACATGGGGGCGTATTGTAAAATGTGTTTGTTTGGGCTTTAATGCTAAGAAGAGAAGATCCCAATTACTTATAAGTCAAAGGGGGGTTGCAACTGAGAAATGAGTACTGAGACGCTATATATCAAACGTACATGTACATACCATACAAAGCAATGAAACCCCTTTTCCCATTGGGATCCGCTGCTGACGCCTACATGCTTTAGGGGGATTCAGAGCTAATCTGAGAGAATTCCAGAGTGGTCCAACAGGGAATTGCTTCAGTCTTAGCCGTGCCTCAGTTTCGTCTGTTGTGTTGCTTTGCTAAGTAGACACACTGTGCTTTAACTTTGATATCTAGGGTCATAAACGCTCAAATTCTTGCCTTAATGACCATTAGTCTGAGAAACAGCTACAGAAGGAAGCCTGTAGATCAGTATGTAATGTGTGCCTGAATACACACTCTTTCCCACACACGTGCACATGTCGGACTGGCACATGCTCTGCGATTACTGTGGCAGATATCCTTCATATCCTGCCCAGTAAAGAGCACAGATTTGTTAGTCTTACAGATGCCTGAAGGAGGGGCTAAATCCACACTGTCACTGCTGAGGGGGACTAATGATTCAATAAAATCATTCCCAGGACCGACTAAGCAACTTTTGGCAAAGCCCTAATAGGGACAGGAATGACCCTGCTAAGAAACAATTTTTCTCTGGTCTAAATATCAGACAGAGGAACTGACTTGTAGGAGAAGAAGATTTTCTGAACTCTTCTCACAACCTTCAACAAGACTCTGGACATAAAACCCAGTATTTCTGAAAAGAAAAACACTGAATTGGAATTAACTAAAGAGGAAGTTCATTAGTGCTGCATGCCTCTAGTGAAAAGCTCGAAAGCCCATGTAATAGGCATGAAGGTATTTTGTATGATTAATGGACTTGGTAGATGGGGGGGCTTTGGGTCATGGGATCTGTGAAGGGTCAAGGACAAGGTTGTAGGGGTCGTAGAGTTACCACATGTAGACTTTGGGAGAGTTTACCGATGTGTTGTTCTACTTAAATTAATGTTACGCATCAAATCCGGGTCATAACCTTAGACTGGTTATTAAATATCAGTTATATGAGGTGATAAAGAGCATGCAAACACTCACATGTTTAATTCTGGTCTGTCCTTGACCGTAGATAATGTGTGAATGTATTGAATGCATGATCTGAGACCTGAAGGAAGGAAAAATTATAATCCAACAATGATCCTCTGCAAAAATTAGAAAACCTGCTCACAAAAGCAAAACAACAAAAGAACTGAAAACGCTTGCAAAAGTAGGTCTTAGTTATATTAAGTAGATATAACTAAGTAGTTTTAGTCTAGTACTGTTCTGTATTGTTGTATTTTTTTTGTACTTTACTATTTAATACAAGTGTGCCCTTCTACTCCATTACATCTCAGAGACAAATGTTATTCTTTCTGCTCCACTGCATTTATCTGACAGCTTTACTTACTCTTCAGATGATAATTCTACATAATGGATTTTACACATTGTTAAAGATTAAACCTGCACTTTCCAGCATTTTTGACTTCTTCCATCTTACCAAAAGCGGTGTGTAATCAGGCTCACATTTCAGATGTCTAGGAGTTGTTAACAACTTCACTTTTCCCTCCCCTCCCTGATTTTATTCCCCTCTAAACTTCTCACACAGTTCCATTTCAATAAACGTTCAAAGCATCCAATGTCTCAACAAAAATCAAAGAATAAAGAGAAAGTGCACAAACTGAAAACAGATTTGTGTACCAGATCTTTGATTTTTCATCTTTCCTCTCCCATTAATCATGTGATGAACATCTGATTAATCCGGTGTCTCTGTATATAAAACTGGATCTAAACAAACGAGCTCCACTTTCAGCATCTGCAGCAGTAACATGCTGCTCTAATACTCATTCTTCAGCATCAATGTCAGTGATGTCATATATAATAATATGTCAGTCAAATGGAACAAACACAACTCTTCTTCAACTACTACATCAGCTCCCAAAAGGAAGTACACTGCTTGAACTTCTGGAATTATTTCACTGTAACTTTCCAACTGGCTGGATTAGGGGCATGAAAATACATTATAGAGCAAACTGTCTATTTGTTTGTACATATAAAACAGCTGCTGAATGAAGATCCTTTTGTTACATTCTCTTAGAATCTGCACCAATACTAGTACTTTATGTCAAAGCCACACTTCATTCTTTATTGTCACATTCAACGAAGTTCATTTCCTTTATTTCCTTTAGTACTGTTAGTGTGTTGCCATTTTGCAGCTTATACTAAGCTTATCTATCTATCTATCTATCTATCTATCTATCTATCTATCTATCTATCTATCTATCTATCTATCTATCTATCTATCTATCTATCTATCTATCTATCTATCTATCTATCTATCTATCCATCCATCCATCCATCCATCCATCCATCCATCCATCCATCCATCCATCCATCCATCCATCCATCCATCCATCTATCCATCCATCCAAAGACCCAACATCCACCGGCGACCATAATCATTTACTAATATAAAAAGTTAAATAACTGTTGATCCACTAATCCTATCAATCCATGTAAATAATTGGTCTAAAATGCAGTTATTCATCTTTTCATGGTCATCAGATATGACCCATTTCGATGTTCAGAGGCTCCGTAGTTACTGTGGAAACACTGTCATCTTTTACAACATTGATTCACCAGTAAAACCCAAGGAGTTGGATCAATGACAGTGGATGGAGACACTAGGTTTATGTTCAGTTCATGATATATTTTACTGAAATAGTCACTTTTTCCTCAATTTTCTGTTTTTGATACAATAACATTCAACTTTTATTTGTGCTTTTAAGGACATCAATCATGATTTGTAAATTAAATATAGGAAAATACCTGATTTTCACTTAAGAATGTAAAATACTGAGCATAATATTAGAATAAATGGTGATAAATTACTTAAGAAACGTTAAAAGTAAGAATAAATCATTTGGGAACTGCCATAAAAGTAGCACTGGGTCTTTATGGGTTAATATTTAAACTTTTTTTTCATCATCAGTTATCATTAGTGGCTTTTCTATTGGACATCTGCGAAAAACTTTAGCCATATTTACTAAATGTAAAACAAAAAAAACAGAAGTGCATAATGTCGGTTTTTCCATTAAATCACAAATTCGATGATTTGTTTATTTATCATCACGAGATGACGCAAGAAGTCATTCCATAAACATGGCAACGAATGTAAATATTGTGTTGATTCACAGATATATTTATTATTATTATTATATATTACCCCTCTATCCCGTACTAAATTAAAATAGGATTCAGTTTCCTGGTGTGTCCGCTCATACCGCACCATGTTTCTTTTAAAACTCTTTGCTTGTTGTAATGTCCGTCAACATCTATTTTTTTTATTCATGTGACTCTAGTTGTGAATAAAGGTCTCTCCATTGCAGTTTTGCGTGATGTACCAATTGTGCTACACCTGAGAAACCACGTCTTGCCAGTGCAAAAACTTTTAATTGAAAAATGAGTTTTGGTGAAATTGTCGACTCTTGATGATGTGAATTTTTATGCGCAAGTTATATTTACACAATTTAAGGGTCAATGGAAATGCGACTATTACCACATGGATAAAATGTGTTTATGTTGAATGAAATATTCAGCTCTGCACGTGAGGACCTTTAAATGTGGACAGAGAGTTTGGGCAAATAATGAACGGAGAGACAATTATGGTTCCTAGTAAACCAAGTCAAACACACAGTCATATTTTCATATTTTGAGGCAATACATTTCCAATGAGCTCCCCTGAGGATCACACCCTATCCAGGGTTGATTGTCTTGCAGTCCAGAGAAGAATTCCTGTCTTTATTAAAATGTAAGATTTGTTTGGCTAGTGCTGTGTCATATGAAGGATTATACTGCCAGACAAAAGAGTCGGTTTAAACCTCCGTGGGCCTATAGTTCTCCTTTAAACCAACATGTTCCAGCTCCCATACTTGGACTGTCCGCTTCATTATTGATTTATTGACACTGATCCACCTATCACGGGTGATTACATTCCATACTGTATTATGGCAGCAGACCTTTAGCACTTAGTCAAAGCTAAGTGTCAGACTCGGAGGCTCCCTTCAAAGTCGTGTATGTGCACACATGCATGCTTAGGATTTTTTAAGAGTTTAGAGAGATAGACATACAGTAGGGTATGTTGTTGTTGCAGCTGTTGGGTGTTTAGTATGTGGTCTATACATTATTGTGGCATATTTAACCTTTGCTGTGTAATTAGAAACATACTTCAGGAATGGGAGCAGCAGGTCCAGTGTAAAGAGTGTGTAGTGAAATCAAAGTTTAGCTCATTTGTGTGACTTCCAGGATTATTGATGCTGCATAAAACAGTCCATGCATCACATACGTCCCAGCTGGACCACTGCAACAACCACTATCAAGATGTCCAAATAACTCCCTGGAATGCCTCCGCTTGATCCAAAACACTGCAGTGAGAATAACACATTTGTTTCATATGAGTCGATCCTGCAAAATCCAGTATAGATATTGAAATCTTCTTACATCCCATAATGACTGAGTTCAATCATATCTTAAAGACCGTATTATCCCAAGTCTCCAAAAGTAGAATCAGAGGCTGAACTTTGAGCTTTCAGTTTCCTCTACTGTGGAACCAGCTCCCACAGTGGGTTTATGTCTCAACTCATAGGTTTGATGATTTCTGTTTTGGATTTGGCCGTACATTAAAAAAGAATGAACTGAACTGATTACTTGTAGTTACAGTTTACTTACAGTAATTGGCCTAATGATGTAAAAAGTGGCTATTTGGTTTGGGATGAAGATAAGATTCTACCAAGGGCCAAAGACCTCAGACCTCCAAAATGAAACCAATGCACAAGTATCTTAAAATGTACAACCACTGATGTCTGCTGGCTCCAGAAACCTTTGGCTCGACTAGATGTACATGAAGCTTCTGTCTAAAAATAATATTTCCCATTTGCTGTAGAACTTTTATAACTGCCCTGGTGGTCCATCTGAAAGTTACTGTTCCATCAATAAGATTTGGAGAACAAAAGACTTCAATACCTGTTGTATTGGTCTTTGATTGACACTAGTGTTTGACATTCAGAGCATCTATTTATTTAGTAAAATATATTTTTCCTGACAGTTTGATTGTGGTAGTGGCTCATAAATGACAGTCCCATGAATGATAAAATGATGTTGTCATGCAAATGCAGGTGAAGTTTACCGCTTATCTGTGTCTTTAATTTCGCGCTTAGCATTAGCTCATCCAAGACTTTTCACGTATGTGTCTGATCCTTTCTGCACCGCCCCCTTTGTCCTTATATGGTCACTTCTGGCTTCAATGAGCCAACATGGCAACCTTTATAGATGAAAAAAAACACTGGATTCAAAATCATGGCCTGAAAAATAATCGATCATCCACTTTTTAAAGGCTGTGATTTAGACTTATTCCAATTGTTTTCAGTATCTTATGTTGACAGTTGTGTCATATGACCTGTTTGAGGTGAATCTTTACTTGTGATATTGGGATATATAAATAAAATTGAACTGAAATGAACCAAACATTATCAGGGTATTTCATTACAATTTTTTAATTTAGTTTATGAATGGATAATATTAACACAAGATTGCCGTTCCATTATTATTATTATTATTATTATTATTATTATTAATAATAATAATAATAATAATAATAATAATAATAATATTATTATTAGCATTAGCATTAGCATTTGTGTTATTAGCATTATTTTGGAATTTCTTTTCTGTTGGTTTCAGGGTTTTTCCCATTATGTGGCTTGGTCTTTGTCAGATCTTTGTATGCAAAAGCCAATACTGATATGTTTTTTTTGTTTTTTAAGTCTTTGTGTCTTGTTATCAATCATCTTCAATGGTTCATGCAGTTCAAGAGTATCTTCTTATCCAAAAATAACAATGATAATTAATAATGTATACAAATCTTACATTTTACCATTAAATTTGTCATGGAGATACTGTAAATAAAAGACGAGAGGAAACGAGAGGTTAAACAGTGAGGATTCATTCATTTTTATGTTGTCATGTTGTGTTCTCCTCTTTCCTTAGTGTGATGGATGATGAATTTCCCTCTGGAGATTCATAAAGTTGATCTTTTCCTACAGTATATCTGTATGAGTCAGTGCTATATGAATCTTTTGAACTATGTGCAAGTGTTAACTGGTTATGTGTTCCAAACTAAGTAACTAGTCCGATCACTGTCAAATGCTTCCCAGTTTAAGATGTTAAACTATGGCAAAGCTACACCAGAGACCTGCCTTATCTGCTGAACTAAAGCTACGCAGAAACTGTATTTCAAACTGTTTTTAAAAATAACATTTTAATATGATCTATTTTTAAAGGGGAACTCTACATGCTACTTGAAATAGTTCATGTGACAGCAGAAAAGTTAACTCATATGTATTAACTGAGAAATGTGCTCAGTTGTTCACAGGTCATACAGGTCATGTAACCAAATATGTTTCACAGGTGAGCTGACAATCCGGCTTCCTGGAATATTTCTAGGAATACCCCAGAGACCTAAAACTGTCCTAGAAAAAACAGTCCTTTCATGGCTTTTCAGAGGAGAAAAACTGCAAGGAATCTGATATTTTTAGTCGTATGTAAATCTGGACTTTCAGTCTACTGACAGAAAAGCAGAGGAACAATAGTTTAACACAATAAAACCGACCCGTCCTGTTTAGAGACTAAGATTTTTTGTGGTTTTCTGTATTTAATGACACAAAACACAAAAAAAATTCACAGCTTGAAATGCTATACTTATATGAATGCATTTAAGTACCAGCAACTGCAGTTAAACTCCTAACTGTATGTTTTTTTACAACTCGGCAGCAGTGTGTTTTATGCTGTGTGTAATATCCCGGTGCCTCTGCAGAGGAGAGGCCCCTAACACACTCACTTACACACCATGTGACTGGACCTCAACCTTCCAGGGCTCACCATGCTGCTCCTCAGTTCTGACCCTGTGCCAGAGGCTGTGAAATGAGATTATTATGTGTGAAATGAGGAGCCCACTCACTTTTTTTTTTTCTATAATCCAGGCAGGACAAATCAGGGTTAAAGACAGACAATAGATGACGGTGAGAGATAGCTACAGGCTAACGCTGCACCACAGGGGGGCGTTCGACTGAATTCCTGTGCATCACTGCGTTTTAGTTTTTTATATGTAGCCTGCGGGGGGAAAGCTGATCCAGTCGGAGATAGAGACCACGGAAGCGTCCACATCTCCTTGCTAGTATGAGCTCCTTTTCTAAATGATCCCAGGTTGTACAAATATTCATCTGGGCAATGAAGTGTGCTCCTCACCTCATCACCTCCTAACCTGCAATTCCTCTCTCTTATAGCTCTCTGTAGTGTCTGGGTTTGCTGCGATGGCATTCCCAGCATACCTGTGCTCTCAACTGACAGGGGCACATGCACAGGTCGCAGGGCCACAACAGGGAGCGGATGTATGCGTATTAACTCTAATCTCCAATGACAACCCTATGTTCCCGTTATTGCGATTAATCTGTCCCAGGCTGTGAAGGTATAGAGAATATGGGCCAACCTGCTGAATGAGGAGAAGGTGAGGAGGTGGTGGAGCGTGGTGGTAGCTGTTGGGGTTGAAGGTGGATATTTGAGCGAGATGTTTCACCCCCAGTCTGCTCCGACCTCTCACTGAGCCCAGAAGAGACAGACCTCCTCTGACGGAGTAATTAGCGTGAACAATAACGCACAATTGGTTACAGTTGGATTAGCTTAGGCTCATCTAATAAGGCATGCAATGCACCAAGTGGCTCAGTGAAGCGCGTAGGTTAGGAATGATACACACTCTTTGATGTTTTAATGAAAGGCTCCTCTCCTTCTTAGCTCATAGGTCCTAACACAAAACTATTAAAACCCCTTTTCACATTATATTATATATAATTATACCATCCGTGCGTTTCCTGTTTATCATTATGTACAGTATTACAATGCAGCAGTTCCTTAACTTTATCAGCTCATCTCCTTGGGACCCAACCCACAGACACATGAACAAAATCAAAAAATCCAAACAAATCAAACACAAATGACACTGCAGAGAAACCCTAAAAGTCTGGTTCTTTTAGATTGTTTGTCATTTTGTTGGCTTTTCTATAATTTATTGTCTTTTTATGTTGTTTTTCATCTTGGTTTCTTCTCTTATGTCACTTTCATCATGTAACTTTTTGCCACTTTCCAAATTCTTGTATTTTGCTCCATCTTTTACTTTGTTTTCATCTTAATACATATTTTACATAATTTCTGTCAGTGTCATATTTGTCTCATTAATGTTTTTACACGTTTTTTTTTTTTTATCTTGATGCATATTTTATGGATTTTTTTTATATGGTTTTCAACGTATGTACTGTAATTTACAATTAATGCTTCTGTAGGAGCCATAAGCACTATGTGGGTTTTTTTGGTTTTTCCTCTTCCTATTTGTGCAATGTCATGGATATTGGCACCAGTTACGTACGGCACTGTCAGTGTGGTGTTGTCTGTTAGGTCTCTGCGCTCACCTGGGTGTGTAAGTGGCGTGGATCATGGCAGCGGGGTGAGCCTGAGGAGAAACTTTCTGTTGACTGTCATTGTCATTGTTTTTGTCACCATTGTCTTTTGTCACTTGCCATGAGGGTATCTTTGCACAGCATTGAATATACAATGTTTGAAGTAAGTGCTTGTTTTCTATGCTTGTGATATGGATAATAAACCTCAAAAACATATGTGATGGTGAGTCTGACACATCTTCAGTGTAAACCCCCATGTCTTAGCCTGCCGCGGTGTTTGGATTGTTTTTAAACTTATACGCCACAACAGCTTCTATTCTGAATTCCACATAGCCATAGCAGGTCAACATTCATCAACAAGAGAGACACATCCTCTTTTCATTCATTCAGTCACTCATTCATGTTCTGCTTTATCCTCTGGAGGGTTGTGTGGGGGCTGGAGCCTATCCCAGTTCATGTGGGGGCGGACATGTACAGATGAACAACCATTCACTGTCACATTCACATAATTTAGATTAACCAATTAACCTACTTGAGCAGAACCCACCCAGATACAAGGAGAACATGCAAACTTCAAACAGAAAGACCCTGGTCGGCCACTGCTGGGGTTCAACCTAGGACCCTCTCACTGGGAGGTGATGAAGACCCAAACCTCCACTAGCAACCAAAACCATCTACTGATCAAAAATGTTTAATAACTTGTGATCCACTAATGCTATCAGTCCCTGTAAATAATTAGTGTACAATATAGTTTGTCATCTTTTCATGGTCATCAGATATCATCATTTGGACGTTCAGAGGCTCCATAGTGAACATAGAAACACTGTCAACTTCTACAACATTGATTCACCAGTAAAACCCATGGAGTTTGATCAGTGACAGTGGATGGACACACTGGGTTTATATTCAGTTAATGATATATTTGCTGAAAACATTTTTTTTTTCTCTCTGTTTTTGATATAATAACCTTCAACTTTACTCTGAACTTCAATGAACATCTACATGATCAGTAAATTAAATACAAGAAAATACATGATTTACACTGAAAAAACGCAAAGTAAGGAAGGTAATATTACAATCAATGGTGATAAGTCACTTAAGAAATGTTAAATATAGAGATAAATTAATTTGGGAACTTCTACAAAAGTAGCACTGGGTCTTTATGGGTTAATTATTCATTTATTTATTAGGGACAACACAGTGAAACATAGTGGACAGATAGAAAATCTGATGTTCTGCACGAACAGTATATAGCATTTAGCTAGTTTGCAACTCCTGAAATGACTCATATTGTCATGAATTTTGCTCTAATGACAATAAAAACACCTCAATGATCCATTCTGGGTCCCGACCCTATGTTTAGAAAAAGTTTCACGAAACCTTTATTTTTCTTGATATAAACTGTGATCCTGTCATTCTAGTTGAACTTCTCCATCTGTATTTCTGCTATTTGTTGTTTGTCTGAGATCATTCCCTCTTTAAAAACACACAACGCACTCAGTGCTTATTGTACACACACAATGAGATCATTATGAGGGTTTTTAAGCCAACATTGGGTTTTTTCAAGCTTTTTTCATTCCTAAATAAAAACAAATTATTCCACTACATTTAATATAATACAGTTAAACCTTTGGGACCGCCACAAAAAACTGGTTTGTGTAAGTTGTTGCTCTGTCTGGTTGATACACAGGATGTAAACAACAGACACACACAGTCAAATCTGAAATGTGTTCATGTGGTCACAAGGACTTATAACGGCCCGTCACATGGTTTGGGTTGGGTATGATATTAATGCACTAATATCATATTTATTGCTATTAACTGTCATTATTTATTATTGTTATTTGCTGTATGTTCCTGCTTGTTTTAATCTGCTTAAGACAAGATTTCTGTTGAGAATGTGTCATGTCATTTGAGACAAACCTCAAACAAGTACATTCTTTCATCTGATATGTATGTCTAAAAAAATTACATTTTAGTGTAATTTTAACCACCACAGACCTAAACAGCTGCCAGCCACCAAAAGCCACCACTAACCCAATCAATATATTTTAATAATTCAGGTAAAATGCAGGTTCTCAGCTTCTCATCAGCATCAGAAATGATTCGTTTGGACATTCAGAGGCTTTGTAATGAGAGAAAAAACAAAACAAAACAAAACCCCTGTCTTTTGCAACATTGATTTTCCAATAAAGTCCAGTGGTTGTATATTCAGTTAATCATATATTTTGCTACAAATGTCACTTCAAGTCTTTATGAACATCTATGTGGTTAGCAAACTAAACAAAGGAAACTACCTGATTGTCACAGAAACATGTAAAATGCAAAGGGTAATATTATAAAAGATGGTGATAAATCACTTAGAAAAGGTTAAATGTAGAGAAAAACTCATTAGGAAGACACTACAGATGTACAATGTGATTTATTCTAGATCACAGGTGTCAAACATACGGCCCAGGGGCCAAATCCAGCCCACCAAAGGATCCATTCCAGCCCATGGATAAGTTTGTGAAATGCAAAAATTATACTGAAGATATTAACAATCAATGGTGTCAAAAAATCCTTTTAATTCAGGTTCCACATACAGACACACACAGACCAATTAGATCTCAAATGGGTCAGACCAGTAAAATATTATAACAACCTATAAATAATGACGACTGCAAATTTTCTCTTTGTTTTGGTGTAAAAAAGTAAAATTTTATATATAAAAAAAGTTTACATTAACAAACTATCCTTTTACAAAAAATGCGAACAACCTGAACAAATATAAACAACCTGAAATGTCTTAAGAGAAGAAAATGCAATTTTACCAATATTCTGCCTGTTATTAAATGTTTTGAATATTTATAGATTCACTGTGATCTGTTAGTTGTAATGTACATGTCTAAATGATAAACTGAGGCACAATATTTTTTTAAATTGCACTTGTTATTCTCAAGACATTTCAAGTTGTTCATGTTATTCAGATTTTAAGAACCCTTTGTAAATGTAAACATTATCATAATTTAATTTTACTTTTTTCACTGTTTTTTTACTGGTCTGGCCCACTTGAGATCATATTGGGGTGAATGTGGCCCCTGAACTAAAATGAGTTTGACACCCCTGTTCTAGACAGATAAAGTGTAACTGGGACTCAGTATGTAATCATTGAATAGGAATAAAAAGATGAATGTGTAGAAACCTCTAAATCAAGTTCACTACTGCAATTAGATTAAGGGATCTGTGTTTGTCTCCTATAAGACATGAGACTGAAGGAGGAAATCAGTGTTGAATGATTTTATTCTGAAACATCTTTGGTTTGAATATTCTCAGTGGGTAGTTTGTGTTTGCAGTACACAGGCCCAACACTCTTGGCTACACTCTGCAATGCACATACAACTCAGGGATGAGTCACAGACAAAAACCGCCAGTTGTTTTGGATTATACTGTGTCTTCAAGTCCGAAAACTGTGCTGTGAAATATAAAATTCCACTTGCAAGTTCACAGCTACATGTCTTTGATTTATATGATAATGGTGATTTTAAAAGCTCAAAAACAGTTTACAGCATAAATCGAGAAAGTTGCCAATGATGGCATGAGTTTGTCTACAGAACACACATAAATATAAGGTTTGCAACACTATTTTTGGCAACAGAGAGGTTGAAAATATAAAATCACAGAGTTATGACGAACCATAACCTTTTTATTTTGATCCTGCTGCGTCAGAAGGACTCAGAAGAGAAGAAGCAACGGAAAAATAACCGCAATAATGACAATAATAAATTGTGTGATGAAAAATATCAGAGCCAAACATGGAAGCAGTTTTAGCCAATAGTCTCTCAATGAATGTCTTTTACTTCCTCTTACCAACAGAAAATAATGTGTAACTCCAAAGGTGAGTCTACACAGTGTTCTGATGCTGCAAGAGGTTAGACTGAGAGGGACGAGTGAGGGGGTCCACTGTGATCCACAAGGAAAGGGACCAAACCCCCAACTAGTATGAAACAGGAGGGCAGTGTGTTTTCCTCAGCTGTTATGGCTCTCTGCTCCAGTACCAAATGTTACAAAAGTTGGCCAAACTCATTTGGCCGGTACGACTTCATCTGTCGACTGACAACAGCCTCCACACAGACACTCTGTGATTTTACAACAGCAGTATGACCTGAGCAAACAGGCTTTTTCTTTGTTGTTTGTCTTGGAAATCTGGTGTCAGAGGATTATTTGGCAGGGCATGAAAAGGAGTGTTACAGATGTAAAACAGGACTGCAGTAGAGTGAGTTTTGTTATATTTTTAAAGCAAAATACTGAAAATACGAGCAGCAAGTGACAGAAAAATATTAGGAACTTAGAATGGGTTTATTAAATCATGAGCTGTAGAGTACTGTTACCCCGCCCCCCCAAAGGGGAGGCAAGGGGTATTGTTTTTGGTTCATTTTGTTTCTTTGTTAACACTTTAGCAGCAAAAATATTGATTGAATTCATACCAAACTGAAGTTATAGTCTGCCAGTGACTCAGAGCAGATGTGATTACATGTTGGGAAAAGTAGGTTAAAGTTCAAATTTTTAATAAATTTTTAGAATCTTTTTTTTTTTTCCATTTCCTTATAACGGCTGATATTTACCTCCGCCAAGGAGGTTATGTTTTTACCAGGGTTTGTTTGTTTGTCTGTCCGTTAGTGTGCAACATAACTCAAAAAGTTATGGACAGATTTTGATGAAATTTTCAGGGTTTGTTGGAAATGGGATAAGGAAGAAATGATTAACTTTTGGGGGTGATCCGGAAGAAATCCTGGATTCTGGATCACTTTGAAATTTTCGTCAACATTGTGGTAAATGGGGCCAAAATTTTCGTTTCCCAATATCTCGCTTAATTATTGACCAAAACTCATGAAATTTAACTCAGGAATTGACAATGGGGTCCTCTATCACATTTCAAAGGCTGATCCGGATCTGATCCAGAAGGCGGATTTTATTTTCAAAAATAAATGTAGGATTTGTATCACCGATTATGTGGGGAATTTTTGCGCTTGGCGGAGGTCTGCGCTCTCCGAGTGCTTTTCTAGTTGTCTATGCTGTCTAAGTCTATGCTGACATCAGCACACGCATAGACATGATGACATCAGCTGGATCCATGCCAAAACTAGAAGCACTCGGAGAGCGCAGACCTCCGCCAAGGCTGATCAGTGGCCCCCCCCATGGGCCCCCCCACGCCAAGGAGGTTATGTTTTTGCCAGGGTTTGTTTGTTTGTCTGTCTGTCTGTCTGTCTGTCCGTTAGTGTGCAACATAACTCAAAAAGTTATGGACAGATTTTGATGAAATTTTCAGGGTTTGTTGGAAATGGGCCCCCCCGTGGGCCCCCCCACCCCCGATCACCACCAAAAGTTAATCATTTCTTCCTTATCCCATTTCCAACAAACCCTGAAAATTTCATCAAAATCTGTCCATAACTTTTTGAGTTATGTTGCACACTAACGGACAGACAAACAGACAGACAGACAAAGAATCAAACCCTGGCAAAAACATAACCTCCTTGGCGGAGGTAATAAGCTACAATACTGTATGTGCGAGGGGCGGGGTTTGTTGTGCCTGGCACCACTTGTTTATTTATTGTTTCATACAGTGGCTGCAATAAGTCAAGATATGACTCCCCTTAGTCACCTAAAAGGTTCCAAGTAAAGGGTTCTCCATAGAAGTTTTTTCCACCTAAAGGCTTCCAAGAAGAACCCTCCTAGGGGTGTCCACCCTGAAAACTTTTTACACCTTGTAGGTTTTAAGTTGAACCGTCACCCTCACAGTGTTTTTTTTTTTCTTGAAGCGTTCCAAGGAAACAGTTCCACAAAGAACCCTTTTCTGCATGATGGGTTCCAAGTAGAACCCTCACAGGAGATATCATGTGGAACCCCGTCCTACCAAGAACCGTCCAAGTAAAAGGTGCCACAACTGATGCTAGGCTTGCACTTTGAATTCATGAAACCTAATGACGTAGACCAGTTATGGAAGAAAAAAGAGCCACGGAGGTGTTTTCACAGACGTCACAGTGTTACCCTCTGGTGTGTACAGCCAACTATGAGACTTTTCTGACCTTATAAGTGCACAAAACGCTATATAACACACTAGAGGGGAAAGTAGAAAAAGCATAATGTTATGGATCAGTCTGCAGAGCCCTGTCTGCCCCCGTGCTATGTATTGTCGTTTGTTTTGTCTTTTTCACTCTACAACACACCTCTACAACATTCATTCCATGTGTTCACATTTACAACACAATCCATTTGCCTGGACACTTTGAGCCACTTCCTTCAGTGTCATACTTACTACTGAGTATGCTAGGTGTCCCTGGTTTTATTACAGTCACTGACCAGGTTATGACAAATTACACAAGCTATAGATCTATAAATGTTTGCAAAAATGATCAACAAACACCAGTATCCTACTATATAATGCATGTGCTGTGTCGGTCCAAACGATGTTGCAGCACAGGAGGGTGTTTGTTCAGATTTTCCTCAGCCTTCTTGGGCCCGATCGCAGCCAAACTGGCCAAATGAATAGAAACATTACCTGACTATCTACTAGGCACAATTTTATGTCCGTATTCAAATGTTGTGAGGTATGCTTGGCGATTTTAGCTTCTCATGCTATTGTACAATGGCACCATGGGTACAATGCCGCTAGTATTCCATAATAAGGAAGGAGAAGCAACACACATTCCACTCACACTAACTGTGTTTGCTCATTAACTTAACTGTATCTGTGTGGTAGAACTGTTTCTTTATTCTTATGATTAACATCATTAACTGTTTGATATAAGTTTTCAGAGTCCAGCCCAGAGACCAGTTCTATCACACTGGAAAAAAATCAAAATTTTACCAAGTGTATTTTTCTCATTTCTAGTCAAAATATCTCATCACACTTAAAATAAGACACAATCACCTAAAGAGTAACTTTTCAGTAAGATATAAGAACTTCTTTTTAGACAATAGATCTTGAAAATCTTATTTCAAGAAATCTTACCAAGATAATTTTCACTTGTTCCATTAGCAGATTTACTTTGCTTGAATTAAGAAAAAAAAATAAAAATAAAAATAAAACATCTTGAATTAAGTAAAAAATCTGCCAATGGAAGAAGTGAAAATTATCTTGATATGATTTCTTGAAATAAGATTTTCAAGAACTGTTGTCTAAAAATAAGTTCTTATATCTCACTGTAAAGTTACCTTTTAGGTGATTATGTCTTATTTTAAGTGTGATGAGATATTTTGACCAGAAATGAGAAAAATACACTTGGTAAGATTTAGATTTTTGCCGTGCAGTTTCTGATGTTTTTCGTTTTTTTTTTTTTTTTTTTTTTTTGCCTCATGAGGGTTTTCCTCTGTAAACTCTTGACTATTCTTCACCAGCTGAGTCCAGACTCCAGCGCTGGTCCATCATTCAGGTTAAGGTGTCAGCTGTGTATTCTTTACACAAGCAGCTAATTAGTGTCGTTTCATCATTGTCACAAATTTAATCCTGTCAAAAGGGGTATTTTGTGGTTGTATATTCCTTCTTTTGTCTCCTTATCAGTACTAACTCATGCTGTTGGCCTGGGTCCACCCTCCTAATATCTATACTTACACCATCCATTTCCATTCAATTGCTATAAACAAGGCGATTCAGCAGGATGGTGCACACGCTACAGCAGATGATTATTTCCCAGAAGACACTAATTCCATTCCTACCAGCACCCTGCTGCTGCTGCAGTAAACAACTGTGTTGGATTAGGAATAAAACAAAAGCAGCACTGCCCTGAACTGAACCCACATCTCATCAGCGGATGGTTGTATTTTCAACACTGACACCCCCACCTCTTCTACTGTGTAACTGAGAAAACCTCACCACCAGACTGCAAGTGAATGGAATATTATTTAACTATCCCTCCGGCTTTTTCAACAGACCTCCTCAAATCCCTTCAAAACCTCTGGATCCTCTTTTGGAAATACTTAACCTAATACTTATCATAAAATGCACCATATTTTATTTTGCCCCACTGCGCTGCATTGTACAGTCCTGTAATTTAATGTTCTCTGCTGTACACCACCATGCCATTCCATCGCACAGTATTTTATTGTGGCCTAGACACAAATGATGAGGTGATCACATTCACTGCACACTCACACTCAGTTTCTCAAAGCCTCCAGTGGCAATTTTGGTCTGTTTACCGCCTCAAGTGCTGATTGATTGCAGCTTTCAGTGTTTACTGTTGTGTAGCTGATTCCAGCGTTATTAACAGAACCGAGTGGACTCTGCAAACCACCCTCTGGTGAGTGATCAGTTTGTTGCTGTCTTCATCTCCAGCATCCAACAAACTGGAACTTCCTCCCCTTTGCTCTGTTCCATCTCCACAGGCATGAAGAGTGGCTGAACGGAATGCACTGATTCATCTCAAATGGTTTGTATTTCCATCTCTCTGTTTCCAGCTTTTCTTTACTGTATTGGATTAGCATGTAAAGCAGTAAATATATCTGTTAACTGCCTCAGATCTATCAGATATGCTAAATAGCTGTCATCCAGCGGTGGAAATAGTATGCACATTCTAAGTAAAAGTGGAAATACCATTAAAGTGAAAGTCCTGAATACCTAGTTGTAGTACAGTTGTATTACCACCAAGATGTACTTTCACCTCTATACACTTCAATCTGGCCTGCCAAAGGTTCCATTCCGGCCCGCGGGATGAAAGTGCAAAAATGAACCTGAACAGTCAAGGATGTCCAAATCATTTTGGTTCAGGTTCCACATACAGACCAATGTGATCTCCAGTAAAAATAACAACACAATAACCCATAAATAATGACAACGGCAAATTTTCTTTGTGAAAAACTATGTGGAAAAAATTTAAGTGAAAAAAATAAGATTAGACTGTGAAAATATTTACATTTACAAAACTACTCTTTCACAATAAAATGCAAAGAAATGCATAAATAAAAACAAAGATGGGCAACTCGAAATGTGCGATTTTAATAATATTCTGCCTTTTACTAAATGTTTTGTGCATTTATGGATCTACTGTGATCTGTAGTTGTGCTAATAATAATAAGAGATGGAATATTGTAGAAATTGTTCATTTTAGTTCCAAACTCCAAAATTTTAACAATATTCTGCATTTTACCAAATGTTTATGTAACATTGTGTGTAAATGCACATGTATAAATAATAAGTCGAGGCATAATATTGTTAAAATTGCACTAATTTTTCAAATTAAGTTTCTGTTTTTTCAGGTTATTCACATCTTTTTTGTAAAATGTAAATATTTTCATAATTTAATTGGGGGTTTTTTGTACTAAAACAAAAAGAAAAACTTGGATTTGTCATTATTTATAGGTTGTCATTATTTTACTGGTCTAGCCCACTTGAGATCAAATTGGGCTGAATATGGCCCCTGAACCAAAATGAGTTTGACACCCCTGCTCTAGGAGATGTTCTTTTTAAAATGAAGCCAAATAACATGTGTCTTGGGCTCAAAGTTCCTAATCCTAAACCTAAACTAGTGTTCCCAGAAAAGACCAGATGTTAAAAGGTTATATGCATAGTATGTATTTATATTTTCCAAAAACAAAACAAAACAAAACAATATAGATTTATCTAGCAAAAGCACTTCTGATCCTCTGTCAGTGTGTGGTGGTGTGTTTACCTGCAGAGACCCTGTCCTCTAAGTGTATGCTCTGTTTGCCTCCTGCTTTGCTGTGTTTGACACATCCACATTGTGTTTGCATCTCCATCCATTAACAGCATCACACAACGTGAGCAGGCAGAACAATACAGTTTAGAAAGTCATTCCAGTCTCCTTTGTGACTCTATATTGCTTCTAGCACATTCTTGTCGAGCTTTACCAAAGAATGGATGAGTTTACATACGTTTTTATAATATAGTTTAATATGTGACTGAATCAGGGAATAAAAATAAATAAATAAATAATATTAATAATAATAAATAATTATTATTTTTCCACTTCATGGCTGCTTGTCTCATTGACTTTCTGGTGCTCGCTTCACCACTGGTGCTCTGTTCCTCATTTGCTGAGCCAAGTTTGAGCAGTTCATTTTTACAAACTCATGTCAGATATTTTACTTCTAAAATATCAAAAATACAAGTTTTCATCATGCTGAATGATGAGTTTCATATTATGTAATTGTCAGAATAATTAATGATTCACTTTTTCTTGGATACATGTAAAAATATTTTAATGTTGTAGTTCATCACATTGGTGCCACTGTTAGATATTTTGTATGCTATTGGTTTTTAAAGAACCACTTCATATCATGTAAGCATACATTCAGCGTAAAAAGTAATGGTCAGTAATTGTCAGATAGATGTAGTGGAGTAATACTTCCCTCTGAATTATAATGGGGTTGAAGTATAAAGTAGCATAAGTGGATAAAAAAGCATGTCAAATTTGTACATGACTATAATACTGAGTAAATGCACTTAGATTCATTCCACCATTGTTTTAAATAAGCAGCAACTGCAGCAAAAACGAAACAGAAAGAGTCCCTGAGATTTAATTTCTAGCAGCCCCAGAGACACAGCATACCAAAGTGCACCTCGAATGCAGTTTCCCGGAGTAATGACTTTGTCCAACCCTTCTGGCTTTGCGTCTATGTGGATCAAGAGCGTATCAACCGTAACACATGTTGTCCTCATTTTCTGAATTTTTATTCACATTTACAGGTTAAAAGTTGAATGAAAACCTAGTGAGAAACCTCAAATGTGCAATGTGGGACATGAAACAGGGACAGGGATCTTGGTGCTTTGCAGAAATGAGCTATTTATCTCGATCCCCGATGGAAAAAAAACACACAATAATTTAATGTCCAATTACAGCCTGTTCAGTAGTTACAATGTCGGGTCTTGTGGACCAATACGGCGCAAGTTATAGTAAAGAAGTCTCAACTCACAGAGGGATTACCAACCAAGGACTTATAGTGCACACCAGCAGCACCATTTCATTAGAACAGGGGTGTCAGGGGAGGACTAGCCTCTATTACCTCTGATTGGTGAGGCTGAAATTATTTCCATTCCTCCATCAATTAAGTTCAGTGAATCAGGATCCATCTGTTTGTGGTTACAGTGCCTGGCTCTGAAATGAATTCTGCCCTCCGCTATTCTTTTATTTTAATGCTGAATGGGCTTTGTTATGATCAGAGAACTTTGCGATCCATGCTTTGGGAAATGAAGTACAGTAAGCATATCTGTGTGCGTGCATGGTCATAACTGAGAGTAGACTCCCATCCATCTGGCAGTTTGAGGGGAAACCTATCCAACAGCTCTGCATGAGATTTCATAAGTGATTATGTTGTTTACCATGGTTGGCTTTCACACACGGCATTCAATAGTTAGGTTCTGGTCGAAGGAATGTTATGCGTACATTCAAATTATCTTGTAAATCAAGTTTATGAAAGCAGGATTATATTAATGAGAGTGTCTCAGGCTGTGAATAGAGGTTGTGGATTTACAATCGTGAGGGAAGTTATGCTATTGTTTTAACTGTAATGCTTTTGGGTGATGAAGCAGACACATAGCTACATGTTTAGGAATTCATAAAGCTGAATAGAAAAAGGAGCCCTTACCTTTTTTGCATGGGAAAGTACAAACTGTATCTTTGCTACCACTGTTGTATACAGTGGTGTAGTCCAGGGTATATGCTGTGTACCTACTTATTTTTCAGTCAGTATACCCACTTCCTCATCCCCCCCCCCCATGTGCACCATTCAGTAGTATCTGTGAGCCAAACTGTCCATTTTTTCCCCTCAGATGGTGAAGCCATGACCCGCCTTACTCTGCCTCTAATTGGCTAGTACTCGCTGCCTCCACTGATTAGATTGGTTAACTTTAAGCATGAGGACTGATGACCCAATCAGAGGCAGAGTAGGGCGGGTCATTCAGAGGAGAATTTTGCTAACTACCTCTGGCCATCTCTGGAACCTGATTGGCCACCTCAGGTGGCAGTGCCACCCCAGTTGATTGACAGGTCACTGCATGTCTCGTTGAATGATGCGCAGTTATTGGAAATGCAAACGAGAAAGGCAGAAGACATGTCTTTCAAGTGAGTGACACATATTGAGAAAACCTACTTTCACGGAATACATAATTCTGAGGTAAGTTTTAAGGTGGTTTCCAAATAAGTCACTGTTTTAAATTACTGGCCATATGACTGCACATTTAGAGGAGAAGAGATTTTGTCACCAATAGTTGAACTTTGCTAGTAGGCTAACATTATTAAAGGCTAATAGTATGAAAGGCTAACGTTATCCTATGTTTGCCTCATGTTCAATACATTTATATTCATGCAGCTGCCTGTGTGACCAGTAATACCTACAAACTGCTCCTGATCAAGTCATGATAATTTTATAATAGTGATCAAATACTACTGACAGATCTTTCGGTAAACCAGATAGAGTAATCTTTCATGTCACTGTTTCTAAAACAGGGTGTTTTTCTGGACTACTTAAAAAAAAAAAAAGGCAAAAATTGAGAGTATACCCGCTTCTCCAGGGACCACTACCCCACTGGTTGTATACTGTTGAACTTACAGGCTCATAACAATGTCAGCCACCGAGATTTCAACTGCTAGTTGGATATTGTTGGTCACCAAATGACCACCTTGATGAGTCAGCTAGAAGTGAAAATGCAGACCTCTCATTTTTCCTTGTACAATATTATTAAACCACAAACAAACCACAAATTATGGCCTATGTTTTCCCCTTCTTTGTCAGTTGGTGCCACTGATTAGTTTAGCCGACTCTTCCCATGGTAACAAAGGTCCATTAAGGCCAAAAGAAAAGAGAATTTCTTGCATTTCTTTTCTTGCGTGCAAAGACTTGTCGTCGTGAAACAGCTTCATGCAATTTAGAACATTGTCCCATTTATTCATCCATCCTTATGCAACAAGGGGATTGTCAGCAACCCAGCAACCACTTAACTCAAAGTGCTACAATAGAACTGAAGTCCCAGTAGGAGCTGCCCAATAGGATGAAACTTTAATAAAGAACTGAACCACAGTCAAGGATAAGTTAATTTTTGATCCAATTTATATTACTCCATCATTTAAACATGTGATGTTTATCAATTTAAAAGATAACTTTACAAGTCGAGAGTATTGACCTGTAGGTTGTGGTAAAAGTGTTGAGGTATCAGACTGTTTAACTACACACCCGAAAGGAACATCATCATAACTTTCTATTTCAACAGTATGTTCCAGCTCACCAAAGGTTAAAGGTTAACTCACTTTATTATCCCCATAGGGAAATTGGGTTTCTGCATTTTACCCACCCTTATACATACACACACAGTACATAGCATTAGCATTAGCATTAGTACATAGCATACACACATTGTAAGCTGCCTTTAACGGCGCAGGGACAACTCCTGTATCTATGAGGTGAAAGTGCCACCCACCATGCCCCTGTGTCAATGATCTCCTTGGTGGAGATAATAAAAAAATACATGCACAGTGGGAAGCAGCCATGCATTCTTTTTCTTTGAATTCATGTTTAACCTCATTTGGAACACCAAACTTTACTTCAGTGCTTCTCACACAGCATGTTGAGCACTTGTATGTTATGGTTTAGATCATAAGTTACGGAGGTTAAGTAAGTGCATGACAATAGGGTCCCAACATTCACTCACAACATTTTTGAAGTTCTTGGGTGTTCTCCAGGAGGGATGGTTTTCATTTTAACCATTTAAATCATATGACTTATTGTTCTGTGTCATTCACGTATCCCAAAGGGATGCTCACTGGGAGTCATTTGTTGTTTTCATTGCAAAGCACTCAGTCATTGAGGAATCTGAATATTACATATATGGTCTCACAACTTTATGGCACAGAAAATGAAAGATTTGTGTGCATTTTTTAAATTGCAAATTAAGGTATGAATAAAAGAATGAGTCATTTTAATGTAAATTGAAAAATTGTGTGCTCCAGCTGGGAGCTCACACATCTATTCTGCAGATGCCACACATGTAAGTATGTTAACAATTTGGACACACACATACTGTCAGTTATTGATTTGCAGTCCTCCATATGGCAGTCATATTGAAGCAGGGCAGACAGAGATAATACAGGCCTGCGATGATGTGCTTGGCCAGTAGCCTTTGTTAGGAGGAGCTGCGTGGTTCTGTAAGGTGACCAGAGAGCTTTTCAGTGATTTTCATTTCCAAGTTGGCTTTTTCATGTGGCTCCAAAGCTTATGCAACAGCCTGGCCAGCGGCTGCTGTTACATCAGCACCAACAGGACAGCAATGTCCTTGGAGTTGTGAGAACTGCTGAAGTAACTCTGAACAGCACATGTTGAGGCATTGCAGAGGCTAAATGGTGCTTGACTGTTATCTAGCACCATTTGGATGTGTCACTGATATGTGGGATTTATTTCAACGAGCCTCTTCACCAGATATGCTTGGAGGGTAAAATGATGGGTTGGCAAGAATGGCTGATGATGATCTGGATGCAACACAATGGTGGAAAGTTGAACTTCTGGAAATCCTTGGCATGAGCCTTGAGTGAAGTTAATAAATAATATGGGAAATACGGGAATCCAGGATAGCATCTGGCTTTTGTTTGACCAGCAGGTCACAGAGGCAGTGTGTATCTCAGAGTACCTCTGTTTATCTGTTTAGCTTACGTCTCTGTTGACCTCATAAACAACCAGCTGTGTCAATAGAGATTTTATGTTTGGCTATTGTTGAGAATGTCTCAGTCAGACCAAACTGTACAGTTTCAATGTCCACACTCAAATGCCTGAATACAACTACAAAGGTGTGGAACGGTGCAAATGTAGAAACTGTGAAAAAAAAAATCAGATTGATGCACGGTATCTATTAGTCACCTGTCACACTTTTATTCTCCCATTCTACAGTAAAGGTTGAATTGGGAAAGAATGAACTAGCATTAGGAAAAAAAGGTTTATATCTTTGAAAAGTCCTTACATGAAACAACATGCATAACTAATTAGATAATTAGGTAATGATGTAAACTAAAATGTAGTATGAATCTTGTAAAAGAGTCTAACATGGATATATTTCATCAAGTTCTTGAACCGATGCAGTGAGTAGATTCTCATTTCTTCAACAATCATCAGTTTGATACAGAGCATAAAGGTTGAACAGTGTTTCAGTGGATAAAGGTCATGTGGTCTGATGAATCCAGACTGGCCCAGTTCCACGTGATGGACAGATCGGGGTGAGAGGAGAGGTGGATGAAGTGATTACCCATCATGCCTAGTGGCAACAGTCCAAGCCAGTGGGGGCAGTATTATGATCTGAGGTCGCTTCAGTTGGTCAGTCTAGATTTAGCACCATTATATACACGAAAATGACTGGAATAATTGTTGTGATTTATTGTAAGTAAGTAAGTAAAGTTTATTTATAAAGCGCTTTTCACAGAAAAAAAAAAATCATAAAGTGCTATACATAAAATGGGTGCAATAAAACAAAATAAGAATAATTCCATAAAAAAAATAAAAAGGATAAATCCATCAACCAAAAGCTTTCCTAAATAAAAACATCTTGAGCTGCTTTTTAAAAGAGTCCACGGAGTCGACCACACGGAGGCACAGGGGCAGGTCATGCCAGAGTCTGGGGGCTACAGCATGAAAGGACAGGTTTCCCCGGGTTTTAAAACGAGTCTTTGGGACCTTCAGGAGGCTCTGGCCCGAAGAACTAAGGGTGCAGCCTGAGGAGTACGGGCACAACAAGCTGGCAATATAATGGTGGACCTGACCATGCAGCGCCCGGAAAGTCAGTACTAAAATTTTAAAATCAATATGAAATTTGACTGGAAGCCAATGAAGAGCTGACAAAACAAATACACTGACTGTTATAGCATATTGAAATGATTCCATGGTGAATGTGGTTTTTAATAAAAGCTAAAGCAGGTCCATCAGTATGTTAGAGCACAGGTGTCAAACATGTGGCCCAGGGGCCAAATCCGGCCCGCCAAAGGGTCCAGTCCGGCCCTTGGGATGAATTTGTGAAATGCAAAAATTACATTGATAATAACAATCCTTTTAATTGAGGTTCCACATTCAGACCAATTCAATCTCAAGTGGGCAGGACCAGTAAAATACTATCATAATAACAGAGAAATAATGACAACTCCAAATTTTTCTGTTTGTAAATGTAAATATTTTCATGTATTTACACTAAAACAAAGTATAATTTCACAAAAAAATGTGAATAACCTGAACAAATATGAACAACCTGAAATGTCTTAAGAGAAATAAGTACAATTTTAACAATATTCTGCCTGTTACTAAATATTTTGTGTATTTGTAGATCCACTGTGATCTGTAAGTTATAATGTACATGTGTAAATGATAAACTGAGGAATAATGTTGTTAAAATTACACTTACTTTTTCAGTTTGTTATTCATATCTTTTGAAAGGATAGTTTGTAGATGTAAACCTTTTCATAATGTAAATTTACTTTTTTTTCACTCTAAAACATAGAGAAAAGTTTGAAGTTGACATTATTTATATATTAGTATGTTATTATTTTACTGGTTTGGCCCGCTTCAGATCAAATTCAGCTGAATGTGGTCCCTGGACTAAAATGAGTTTGACACCCCTGTGTTAGAGTTTTGCGAATTTTTGGTTAGTCTGTGTTTGCTGTACCAACATTATTCAAGCCCACATCGTCTGCAAACTGGCTTTTGTGCTATAAATGCTAAACTTTTTTTTTTTTTTTTAAATCCAACCCATAACCCGTCTCTATCTTTGTGCAACGAGCCTCTGATCTCATGCTATTCACAGTTCTCTTGTGACACAGGCTGTCATATTAACGTTCTTACATGGAGTAAGTACGTCAGCGATGCCCTCACTCCCCCCTAAAGAACAAAGCTTTACAACTGATCCTTTCATTTCACCAAGGTCAGCCATTTCTGTCAAATTAGCGGATGATAAACTGAGGCTCACCCTAGAAAAAAACCCCTCACTAAGTGTTATTTGTTACTCATATGTCACTGTTGCCTTGAAACACAGCACAACAATGAAACACACCCTTACCTTAATGCAGATGTATGGCCAGTGTTTTTCATATAACCTTGCCAATGTGCTCTTTCCCCTGTTTGTGACACAAGATTTACAGGGTGTGTGCATTCCCTAAGACCTCCATTATGCTACTCTAGTGACTATGACTCCAGACACCCTAATAGGCTACTCCCATGTGCACATACAGCTTCCCTCTATCTCACACACATATGCAAGCTGTTCTCAGTTGTTGGGAATGTTGTTGAATGATGTTAGGAATACCTGCTTTGTCAATTAGAAATTCCTTCAACAGACGGGCCATGTTGTAGCAGGAGTATTGTTATTTCATCATTTCTGTGACCCCACCTTTGTGGATCAGTTCAACCTTAGACACCAAAAGGAGATGGCGGAGAGCCATGCTGACCCAGCTGGTCACTGTAACTCCATAGCAACGGTAGGAGCTGTGGAGAACACAACAGAGGAGTGGCACCCAAGTGTCCGTCAACAAGGCCCTGGACAAAAAACAAGAAAAAGCCATAAAATAGAGGATATAATGGGTGAAAACAAAGGAATTATGGGATTAAAAAATTGGAGAGAGGAAATCAAGACATAATGCATGTAGATGTGTAACCCCCAGGAACATAAGAGCAAAGATCAGTGGCTAAAATAACAGTCAACGGATAGGTCAAAAGTCAAATTGGCAACAGGAGCCTCAGTGGGACAAAACACAACCTCTGGTACTTAGAAGGTCAACCCCATTTGTCTGGGGTTCACTGCATTAAGTGAATAATGAGAACAAGTAGGTTTACGTGTGTATAGTTGCTTCGTTGAGGAAAGGCGTGTCTGGCAGGTGAACAGAACACGGCCCAACGGGTCACGAGTTGTTTGTGAGTCAGTGAGCTGTGTGACAGTGAGTCTAACAGCCCCTCTGCAGGACTGGCCTCCACCTGAGACGCCCATATCACACCAGCATAGACTCTGCCCAGACGGCCACAGGGAAAGATAAGTAGAAAAACAACAGTTCCATGGACTTTCCTGGAAGATAAAATGACACGGAAAGGAAGGAAGGAAGCAGGGTTGTGGCGCTGGGGAAGTGACAGTCACAGAACAGGAAGTTATTTGGAATTCTGGAATTCCGAGATTCCGGGCTCCACACATCGGCTCTGAACTCAGAAATTAGAGGAATCAGGTAGTCTGGAAGCATCAGGAAGAGTTTACTTCCAGTTGATTTATGTCTGGAAATGTTGTCAAGGGATGACTTCATTAGAAGTAATGTAAAGTCAAGAAGTGGCAATATAAACATTTTGGCTTTTTTACATTTAACCCTTTATAGGGTACTCATAGAAATACTCTGAAATTCAAAATGTCAACCTTAGTGTTATTGGAGGACAAAACAAGACTTTATTACTTTTGTGAAATTTTTTTTTTATTATCATGTAGAAAATCAAGGTCAATGAAGTTACCATATTTGGTTCCTTTCCCATATTTGGCAAAAAAAAAAGAAAGAAAAAACAAGTAAAGCACTGTGTAATGTGAAAGGAACATGTATTTTATGACATTAGAACATCACTTTCAGACCATTACAACAACATAAGTGCTGATCCAGACACCTGTCCACATCCACATTATCCCTTTGAACATCATTCCTTACATTAGTACCTTACATTAGTACTTAAGTGGTACCTAACAAAGCAGGTACACTCACTGTTCATGCAGAGGTGGACCTTACAGACCCTGTAGACCACATTGGATCTGAGATTGTTGACTCACTGTCCTCACTGTCTTGTAATATGTGTGGGGAAATGACCAAAAATAGTTACTTACAAAGGGTTAATAATTGGTTTGATTGGAAACAGCATGATCCATCTGTTGTTGTTGTTTTTTTTGTATATTTTTATTGAATACCCTTTGCAGCAGACAGCATTTTTTATGTAAAGCTGTGCAACTGAAGCATTTTTATTGTTAAGTAATGAAAGAAATTACTATTTTAATGACATTTTCCCCATTTATGTATTCCACCGAAAGTTAAGACACAACTGAGTATTAGCAATCATAATTTATCAAACAAGTACTACATTATTGTCAGTTACACCACTGGTGACCTGTTTTATTCCACAGTAGATGGCGTTCACCCCAGCGCTGATTCAGCAACTGCACTAAAACAAATGGAGCATTTGTTTCTGCTGATGTGTGGCCAAAAAGTCATTCACAGTTTCTCAGTGGTAGTGACATGTAGTTGGGTGGTCTTGTTATGACACTTGAACACACAATAGCCCCCCCCCCCCTCCTTAGTGAGGCTGTAAACATAGAAAGGGATAGTGTTGCTTTGTCGCAAGTGATTAATACACTTTTCTGGTGAGCTGTTTACCCTCACAAAACAATGAGTCATAGTACTGGACAGCGTCTTGTCAGAGTGATTTTCGATTATTTGGAAAGCGTGGTAAACAAAAGCAGTAATTCGACAATGGTATAATATATTAATGGGCTGAGGAAAGCTCAAAGACTTGGAGATGGGTTGGAGCACAAAGCAGTCTGGGAACTACAGGGAGTTACAGGGCAACATGGGGTCACCAAAAAAAGAAACAAACAGAGCTGCTCCTTAGTTCTGCTGGGAAAGGAAATGTGCCAGTGCTTTAATTCTAATTCCCTGTGTGGTATGTGTTCTTCTTGTATCCTGCGCTAGAACACATGAGTAATGTCTGTTAGAGATTTGGCCTCATAATTTTGCAATGTGAAGTATGCGCTATAGGTGGGAGTTGTGTATGTTCAGTACTCTGCAGCTTGATTTTAGACCATGTTACCAATAGCTCAGGGCACTTATCAAACATATGGACGCAGTATGTGAATAAAAGGGTTGGGGTTTATTGGCCAGAGATGAGAGAAAATACAATGAGAGGGATGAAATCCGAAACACTAATCTAGCAGTAAATTCAGAGTGCGGATCGGTGGTTGTGAAAGGTCACATAGTTTAACTTGGACACCTCTGCGTGGAAATGCTGTGTCATATTTCACTCATGACTCTGGTGTTGGGCAGTAGTGAGGTTTTTACCAGGGAGGCTTGTGAGAAGATATTACGTTTCATACAATAGCAGAAAAAGTGTGTTTGATACGTTAGGGTTCGACTCTGTGTGTGTGGTTGTAAAAAAAAAAAAAAAAAAAAAAAAAAAGAAAGGTGGGGTGTGTTTTGGGGGGGTTGTCTGAAAATGTGTGTGTAGAAAACTATGCGCTTGAGATCCATTGTGTTTTGCTCCATTTTATCTGGGTGGATCCTGATTTCTGGCAGGAATGATGAATATTGTTCTCTTAAAAACACTGAAAGGCAACACCATAATCTCTCATTGCCCACAATTTATCCTCCTAAAGACCCCACACTGTTCCCAAGACTCCAGCTCTTCTGCTTTTTAAAAAATATTTTTAATGCCACTTTGGAATTTTTTTTAGTTTCCCAAGCAAAGAACTGTTGAACTCTTGTACACATTCTGAGACTAATGAACATCAGTTTCACACTGACCCCGTCCATTATGACGTTTTTGTGTCACAGTGCAGGTGCAAGGTGCCAGGATGCAGGTGTGTTTAGCGTTTCGCATGAAAAAACCCGCCAGAGGCCAAAGTTTCAAAAGTTTCAAAATTTTTGCTTTCCATCTAAAAGCATAAAGGGATTACAGAGTCCTGGCATGTCCAAATATCCCCATCATCGCTGCAGGCTCCAGGTGTCAGACCAGGTTAGCATCATCGCCTCCCACTGAACACATCTGTCCCCCAGCATTAAAATCCAAATCTAACCCCTGGCTTCACAGAGCCAGGACAACCCACACCTGGTTTAACCTGTCCGCAGATGTTGACTCTGTTTGGTCAAGTGAGAAAAGTGGAGCTGCTGAAAAGTGGGATTTGACTGATTCATTGGCTGAATCCCAGTGTTTGATTCCATAATCTAGTGTCCTTGAGCTACTGTCAAAGGAAATGAAAGTGGTCAGTGCTCACTCTTTGATATGTGGCTTTCACAAACAAATAATAGTAGGCCTTTAAGCCATAAAGACCCAAAACAAATTTAGTGGCAGTTCCCAATTCACTGATCATGTAGATGTTTGTACAAGCTCAGAGTGAATTCAAAGGTTATTATATCAAAAACTCAGAAAACTGAAGAAAAAGTGACTTTTTCAGCAAATATATCATTAACTGAACATAAAACAAGTGTCCATCTACTGTAATTTATTAAACTCCATGGGTTTTACTGGTGAATCAATGTTGTAGAAGATGACGATGTCAAATGGGTCATATCTGATGACTATGAAAAGATGAAAAACTGGACTTTACACCAATTATTTACATGGATTGGTAGAGTTAATGGATCAGCAGGTATTAAACCAGTGGTTCCCAACCTTTTTTTTGGCAAAATTTTAGCATCACAAGTTTCTGGGGACCCCAGACATTCAAAACAGAGACTTTTTTGACTTGAGACTTTGCGCTAAAATTAATTTGTTTTTGATCATGTAATAGTTTTTTATACTATGTTGCAAATAAAGGTCAATTTTAGACGACATTTAGTCTATATAATGTATATTATTATGGACAGAGGCAGAAAAGCTAGGTGTAGATTACTGCACAGAGGGAGAATTTTATTTTCCTTGGTCAGGATATGTACAGTCAGTCCACCTTGGATTTACAAGGCTGACGATTAATACTGAACAAACAAGAACTCAAACTATGAATTATGAAAGAGCTGCAGCATCTGAAACTGACCACAATGAACATTTGAAAGATAAACAGTACCACAGTGCTTCAGTTTCAGCTTCAGAGTTTGTCTTGTCCTTTATGTATTATGATTGTCTCTCTCAGCTCACCATATATTTTTATTTGTGAGTTGTTGTTTTTTTTTCATCAATTACTAGAAATTTCAGGCGACCCCACGTGGGGTCCTGACCCCAGGGTTGAAAAACACTGTATTAAACATTTTACAGTTGATAGTTTTGGTCTGCGGTGGATGTTTGGGTCTTTATGGGTTAATAATATTCTTCTAAATACCCTTGTCTGGATCATAATTCACTGTGTATTTATATCGCATAAAGGGATAAGAAAAACAAGTGTCTCATTTTTACTAGAAAGCAGAATCACTGCGTGAGATTTATGTGTCTCTGGGTTTAACTTTTGTTGCAGAAGAGTCAGAGACGAGTACGTAAAGTGATCATCATTCAGTCTCTATTTACAAGCCTTATCTGATGTTTGTTCTAAAAACAAAAGGAAAATTTACCATTTGGTTAAAATCATTCAATTCTGTTTATTCTACCCTAAAGGGATTACAGGATGTTAGAACTTCTAAAATATCATCAAAAAAGAATTAGGATTTAGGAGTAGTCATATGAGTGCATGATATCCCGCAGGACATCAGTTAAACTAATTTTATTGTCAGTAGTGTATTTTTATCTGTTGTCGAATCTGAAGCACAAAGTACAAACAATAAAATGAAGGTAAATTATATCTACTGTCAAAGCTGAGGAAAAACACTGAACGTTCTTTATATTAAGTCTAAATATCAGACCAGCTTAGACCCACAATACCTCCTTCTTGGGTGTTTGCCAATAACTCAGTCTATAACCTCATGATGCAGTTTTACAGAACCCTATATAACAGACTCGTTCACACAAGTAAATCACTTCCTTTGTGTAAAACACCAGTTGTGCTGTGATTCCTGTTCAAGACAGTGCATGAGTTTGGATCTCAGGACAGGTCAGATCCTTTACAACAACAGAGCTGCTGATCTCCAGAGCTCTGATGGGTTCCAGCTGTCCCCCTTTCTCTCCTCTCTCATGGGTCCAATGCATCCCAGATGTCTCCCACTGCCAGGCTGGACACTCTCACAGCTACAGAGAGGGAGAAAAAAAAAAAAGAATTAAATGTCCCTGCCAAAGCCACTGTCTGTCCATCACACTACTCTATATGGATAGTTTCTCTGTTTCTGTTTAGTGCCGTTGAAACACAAAGCACAAAATTGCAGGTGAGCAGCCATTGTGTATCTGCAAGTGCCAAATATCTTTCATGATCAATAATGTGCATTTAGTATTTATTTAACAATTCTATGTCTTGAGATAACAATCTGTCGTGGATGCGTGCCACCCGTAAAACCACATGTTAAGGGGAAAAAAAACACAAATCAGCTTTCATTTCTTTTTCTTCCCATCTCATTTATTCTTTCCCTCCCGTTTCTTTCTTTTTGCGTTTTGTTCTGCCTATATCCACATCAGCTCTGCCTATACAGAACGTGATGGTAATAGTGTGTTAAGGCTAGTGTTCACGGTCCTTGGGAAAACATTTCATTAGCTGTTGCTGCCACAGTGTCTCCAAAAGCATAACAGACACAGACCCAAGAGACAAGAGACCGCCTGCTTCCAGAGTCCCGTCACACCGGCACTCCCTCCTTAACCCAGATCTGCCTCTCCTCTGTGTCGCATAAAACTCATGCATATACTGCACAACCTGCCCTCCTATGCACACACACACACACACACACACATACACACACACACTTGCTTTTCCATGCATTTAAGGGACATTATAGTGACTTTCATTCATTTCTTGGAGTCTAACTCTAACTTCAACCCAAATCCTTTTCCAAGCTGAACCTAAAATCTAACGGAATTAACCTAACATCTACATTATGGGGACTTGCGTTTTATCCCTGTAAGTCCCCACAAGTGACTGTGGAAACACATTTACAGTACATCCCAATAACATGAGTAACACTACACACACACACACACACACACACACACACACACACACACACACACACACACAGGCAGGCTTTCAGTCAGACTCTGTCCCAAGTGCTTTTGTCTGGAACAATCTATTAAACTGTGGAACACACTGTTAAATTGGTCTTTAGGGGATGATACCTAATGCACATTTCATTAAATATTTTGACATGCTGTTGTTTTATTTATTGCTGCAGTCATGCGAAAGTGTTCGTTTGACAACTTTTTCCATTAGAAGAGGCAGCTGTGTGCATGTGCATGTGTGTTAGGAGGTATGCAGTGTCAGAACTGATGAATTTGGTCCTAAAGTGCATCTGTTTTTACCACCTTTCTCAAAGCTGATCCACTTTTACATTTGTACAGTGCTTTTACACAGGAAATGAGGACTTCCTTGGGCTGCAGTGTTTAGATAATTTAACCATCAGCTCCAATAAGAAGTCATTAAAAAAAAATTATATGATGTTCCTATTTGCCTGAGGTTTTCCTGGTTGTAATCTAAAAGTTGAAGTATTTCATGGAACTAAGAATGGATGAGCTTTGAGCTTTTGGGACTTGTTAAAACTTTGATCCAGTTACGGTGCAGCACACGTAAAAAGAAGACCACTTGCTTCCAGTTATTCACACTAGAGATTTTAAGGGTCCTCTGAGGGTTTTTTGATCACCACCATTTTACAACAATGCATGCTTCCCTCATTGAATCATGTGTTTAGGCTTCGACTAGATGGTGCTTTTCACGTGAGTCCGGCCTTCTTGGTCCTCCCTGGGATCTCTTGTGGTCTTTTAACAAAAGACATTTAATGTCAGAGGCCCTGTCAAACCAGATGGTCTGTTCATTACTTTTCCCAAATCAGCCTCAGGACCAGGGGTAGTAACGTGTGGGGGCTGTTAATGAAATGTTGACATAAAAGTAATGAGGAGGAATGCATTTCTACTGCCACTATTTCATATCTGAAACACATTTGTTATGGACACATTGTGGAACGTTTTGGGAAATCTTGTGGTTCTAAGGAATAGTTCAGTGTTTTAGAAAATGGGTATGCTTTTGAAGTGTTAAAACATAATGAATATGTATGACAGAATGTAATATTATGTAGGCTGTGCTATTGTCATTTGATTTAATGTCACTGATTCGCTCTTTCAGTTAGGCTTAGATGACAAGATAGACAAGGAGGAAATGACTTCCAGCATCAAAAATTAATTCATGTGGTTTCTCTTGTTTGCATAATCTTCAAATAAACAGAAATGTTCAAACAACTGGCTTATTGTGACTTCTATGTGTCATTGCATCACACCGAGTTTGGAAAATGCCCTTTAAATCCCCATAAGCTGTTTTTGTTCTGTTTTGTCTTTCTTACATTTCTGTTTGTGAAGACATTATGGAGACTAGTCTTTATGCTAAGCTAGGCTAATTGTCTCCAGGCTTTTGTTCCGTCTCACACAGCGAGAATGTTAATTTAATTTAAACTTTTTGTCAGAAAATGTATCGGAAAATATCAAAGTATTTCTAAGTTACTGCAATAGTTATTAGCAGTCACTAGCCCAAGACCAAGCCACTAATTTATTGATACTTCACCTTAAAGCAGCGTACGACTTTCATCACAAATTTTTCTTCAAATTTGTAAAACCCAAATGTTTGCTAATCCATTAGTCTTTCTGTGCTTATGCACCTAAATCACTTCCTTCACGGTGAACAAATTGAAGAAGACTCCATCATAGTTTGTTTACATACCAAACTGATACATTGCCCTGGCCTTTTAGGAAATTTTGTTGTGAAGTGCACTGTGGGAATGGGAATTCCACGCAGCCACAGCAGCAACAAACACGGAGACAACAAGCAATGAAACCGTGTCCACTACCGGGTCAGAAGAAATGGAAGGAGTCACCATAAATCAACTGTCATCTTATAATACGGGGATCATGAAAAACAATACTTAGACATCAGTTTCATGGCATTTTTGGAATATGTTATTGTGTAGGCTTATCGTACACACCTCACAAGCAAACAAGGTATGGCCGGGCTTGCACCACTCAATTGCTCCTTACAGTACTGTGTGACAAAATTTCCGAAAAAAACCCAAATGACGTATCAGTTTGGTATGTAAACAAACAAACTGCTTGTGATGGAGTCACCTTCGAAGTTGTTCAAAGTGATTTAGATGCGTAAGCACAGAAAGACGAATGGATTAGTGATAATTAGACTGTCACTTGGGTTTTACAAATTTGAAGAAACAATTGTGATGAAAATCATATACTGCTTTAAGCCATGATAATAACCTATGGAGCCACAAAAATGAGGCGTCTTCTGCTTTATATATAATCCTAAAATATTAACACCAGTCCTATTTAATCTACATAATCCAAACCAATGCATAATAATCCTTACTCTGGTCCCACCTTAGTATTATCTTTGTATTAGCAGTGAAATTGTTCATGGTGTAGTTATATTGGACTGCTTTACATTCATGACTGTTTATTTTGCCAAACCTTTTAAATAAGTCAGTGCTCATTTTTTAATTTATTCCCAATCATCTCTGTAGGGGCATGGGTAATGATTTCACAGAATAAACTGAACGAAATCCATCACACTTGAAATCCTCAAAGTCGAGGAGGAAGAAAAACATAGTCATCAGCAAGTTATATCAAGTCAGACACATATCAGTCGCCTTATCAGCTGGGGCAAGAGCGAGAAACACAAACAGCGAAGGGGGGAGGAAGAGGAGGAGAAGGAATGCAGGAGAATGTTTTGTGATGTACAGATTCCTGAGATCACATGTAGCTGTAAGCAGCGGCTGCATGTGTGAAAGAGCTCTTTGTCCAAGGCCCAGGTTCTTGAGTTCAGCTAATCAAATGGATTAGAGACGGCTTTGAAAGTCCGCCCATTGGAATCGGCCATCCCCACAAAAACAAACACACTGTAGTGGCTGCAGCCGTCCACTTTCACTAAGGTGCCTGTTTGTGTTTGTTGATGTGTGTGCATGTGTGTGTGTGTACGTCTGCATACCAGTGCAGTAGACTGTATTTGACTCTTTGTATCCTGGTCTGTGTATGTTCGTGTGTGTGTGTGATCTATAAAAGCAGGTCCACGTCAGAGCAAATATAGCAAATGCGTCCTTCAGATGTTGATTAGCAGCTGCATAATTACATTTCATGAGAAAGATGACAGTATTAGCTTGTAATTGCATTGTGCTTCTCCTTTTTCTGAATCAGTACATCAATGCTTCGGGCCAAAGTGTTGTCTGTATCAGTTTCTGGCTTTATAATAAAACCCAGATCTCATTACTCTTCATCCTTTCCGATACTTTCAAGTGCAGTATCTGTTTGTTTCGTAATGTCAAACCTAATCAGTGTGTATTATGCGCAGCTAAATGATGTAAATTGAAATGTTTCAGGATGTTTTGCGGAAAGTTTCTTTTTTCACCTCGATGAATTAATTTCTAAGATAAAACATCTGGGGGGTTACTGTGTTCAAACTGAATTTTACAGAGTCAATCCGGCTGGTTTCGTTTAGGGCCAGATCACTCCTGGACAGACTGAACTACAGGGCAAAGCACAATAATAAAGACAGGAGAAACACTCTGGCTTATCAGTGAGGATACAGACTCGTAACACTCCCCCTGATCATGAGGCTTGATTACTCAGCCCTCCCAAACTGGGAAACACTAGCACTTTCCACTCAATCTGCTCCACGTGTATGTGTGTTTGTATTTTCTTTCCACTGTGTTGAGGAGTTTCCACTGAGTGTTTGCTTAAGAGAAGAAAAGGTCAAATTCTGTTGGCTCTTCTGTACGGCTACACTTACTGTTGTTTTTCAGTCATCAAATCACATACATCTTTGTCTCTTTGCTGATTGCAGTAATGATTCCTATACTTTACTCATATGCTTGTGTACAAATACAAAACACACACACACACACACACACACACACACACACACATACACACAACGCCCTGAGCTCCCAGTTGACCCGCTAACTGCCTGGAAGTGATAAAATTTGGAGGCCCTTTGAGACGATGAGAAAAGGAAAAACAAACTGTTTCATCCCAGAGATGGACTGATAGAACACCACACCATTACAGCCTCAGTGGGGCTCACACACACATACACACACATACACACACACTCAGATCCCCAGTGGGAGGTGACAAGTGGGGTTCTGTTTACTAACTCGGCACTCATGGGGCTACAAATTGGATAAGATGATGACAAATGCATCGATGTATGTGAGCGGACGAGCATCTGTTTGATTTCATCTTGGTTGTCATCGCTGCCAGACATTGCAAAATCTTTGCCCTCGCGTTGTGTATTTTCATTTGAAGAAGAAAATGACTACTGTGCCGGTATCTAATCAGCCACAATGTTGATGCTCTGAGCTTTGCGAAATGGGATGATTTATGGTTGACTGCGATTCAGTGTTTTTTGCCATGTTTATTTCCAGTATATGATGTAAGAGTGCCATAATGAAACCCTGCAGGCAGCACCAGATACAGTTTTCACATGTTCTCGCTTTCACTTTCTTTCTCTCTGCCTGTTATTGCATTAGGAAATGTAAACGTGTCACCCTAGCTTTCTCCCTGATATTTTTTGTGTGTGTGTGTGTGTGTGTGTGTTTACTTGTATACATATCTGGTCTGCAGATGTGAATATTTGTTTTGGAGGACTCAACGACATAGCTCTCTGATGTCTGTGGACTTGACAGAGTGCAGAGAGCAAAGACAGAGCTAAGCAGATAACTGGAACCAGCGCTGTCATGTTGGCACTTTGTCCACGTTTGACCACGATGGCCTTTCTGGAGAGGTTCTGGAGATTGTTAACCCTCGGAGAGGAGAGGAGAGGATTGAAAAAACGGTGGATACAATCAGTCAATATACTGTATTATCAAAGGTTCAGTCATTTGGAAAATGCATCTCACTCCCTCCAGATGACTAATGACAAAAGAACAACATCTTAAATTCCCAATATGGAATCTGGCATCTTCTGATCCAACAGATTTAATAGGACCTATCATCATCTACAGAAATAATAGCACAATTATTCTGATAGACACACATTGCACAAGCCCACGTGAGCATATTGCACATGTTGAGAACAGATAAAGAAGAAAAGAAATGCAAAACAGCCATCCAGCACTATTAGATAATATGTAAAACTGAACAAAAAAGCAAAAACTATGCATGAACACAACAGAGACACAAGCATGTAGTCAATGACAGACAGTCAGAATGGGCTTTGGGCCTTTAGAGGCACCAGATGGAACAATCTGCTGTAATGGAGGTCATCTGTAGCAGTGTTTAGAGATACTGATGCACCACTATGAGTTAGATTCCCAACTGAGCGCAGTGAAGTATCATAAAGGCTGTTTTTATTGAGCCAATTCTGTCTGTATTCTCCATGGATTCCATAGATTCATATCCTTTTCCATCTCAAACTGCATCCTCTCCCTTTGTTTTTGTTCCACACGTCAGATCTGTGCCAGAGTCTCTGGTTACCACTGGCTTTGTCTTCAGTCATTTCTATCAAAGATGTAACTAATCCCGAGGATGTTCTGAACTGTGCCTTTTTCTGCTACTAATTCTACCAATTATACCAGTAAATCTGGTCTCTGACTCTCTGGCTCGTGCCATTGCGGTCCCAGTGGCTCCCAGGGCCTCGCAGAGTCCATCTGGCATGACAGAGGGAACGGGGACAGCTGGGAGCTTTGACCACCCGGATTACAACAACCCACTCACTATCATCAACAGCCCATCAAGACAAGGAGTTTTCCACTTGAAACCCCACGGAAATCTCTCCAAGTTCCCAGCCATCACTCCAATTTGTTGTTTTATACTTGGACATGAAACAGAGCTTTTCTCAAGCTACTTCCCAAATCCTTGACTTTCTGTAACCATGCACTTCCTCGACTAACTAAGTGGTTTGGATACATCACTGATTTAAACCTCATACCTGGCCATTAAGAGTTTAATGATGGATCCTTCTATAGCTACAGTATGAGAATGTTTAGACTGAAGGCAGGTTTCGGCATCCAGACTATGTGTCCTCTGTGGATATGGTTCTCTGAACATGCAGTGTGATCACAGCGTGGCTGTAGATCTGAGAGTCAAAAACAGGAAAGGGCTTTCAGCAGTTAAACACCCTTCCAAATCTGAGAAGCAAGTGGTATTAAAAAAAAAGGACATTTAATGACAACAATGGGTTTCACAAGTTAAAGCTGGAATGTAGCACTCATCACCTGAACATCTGTGTTTGAATTGGGTTGAGAATAAAATGTGTGTTGAAATTATGCTTTATGTGAGATATGTGTATACGGCTTTTCAAGCAGTGCTGATAAAGTAACACTTTAAAGGCTTTCAGACACAGGGGTTGAAAGTAGAACCATTTAAAATATTATTATGTATGCTAGACTTCTTAAATATATACTATTACCCATTTTGTTTTCAGACACATTTCTCTTTTTATTCCTATTTATACACATCAGTAATCACCTCTGACCAGTGCAATGATTACATATGGAGGCCCAGTTACAATTTATCTTTCAAGAATAAAACACATTGTCACAATCATTTCATGAGAAGAAGTAAAAATATTTTATTCCAACTTTATGGGTAACATAAGGAAAGAAAATTGTTTTCAGTTAAAATGTACACTTTTTATTATTTCTACATAGGCAGACACCTTTACTGTAGCACATATTGGCAGAAATAATATGTTTTTTGTTAAAATGCAACTTGGGAGTTTTGTTGACTTTTCCCTTGAAGTATGTGCAGAAGTTTATGTTTATGCCCAAAAACCAACTGCAGATTCAAGCTTTATCATTGGTTTTAGTTCCATAACATTTATATGATTTACTTTGTGAATGAGTCTAAAGTAGCCTCTCCCACTTAGTAACTCCATGAGACAGGAAACAAGGGGAGAGAACCATTCATCAGACAAAATATCAGAATCAAAATCAGGAACAGAATGTTGTAATAATCCCTGGGGGAAATTAGGTCTGTTACAGTTACTGCAGTCAAGATCAGAAAAATAAAATATCAGCATTCAATGAATTATGATAAAGTAGAATAAAGGTTAAATATGCAGTAAATATATAAATAAATATAAACTAAACAGTAATGAACTTAAAGAGATTTGCCATTCAGTGCAGATATTACGGCAGATACAGTGAAAGTAAAAGTTGTAATGATACAGAGTGCAGTTAAAAGGTGTTAAAGTGTTATTGTTAACACTATATTCTGTACTGTCTACATTAATGCTATTGCACTTCTGGTTAGACGCTAAATTGTATTTCATAGCCATGTACTTGTATGTGTGTAATAACAATAAACTGAATCTGAATCCAATCATGTGGCCTATTGTAAAAGTAAAAAGCTGTCCATTAAATACATCATGAGAGCTGTGTCTCATCTAAATCATTTATGGCAATTTGAAGGATCTCACTAAATACTGTATTTTTTGTGTCACTTTTCCTTCTACCCAAACACCACCAAGGCTATGATAACACACTCTTATGTGCTAAGCTCAACTGAGCTATGAGATGTAAAAATTATAACTGATTTAATTTTATTTGTGCATATGAGTGACAGATTAAAATAGATTTATGTTCTTAGCCAAGAACAAGAAGCCTTTCTGTTACATAAGCAGTGCATAATGTCCTTAATTATTCTTGCACCAACACACACAGCCATCTTGTACCCAATTCCTAAACATGTAAACATCCTCGTGCGATTTAGTGACCCGCATATTTTTGTCCTGATTTGTCCTTGGTGGTCACACACAGCCGGAAGGCGTACATGAAATGACCCTGGGCCCCTGCTTGGCATTGCTAGGGGCCTCTATGTACAGACTAGCAGACTCCTGTCTTTGTTGTGTGCTGCCCTGTGAGAAAGCCTGACGGCCAGGGTCTGAATGTTGACCCCACACGCAAATGGTAAACACTAGCCAAATGCCAAACAAACAAAGCAAGACAGCCAAACGAGCTCCTATACTGTCTTTGTAATGAGCCTCTGTCTCCCGGTCTCTCATCTCCTTGTGTCCCTTGGGAAGCGTCAGTTCATTCACGAGTCTGATGGAAATCCAGCTTATAGCTCCGTTTACATATTCATTCAGGATCATTTGCCGTCTCCTTCATGTCGTTTTTTTCACGCTTTCCCATCCATTTGCTGTATTACTGGGAGTTCTGGGAGCAGCTTGCCCTTGAACTCAGCCCCTCGCCTGGATACCCTCTAAGGACTCCAATGCACTCACACAAATGCACTGACCTACAGTCACACATGATGAATGTGAGGTTCCACCAGCACCAACACAGCTGCCATGATGGTTAATAATCCATGGCTTTTCCGTGTAGTCCAACTCTTTCTCTCACACACACTCAAAGCTAATGCAGTGCTAGTGCAACCAAGCCAAATCCTGGTTATGAGGTAGTGTATGGCAGGACTCCATTAGTTTTGGCTCCAAAGTGGTCTAGTATGTTCCAGCCTTGACCAGCTACACTGGTTCACTGAACTCTGGATCTGTGGCCTGACTAATGCCTTGTGGATTTGCACTGATTGACTAGAGTAACCACACTCTTCCTACATTCCAGTGTTCGCCTGTAACCGAGACTAATCCTGTAAGTCCTAATAGATATTATCACTTTACTCTGAAAACCACACTCCATTTAATTAAACCCGGCTGCTCTGATCCTGCAGCCAAGTAGTGGTCTGCACCAGCCTGTCTGCACATATTTCTTTTCATGGTGTAGTTCATTATTAGGAAGCACAAATCTACAGGTGTTAACCAAGTAGTACTTCATTAAGATAACAGAACAATAATCTCCGTAACCTCTCATCCATTCTTGTTGTTCTTCCTCCCAGTGTTTTCCTTCAGATGACTACGCCTGCTGTTTTAAAGCTCTGCTTTTCATTGGCTTTATGAGACTAACTGTAAATTCCTGAGTGTGTTGTGTCTCACAGTGGACTCCAGCCAGTTTTTCCTTTACTTCACCAAATTCTGCCTCTCCAAACTTAACTGCCTGGCATGCATGTGCCCGGGCACACCTTTTACACTCTACTTGGCTTGTGAAACAGAGACGACTAATTATGAGGTGATAATTATTGGGTACAGCTGATGAAGGGCGTGCTGGTTTTGGTTGAGGGATAAGGGCTCCCTTGCTGTTCATTCTCCTGAAATGTATGTTGCTTAACAAACTCATAAAGCCTAATTGCAAAGACTTTGTAAAGACTTTAAAGTATATTTTAATAGGAAAGTTAGAAATGTTTGAAATGTGAGCAAATAGATCTGTTTTCTCAACAAATGCACGTCTGATGAGGTGAGGGCTGACAGTTCATTTCTGTATGTGATCCTTTGACATCACCCTGCACCAAAGTGGTTTCAAAGATGCCACAAGAGAGCAAAGGCTGTTTCAGAAAAGACACAAAACATGACAGAGGTGTTTCTGGTGGTTATGGTTTGGTTCCTTGACAGGAAAAAAAACTTGAAGTGTTGAGGTGACCATGTGTGACTACGTTTGACTTCGTATTTTGTGCTTTTCTCATTGAATACTTGCATGTGTATGTGGCCTGAGTGAATCAGAGCGTGAGTTGTGGAGATGGAATGGAGGAAATGCAGAGGATCAGAGCCAGACATGGTGACTGAGAAAATGGAATAATACAGTGAGTAGTGAATGTGTATTTGGTGATATCCTGGTCAAAAGAGGCTCTTTAGACATCTGTTAATGATTTTGCAGATGTGTGTTGGGGACATAGAGGGGCGAGTTTCACTGTAACAACAGAAGCTGCATTGTGCTTTGTCTAAATTAGGTCTATTATGTTCTTTTTTGTGACCCAGAAGCTCAAAGTATTGGCTCACTGTGCTTACTGAATTGCTACCATCACCTAGAGTGACATGCCAATACACTCATATCTGTCTGGGAGTGTCCATACACACACACACACTAACAAAAAGTAATCCTTAATATAATAGTGATTTCAGTAATGCCTCAGGTATGTCTTGTAATCCTTTGAACTTGCTGCCACAGCCTCTTTCTAATAGATAGGAGTCAAAGGTCAGTGCTAAAGGCACTTAACAAGAGGATATGACTTTTGAACCCAGAGGCTTTGGCCACAAGTAACCAGAAATCTGTAGACTCCTGCTGAATATTACTATGGTTCTGTTTCCAAAAACTGGCACAAAGAAGACATATACAAAGACTATATGCATATATAATTTCAGTGAAAAAGATACTAATATCTAATTCTTAACTATAGACTCTGAGAGGATTCCCACAACCAACAAACGATCGTCTTCTGTTTTACAGCCTGAGCAAGAAGAGAGTGGATGCATGAATGAAAGTGGTAAAAAGATGCAAAGACTGGGTGGAACAGTGAAGAATGTGACAGATGGGAATAGAAGTGGGGGGATGAAGGGCTGTAGAGTGTGATGGGACTGAGCAGTTGAAGGGTTGACAGGTTTGGGCCTGATAGCTTGATGTGCATCAGTGATCATAGTCCACTCCTAGTCCATACACACTTGGCTCTTATTCTCACTATGGTATTCACCAGCACTTTCCCACTGGGAAGGTCAAAGCCCCATTAAGAGAGAATTTTGTTGCTGTTTTGTGTTTGTTGTGGGGATAGGAGAAAAAGCGCTGCTTGGTAATACAAAGGAGGGGGAATTTGCATCAGAAGCCTCTCACTAAACCAATTCAGGCTCCAATAGTTCCCACTTGAGTTGACACTGCACCCACCCACTCAGTTTACACAGTACTTGTCTAGACAGAGGCGGTTTGTATATCCATATGGAGAGGTAGTTTTTCAGTTTTTGCTGCGCTTTTAGAAATAATGAGACAAATTAAGAAACTAAAGAAATCCCTTTACAGGGGGTAACTCTGTGACACAGAGTTTGGCCACATTTGGAGAATGTTACAATCCAAATGTGTTTTTTGTGTCTGCGTGTGAGTGTGCACACATATGCACTAATGTTAAGCTTTTATGTTTATTGGCACAGGTGCATGCTGCAGCGTAGTTCATGACTTTGAAGATGCCAGATCAGGAAGTTAGGAGAAATTGTCGGGGTTTTGATGAAAGTAAAGCTGAAGACCAGCAAAAGGTGGACGGAGGTGAACTTTTTTTTTACTTGTACCAGATGGAATCTACAAGTGGCTTTAGGATGCATGGTGGAGTATTATATCGGACTTGGTCTGTTTTAAACATAAGCACGAGAGTGCAGACATTTCTATAAACATTCATGGAGAACAGCTCAGCTACAGCTAACACCGCAGGCCTGAGTTATGTCCTGTTCACTCCTGTCATTAGTGAGTCTAATCATGTTTCTGTTGGGACAGTAGCTCTGCTGTGTGACCCCACGCTGTGAAAGCTCCTAATTGCGGTTAAATTGTGAAGGGAAACAGATGCAGCAATTAGACTCCTGTTGGGGTTTAACTAGAGGAAGAGCTGGACATTTTTTGGAGCCAGAGCTGGAGTCTCTGTCCCAACTGCCCCATTGCAGAATATTTAGTAGGCTAGCAGGGATGTAATCAAAATCACATAACAGCCTTTTAGATTTAGCTTTCCTCCCAGCATGTCAGTATTTTTACTACACAGACATACATCCTGAAATGTTGCCCAAAACCTCTTCGTTTTGGTAGGTCTAGTACAGAATTGTGACTGGCACCAGGAAGTTATTGGGCGTGACACAGGAAGCCCTATTTTAGTTTTTGGTCTGTACTGAATGATACTGTTTGAATAAAAGGACATAAATACCTCCACCTCCAAGGACAAGAGTCAGGAAATTCAGTACAATGACACCATAGATTAGCCCTTCATATCTCAAAGTTCATAACATATAATGTGCTGCATGTTTGACAAATGTCATTGTAAAAAGTCAGTGATTGGCAGTGTCACAGCGGCGGTATGCATGGTGTGTTGCGTATGTCTGCCTGTAATTACATCGTATCTCTCCGTCTCTGTGAGAGCTCAGATCTAATGTTAACATCCCCAGATTAACCGAGTTAAGGACTTTGATTGCAATCTACTCTCCATCCTGAAACGCTTGTTAGCCTGTGGTGGACATAAACAACGATGCTGAAACTTAAAGCCACATCATTCACTTGAAAACAATGATGTCATTTCCCAGACTCAATACTTAGGTTTTTAGTCATTTTTTACTTTCTCTTGCACAACACGGCAGGCTCTGGATCGTGGTCTCTTTGTGGGGAAGTTTAACATAGCATTGACTGCTGGCACCAGCCAATGTGGCCTCTGCTGGGTTTCCTGGTTTTCTTTTATACCTAATTGCTCACCGCATATGTGACAAATGATGCCAGATGCCACAATGGAGAGAAATCCAGCTTTCTAAGATTTATGAGTTCAAGGGAAACAGTTGGCCTTATTTATAGCCGGTTTTTTACTAGACCTGGCCCCAGGGAGTGGAGAGTGACTGGAATAAGTGCCAATACAGACTGTGGCACGTGTGAGCCATTAAGTATAGTGGAATAATACAGTCAGGTGTGGGGACCAGCAGGTTGTGTTATGACTTAGACCAACTTAGACCTAGAAAACGTCATATTAATGTGCAAATATTCACCATTAACTACTGACTAATTCACATAAACTGTATATTTGTGGTACATTCACGTTGTTATTAGTCATTATTGACTAATTATTTAAAACTTTATTCTCCACAACCAGATTCTACAATTTCTCTGCCATTAACTAAGTTTTCCCTCAATAGGCACTTTTCCATTGACCCTACAATTGCACAAATATAAGTTGTGCATAAAAAATTACCTAATGGAAAAAGTACAATTTTGACAAAACTCGTTTTTCAATTAAGTTTTTGTGCTGGCAAGAGGTGGTTTTTGGGTGTAGCACAATTGGTATATAATGCAAAACTACAATGGGAAGACCTGTTTCCACAACTGGTCATGTGAATAAAAAAGACCGGATGCTGATGGACGTTACAAGTGAAGAAGAAGAGTTTTTAAAGAAACATGGTGCGGTATGTGTGGACACACCAGGAAACCGAATCATTTTTTAAAATTTAATACAGGATAGAGAGGTAATATATATAATGATAATGAATATATCTCTAAATCATCACAATATTTACGTTTGTCACCATGTTTATGAAATTACTTCTCGTGTCATCTTGCGATAATAAATAAACAAATCATCGCATTTGTGATTTAATGGAAAAACTGACATTACGTACTTCTGTTTTTCAACATTTAATAATTATCGGTAAAATTTTGTGCAGATGTCCAATGGAAAAGTGACTAGTAACTTCCACATTACAGATACACATTCAGATCAACTGTATTTATCCCCAAGAGGAAAACTGATTTCCATTACATCATCAATCTACCAGTCATCAGACTTAGCTGTTGTACAGTCTGATTACAGCAGGGATGAAGATAATGTTCTTCTACAAGGTTCACTCTTGTTTGTCTGGGTGGCCTAAATGTAGTGAAGAGGATGATCTGGATTATCCAGAATGCCCTCCACCTTACTAAGTGTCCATTTCTCCACCATAGTCCCAAGTGAGTCCAACTTCCCTCCATACTTTGAGTCAGCTTTCTTTACCAGTTTGTCCAGCTGTCTCGTGTCCTTCTTGTGATCACAGCACATGGCAACCGCTGACTCTTAAAACGTACAGCATCTTAGTGCAAATGTCAGAGGAGCTGAGCCTCCTTAGGTTGAGGGTGCATCTGTGTTCAAAGACTAGTCCACCTTGTTGTCCAGATATACACCAAGATATTTATATGTCAGCTCTAGGCTTTCAGAAATCTGTCAGCTTGTCCTTAGTCTTGGAGGTATTTTGTAGTGGCAGCGTTTTTGTCTCTTGTCACAGAAAGCCTCGATCAGATCCCTGTACTCCCAGTCCTATCCCTTCCTGATACATGCCATGATAGCAGTATCATCAGATTATTTCTCAAGGTGATGGGTCTCAGACTTGTACTCACAGAACCCACTATGTACAATGTGAACAGGAAGGGGACCAGAACAGCGCCCTGTGGAGTACCAGGGCTGCTCATGATTGACACAGGTGCCCAGTCTGATGAAATGTGGCCTTTTCATCATTTCATTTATGATCTAGTACATAAGGAAGTAAATGGGAATGAATTGCAGGCCATATAAAATGGTAGTAATGTCCAACATGTAATGTATACCATGTATAATAAATTGCATCCAATAAGCAGTAATTTGGAAACTATTGAAGAAAAGCTAGTTGTAAAATATTAGTTTAGTTTATTTTCAGTCATATATGCATTTCAAAGCAACAGAAGAGAGAAATAATACAATTAGACTTTACAGCTTAAGCTGCACAACACATGGTGCCAAGTAGAAAGAAAAAAAAAAAAAAAAAATATATATATATATATATATACACACACACTTTTTTTTTTCAATTTCAATCATAACTCTCAAATATAGATGCATATAATGCTTTTTTGAACATTACAACCATATGACCCTAGGCTGTAGAATAATGCATTTATGAGTACAATATAATGACTTATAAGGAGAAAAAAGTACTAATATATGTATGTTGATGACCATCTCAATAATAGTGAAGATGTGTACCTTGATATTAAGTGTTACTGAAAAAAAATATCTTCCTCCAAGAGGCTTTTTTGTCAAATCACAGAGCATATAAGCAGATACACTCATTAAAAGCACATCACATCATCAACAAAAACAGTCATCCAAGATCATCTACTATCTGACTCCAAGTAGACATTAAAAGCCCATGTTGTAAACTGAATAAAAAAAGAACAGTAAGTACTGCACATGTGCCAATGGGTTCCACATTCCCTAGTCAGTGTGTTTTCCAGACTCTCCATGACTACCAAACCTTAATAAAGTCAGTCATCACCATGGGAATAAACAGGTTATTTGCTCATTTGGTTCTGATAGTGGGGTATCTACACCTCGCATCAGAGGATTAGAATGATGAGATTACACCTCAGCTGTCTTCTCATTCAGGTACAGGTGGTACAGGTTAGCCTGCTCTTCCTTCACTATTTTCCCGCAGGACTTCAAACGTTTATCGTAATTTGTTCTTGTGGGTGATTGTGGAATGTCCATACCAGCATGTAATACAATTACAAAGATTACCCTGAAAACAAAGTCACACAAGCACATGTGACTGTGTTTGTGTGAGAGGAGATACAAGTGTAACTAATAATATGAATAAAGTGTGCATTCCATTTAGTTTCACAGGCCTGGCATATTCCAAACATCAATGGGCACATGGTCCATCCACTAATCCTGTGCTTTTTATATTGTGTCTGTATTGAAAAAGGCTTTTAATGCAATTTTAATTCATTTCAGCCCAGAGATAAAAACATGCAGAAGGAAAGGGCTTCTACCAGCCCAAGGGTCTGTGGCACATGTGTTATAAGTGGGCATCTTTTGTGCTTCATATGTCTAATATTCCTCCAGATGTACTGGTCAGTTCCCAATTTCCTTGAAGTTAAAACCTCTAGCTATCCAGAGGAAGGAAGGAACACATCATCGCTATTCACACACAGAGCTAAAGATAATATCGGCGCTGCTCAAAGGCTGATGAAGAGCCTCAGCCCGGTGCAGTGTTTGAAGTGAAGGGCGGTGTTTTTGATGCTGCTTCTCTGCCTCCTCAATCCTGTCTCAGTTCCCTCAGGTATTCAGGCCAAGGGTTCTTGGCATTCACAGCTTAAGACTGCGGCCCAGATGAGCCCTTCTTTACTGAATGTCTGCTATGCTTTGCTCACAGGAAATTAGGTGAAAAAAAAGGAAAGCTGAAAGTCACAGACATGATTTATCTATTTTAATTAGATGTTTACATAATTTCAGTTGCTCTGGGTTGTCCAGTTTAAGATGAATAATAAATAGGTGATGAAGTGTTACAGGTTTTCCATTCATTTTCCACTCACTCAATGAGGAGCTAACTAAAACCATGACGTGTGCTGCAGAAAATAAACACACTCAGCATCCTAGTTTTGCTTTGAATGCTCAGAAAGTCATTCATGAAAATCTTCAAAAAAAAAAAAGAAAAATTACTGACAGCATGCTTCTGTACTTTTGGCTAAACAATGCCAGGGATTTTCTGTGCATTTTTGGGAGTTTTGGTGGAAAGGGCCAGAAAGCATTTCATTCAGTGTAATAAAACACTTGAGACTCAGTCCTATCACAGCTCTGTAAATCATGAGTCTCATCCTGCAACGCTTGCCATGCATTTTTCTTTTCTCTTCTTTTCTCTCAGTGGTGTTTATAAATCATAAATTCAACACACAGAGTTCTACCGACACGTATTCACTGTGCTCCTTGTGAGCCTACATGTTGAAGTAACAAATTCACTTTGCTTGCTTCCCAAAAGGAGCGCAGCATCTTCAGTACAATTTTAAAAGTCAGAAACATGAAGTAGTGCAGTCAGAGTGGCGTGTCTGTTTTCTCTGACCAACAATATGTTTTTAGTTTTTGGTTTGTGTGGGTAGTTAGATTTAGTTGATCACAATGTATGTTAAATCTATTGATGATAGTCTTTTGTTTCTCAAATTTAAACCAGCATTTAACTGTCTAAACCCATTTTCCGACTAACAGCACACAGATAAATCAACAGAGAATGCTGATGCTTCAGGAGCTGGCAAAGGCAATAATTCAAGTTGAATCCAACCACTCTGACACACAGTGACACCAATGAATGTATGATTTCACGTGGTTTGAAGGGTTCGTTCTCTGCTTTAATTATATGTGGTCTTTGCCGTTTGTTCTTAATGAGGACCTTAGTGTGGGGCTGTTGTTGTTATTTGTTGTTTCATAATGCGGTTATTGGAAAGTCCTTTGAGACTGTAAGTTTGCACATGGGCTTTTCACACAAATGTAGCCTGACGTGGCTTTAATCATGGACACTTGTGGAGGAGAATTGCCAAAAGCACATTCTCAAGATTCCTTGCAGCAAATTATGGTCTGAACAGCTTTTGGGTGGTAATATGTGTTCAATAATATGTGTACATGTGAATTGTGTTCTTACTCAAGGCTTTTTTTGCAAGATCTGCCTGTTTTAATTAAAAGTATGAGAGACTTTTTCTATGAAATGTATTATACAACTATTCTGAATAATAGGGGGATAATAGTGAAGTGAAGAAACTCGACTGACTCTAAACTGGGGGATTTTTATGCTTCTTTGTTTTGAGAGAGTATTTAGCATTAACTGTTTGAGCTGTTTTTGTTTTTAGACCCCGAAAGTAAGTGGTTGGGTGTTTTGTTGCTTTTGAGTGACACTCCAAAGGACACTTCCCTTAAGAGCTCTTTACACAAGCATAGCAGGAAAAACCAGTTGGCACCAGTCACCGATGCTGTGGAAAAGTGAAAGCTTATTGTGGGTCCTGGTGTATGGTCTCTTTCTTAAGGGCGGGTTTGGATCGTGTCCGAGTGTTTCAGAGGGTGGTGACACTGTCACCGATCACAGTTAACACACTTAAGACTCGGCTTAGAAAAGGAGCCAAGATGCGTCTGGGTAGCGGCGAATTAAATTCCTCCATTATGATGGGGTGATGAAGGAGGAAGGGGTAGGGGTAGGGGCATTTCCATCCAGGGGTCTGATACAGAGAAAGATTATCACCAGTCAGTGTAAACCATATCGGAAAGTAGGCATAGAGGAAAGGACAGGATTGTGGAACGGGAACCAAAGAGCTTTTTAGTCAGATGAGTGATTTTCTAGTCTATGTAGAAGGAAAGGCAATGATGGCTTTAGTATTATGGGTTTATGACCCTTTAAAGGGCTGACCCCACATGACCCATTAACAACCCCCTGTGTGTTGTGTGGGAAAAACACACACATGCAGACGCACAAACATATATCCTCACACACCACACAGGCATGTAAGAGTAATTGGTCCGTTCCTGTTTTGTTCTCCACAATCCACAGGAAAGAGAACAAACACAAGAACACAAGGCTGCTATTGTGTGATGCAGCCTCTACCACAGATAAGGACGGGATAACACCAGCACTTACCCAGAACAAGTAACTCACGCCTATTTTTTGACTGATTGGTCTCCAATTCTCACATAAAAAAAACAAAAAACATCTGTGGCCAAGACTTCTTCCACCCCATCACCCACTTAAGCCACTGCAAAATTCCTAAACCCGTTGACCTTGAGTGGGCAAAATACTGTGGAACCCTGTTTCAAGTCTCTCCAAATAACAATAATCCTTCTTCATCATGTGTGTCTATTTTGCTGTTGGAGAGGTTTCAGAGAGTGAAAAAAACGTAAAGACCACGTCTTACACACATGGAGAAAGTTATGCCCGTTCACACACCCTGCAGTGCTATCATAAGACACATCAGCCTGCCGTGGTTGTCCCTGTGCGGAAAACACACAACCTGCACAGTGCACAGCAGGCTGAGCTGTGGATAATGGAAGATTCTGTAATAATATTTAACCTCACAACATACTCATACTCAAAGATTTGCTTTTGTTGAAACAGTGAGTGGTATTTAATCATCTGTTTCATTTAAGATGTGTAATTAGAGCTCGTATGTGGTGAGTAAGTAATTATTATTTTGGCGAAATGTTATACAAGAATAATCTGATTGAACAAACTAGAGGTGTCATAGTTAATTAAGACATTCCAAGTTAGAAGGAAAGGACCACTTCATATTCAGAGGCTGATCAATAGGTCAGGTTTTGTGTTATGTAATATTATATCATTGATTTGTTCTGGGAAAAGCCCTAGTGGGGGATTTCATAAGGATATGAGTCAATCATTGCACTGACAGAGGAAACATGCCTGAGCTGTGCTTCTGCAACATCCAGTCCAAGAAAGAAACCCAGCGATATAATATAATATGATATATTATATTATAATATATACACACTTTTCTTGCCCCTGCCATAAAAGTGCAGTGGCTGAATTGCACCAATTGCTTCTTAGAATGGCCCAGGATGTCAATAGGGGGTCACTGAGACTGATGGAATGGTTTGTTGTGATTACAAATTGTATTAACCTAAGCAAAATATTTCTTCTGGTCACTGCTACCCTCGAATACTGATGATCCATGCTACTGTTCATAAGCTAGCTAACATTTACAGTTAGTACTCACCCCTCGTTTGACAGTGAGGAATGTATTGTCCTTTACTTTTTGACAGAACTGACCCGTCCAGATAGAAACTGCATACTGCTGTCTGTGTCTGTACTTTTGTCCACTTTCATCCCAGAGGCGGTGTCAAGGGAGGGATTCTCCACATGATATATAGCATGCAGACAAAGCGAAGCTCTGGTGGTGACAGCACTAAAACAAAGTGTACAACCAGGTATGGAAATGTAAGTGTCTGAAGTACTCCAGTGGGACTAGGGTATATGGATGACATAAACCCAAAACTTAAAGCTCATCCACATATGTTTGTTTTTCTTCTGTTGAGAGGTGATCTATATATTTGTGGCTTGAATCAGATGGAAAATTGACAAGACTGTGCTGCAGTTCTCCTGCATGTCCATTGTTGGCTGTTATGCTGAAACAGGGTTTTTTGACAGCACAAATACAGCTTTTATTTTTTCTTACAGCGCTAAGTGAAATGATTCAATTGGCTAAATTACTGGAGATTGACATCTTTTATATAAAATACTCCACCCATGCATTTATTTCTTTAGCTGCAATGTAAAGGTTAACACTGGGGTCTGTATTCTCTAAATCAATGTTGGGTCAACACATTAATGACTGTGACTTCACTGTAAAGTTTCTGTCACTCATCTGGATTTATCATCATTTTAAGGTAGGTCGAGTAAGGCGCTCACACAGGGCATTCCTTGTGCTGTAATAACGTAGAGTGTTTTCCCTCTGCCAACTCTTGCTAAGGGTAAGTGATGTGTGTGCATTTGTGTATGTGCACACACATGCAGGAGTCCACGTGTGCCTGTTTATGTCTCCCCGTACGTGCACGTGCACATGTGCCTGTGTTTGTGCTTACTGAAGTGTGTGCATGCCCATCACTCAGCCTTCAGCTGGGCAAACCTGGAGGATTGCGTCACAAGCAGAGAAAAGAGCAGTCCTGGCCAGTAAACTAGTCTTTAATTGCTTTGCAACTGAGAACACATTGCTGAGGAAACAAGGGGCTCATTGTGACTGTGTGTTCATCTCAACACACCTCATATTTTCTGCAGACCACTGACCCCCACCAGCTCTGCAGCATTTACAATAAAACAAAAAGCCAGCAATTAAAGCAGTAAGTGTTTGCATGCATGCTCACATCCAGACACTCCTCACATGTGTGCATAAACTTATATATGCTGATGTATTCCAACAGCAGGTCAAGTGCTGTATGTTACAGTGTTTAAGCAGTGCAGATTTAGTGAAGTTGGTTTGGTTTTTTGAGGATAAAGTACAACATTGTGCTTCTGTGTTTCACTCTGAATTGGCTGTGTATGATGGGATATTAAAAATGAATGAGATTGAAGTGAATGTGTATGTGTGTGTGTCATGATAGCTCTGGGTTGGGTGGTGGTGGTCTGGGGATGATGTAAACCAGATGTGGACTGGATGCAGACTATCGTACCCACTGGAAGCAGAATGAAGCCTGTATGTTTGTGTATGTTGGTGTATGTGGAGCGCCAGCATTGATTACAGATCCAATGTAATTTTACATCGAAGCAACCACAATTGGCAGAGCGTGGATGCTGTGCTAGCTGGAATGAGCTCATGCTTTATATGACTGACCCATAAATCATATAGACTGCATACAGTCGCTGCTGTCACAGAACTCTGCAGTCAGAGAATGCTGATATCATTATGGTTATTTAAAAGCCTGGACAGATAGACTACTTCAGTACATGGTGTTTCTGTCTAACTGGTACACCTCAGGGCCTACAGAAATACCACTTCAATTGATTTAGAGATAAATGGAAGAATGGCAATGAGATTTCCTCTAAAATCTTCCTTTTTCAGGAAGCCACGGCTGTGAAAAATCTGAAACAAAATGCATTTTTGTAATAAAGTCAAACTCTTGCAGACCTTCTAAATCAACAAAATCTAATAATCCTATCTGCTCTGAACACTGAGTGCACAGTGTCCATCTGTTTAGCCATTTTGGTAATACAGACGTTGTTGTGTGTGTGTATTTTCCCCGACCAAATAGCCAATCTTTTCAAATGAACGTGTCCTGTCTTAGTTACATTTTAGAAAGTACAGATGTAGGACAAAGAATAGGCTTATTCATGTGGTTAGATGTTTTCATGGAAAAAGGATAAGGATGGCAAAAATGAATGGAAATGTTTCGTAAAAAAGAGATTTCAGTGAGCCAACTGATGCAAAATGGATTCATCAATGTTAGAAAACACATCCTGTATAATGTACAATATCTATAGGTTATATAGTGTCTGTGACCTGACCCCATCATTCACCAAACAAAAACATGAAGCAAATTTATCTGCATATTCTCTGCAGCAAAGCCATCCTTCTACTTTACACCCCAAGACCATGAGGGAATATACTGTACAGAGAATTCAGATGGATAAATCAAACTGAGCAATGCATTCACATTACCAAAACTAGAGGGGAAAGTGTGCATACCGCCAAGGCCCCACATTCCTCTAATGCTTTTTTGTTTGCTGGTTTATCTCTCAGAAGGATTACACAAGACCTACAGCACTGATTTGGATGAAACCTTGAGGAAGAGTAGGATATAGACCAAAGACAAACCCATTAAGTTTTGGAGTAGATCCAGAAAAAGGGACAGAGGTTGGAATTACTTTTTATGACTTCCGATCATAAACATTGCATGATGTGGCTGTTTATTTGAATTACAGCACTCTGGAGTTTCTGCTAAGGAGCATAAAGGTGCTGACGGTCTCCTTATGTGAAGTCTGACGTTCATAAAAACAGAATATGTCATCTTATCATGGACAATATGACACAACAGAGCAAAATTATGTGTGCAACAGTTTGATTTATGCAGCTAAAACTAATGTTAGCTTTTATGAGAGCCATGAGTTGCAGGGAACCCATAGGAATCCATCCAAACAGCACAACGGGAAAACATAGACTTGATCAATTCAGCCCATAACCATACTGTAAATATTAGCATACACATTTCAGCACTTCGGAAATCAACAGTATAAAAGTATTACAATGCATCATAAGGCACCTGTCAAACAACATCTGAAAGAAAAATGAACTGGGCTACCACAGGAAGACTGGGAATGAAAAATGGACAGGACTTGGCTGTAGTCGCAGCTCCCTTGACTTGGGCAGTTCTTAGTTAAAAATAAGTCTGAAATTAAGACCAAATGACTTCAATGAAAGCGTTCATGAATTATTATTATAATGGAAACTATTAGCCCTTTTCCTTTTCACTCTCAAAGCCCACATAGATGGAAAGCATATAAATCGTTGCGACAATTTTTTCATATTTTTAAGAATTCTACTCCACTTATCTTCCTCTGTTACAGGAGCTAAACTGGTGACTGCTTTATGATGGCGGCAGAGGACAGGGCTGGTTTGTCAGGCTCCATTCTGTTCCATTTAAGAACATCTATCCTGCTGTTAAGTAATATTTTAAAAAAAAAATGTTATTAATAATGCTTTTAATGCTTTTAAACTGATCAACTAGAAAAGCACTCAGAGAGCGCAGACCTCTGCCAAGGCAGATCAGTGGCCCCCTGTGCCCCCACCCCCGATCACCACCAAAATTTAATCATTTGTTCCTTGTGCCAGTATCAATATTTCCTGAAATTTTCATCCAAATCCGTCCATAACATTTTGAGTTATCTTGCACAAAGACAAACAGACAAACCAACATGGGCAAAACATAACCTCCTTGGCGGAGGTAACAAAAACATGGAGAAACGGCACAAAAAACAAAGACAATCAAAGATTCGACAGGCAAACAAAGGAGAAGTGAAAGTCTTTCCTTCTCTTTTTTCCCTACTACAAGCCTGACTAGGGAGTGGAGATGGAAACTAGCAACAGCTTTAATCTGCTTATGTGAATCATCAGTTGCTACAGCTTGTTTGTAACAGGTAGAAGTTATACTATGTAATTTGCATTGTCCCGATCAAATAAATTTTATGAATAAATAAAGAACAATACAACCATGAAAAGAGAACAGAGTAGGAACTATATGTTTAATGTGGTTGTAGGTGACAGTAACTGGAAGCTGAAGGAAACAAAAGAAATCCACCTGCAACTCTCTCCTCTCTGTCCAGTTACCAAATATAAATATATATGACATTGTTTCCATGACTTTGCTTCTGTGTCAAGCCATGGAGTACAGCATTAGAATGATATCTTGAAGTAATCTTAGCAATAGCTGTGTTTTCATAAAATGTAAAAAGTTATTTTGAAATTGAAAAAGAGGGGGGCTCCACAGGGGAACATTAAGGGGCCGGGTCTGATCAGGGACCGACATTGTGGAACCGGGCCACAGTAAGAACCAGAACAATCTTGTAAGTGTGTGATCACCCAGTTCTCCCATCGTATCCTGTTCTGTTGATCTGGATCCAGTTGTTCCTTCCCAGTGTAAAGTGGTCTTTCCCAACCAACAGTATCTAAAAAACAACCGGATCTCAATCAATCGAGCATCTATGGGACAATAATATTATTACCACCAGTCTAATATTATGTAGGTCCCGCTAATTGCACCAAAACAGTTCTGACCCGAGGCCCAGACTCCACCAGACCTCTGAAGATGTTCTGTGGTATCTGGACCGAGATGTTAACAGCAGAACCCTGAAGTCCTGGAAGTAGAGAGGTGAACCTGCATGGATCAGACTGATTTATCCAAGACGTCACACAGATGCACAATTGTCCTGAGACTGGGATGTTCTTCCTTTAGTACATTTTTGGTCAATACTAACCACTGCGGCCAGGAACACCCAACAAGACCTACAGTTGTGGAGATTCTCTGACTGAGTCATCACCATTAGAACATGGACCTGATCAAAGTCTCTCAGTTCCCTTTGTTGCCCATTTTGTAACACATTTGCTACTACTAAATGTGGACTCAATGTTCACTTCCTGCCAAATATATCCAACCCACTGAAAAGTACCAGTGTAATAAAGTAATCAATATTCCAACCATTTCTCCTGTCAGTGGACATTATCGCTGATGGCACTAAGACAATAGCCACTTTTACACAGATCCCGGAAAAATGGTGAGATGGTGATCCCACCTTTTTTCCGCCATTGACCGATTTCCACAGCCAGGCCAAAGGAGTAACAGAAGTGAGACAGGCTGGACTTTTACACAGTGGACCTGTGTTCCGGACTCAAAGGGGCGGTGATGCAGCCCAGCAAATAGTGTGACATATAACTTGTGCGTCAGAAATACCCTGAGCATAGCAGTGTTGCTAACCTCTCCAGAGTTGGCCCGTCTTTCAGTGTTCCACAAATGTTAGCATGGAAAGAGTCTTCTGCCCGAAGCGACAACAGCTCGCGGATTTCGGCATCTTCCCAGTTCAACATCTTTCTGGTCGCACTGATATGTTTGTTTACTGTACATGACCTGTGCTCATTTTTAAATCCCCCCAGCATGGGGGTCGCACACGCAATACGTCATCAAAACATCACACTGTGGTTGCGGAATGAGAGGTATTCCTTTTACATAGCGTTGCGGAATCATGATTCCACCTTTATCACGGCTCTGTTACTACCTCCAGAGCCAAGACAGAGGTGGGACCAAATGATCCTGCCATTTTGTTTACACAGACGTCATTCCGGAATAAATGTGAAATATTCCCAGAACAGAAGTGTAAGCTGTGTAAAAGGGGACACTGATGCAGCAATGGTTCCTTTGCAAAATATCATGGGGGGGGCTTGTTTTGTTTGATCATTTGCATAAGTTGAGGGCATTGGCATTAACCTCCTAAGACCCACTGGACAAGAGTTTCACAACTTTTTACAAAAAAAAAAGAAAACTGTCCACCACAAAGGACATTCATTCATTCATTTTCTGAACCCGCTTTATCCTCACTAGGGTCACGGGGGTCACTTGGAGCCTATCCCAGCTACTTATGGGCGAAAGCAGGGTACACCCAGGACATTTCGCCAGTTCATCGAAGGGCTGACATATAGAGACAAACAATCACTCTCACATTCACACCTATGGGCAATTTAGATTAACCAATTAACCTATCAGTGCATGTCTTTGGATGGTGGGAGGAAACCGGAGTACCCGGAGAGAACCCATGCAGACACAGGGACCATAAAGGACATTCCATAAAAATTTTTAAAAACTGCATCTGAAAAAACTGTTGCATCATGATGTTTCCAATATAGGCACTTATTTAATTAAAAAAAAACAAAAAAGCTTGTACTTTGCTGACATTTCCTGGGTCTTAGGAGGTTAAAATGTCTAAATCCAAAGATCCAAATCTTAGCACCAAGGGTGTAGGTTCTAGCTCGGAACTTGTGGGTGTAGGGGGACAGTAATGCGTCAGCCAATGGCAGGTTTACTCCAGTAAACTGCTTCCTGTGAGTCACACTAGAGTCAGTTTCCAGCCTTAGAAATGGAATACCATGAGTTCCAACACAGACACACTGAGACTGGAAGACAACAAACCACTTTCTCATCTCTCCCTGATTAAAACTCCAGGATGTTTACAGGCCAGCGGCTCACACACTGGGACCCTTCATGAGCAACAGTTGTCACTCTCAGAGCCAAGATGCTGCTGCTTCCACTACAGCCTCAGTGACGCTACTTTCTGTCTCTGCGCATGTGGCCCGTTCTCACTCTCTGTTCTTTCTTCTCCCCCATTGCTGTTATTTGAGGACCTGACCAGACGGTAAACACCGGTGCATACCTGACAGGGAATGACAAGGGAATCAAGAAGTGCTGTGGAAATCATGTGGATGAATGAGGCAAAGAGAAGAGGAAAAAGTGACTTTGTGGTGGTTTTGTGTGCTCACTCTGAAATGCCATCCTATTCCCACACCTACATCTTTATGACTTCATATCCTCCTGGTGCTATTGTGGAAAAAGAGCTGTTTCCATCACAGGAAGGCCCCTTTGACCTCTGTGAAAATCCTCTGTTTGTCCCCACTATTTGAGCGTCCGTAAAGGCTCAATTCACAATGGCTGCTCTTTGGTGTTTTCTTCTTTAAAGAGGCCACACTTGACACCTCTGCAAACCAGTATGTGAAAAAAGGGCTTCAGTCATTTGAGGAACAGTTTTTTTTTCCATTCATCTGATGTAAAATCATACCATCCAAGGCCAATATGGAACGCTTCCCCTTCCTCTCACTTTGGCTGGAGACCACCGGTGGGTCTTTAATGCCTGCAGTTTAGAGGGGGTAATTTATCACAGTCTATCTTGAACTGCTGTAGATGGGGGTCTGATTTTACTGCTGGTGTTACATTTTAACAAGCAGATTTTATGACTGAAGTGATGGAGGGTCACACCACGTAAGTTAAAATTGAAAGGATATTTTTTTTAGTTTGGTTTTATGTTTTTGTTTGGTTGAACCTATGTATGTACAGTATGTTTTTTTACTGACCTGACCTTCCAGACACATTAGTCTGGGCTTTGATATGACTCATAGAAAGTTTGTGTTTTGTCTACAAATGTCACCATTTTTCATGCATTGAGAAAAAGGACATACATGACAGCCAGTCTTCTTGTTTTTTCTTCTTCATGCTGACTGGGTCACTTCCCAGGTCACCACTATAAGAAAGGATCGAGTGTCTTCCTCAGTGCTAAGTAGCTGATGTCACTAAACTGGAATCCATTTTCTCTAATTTTCCCTCGCCATGTGTATGCCCCCTAAATCTAATAAAAGTGTGTCCTGTAAAAATCTTTTGACGAGACTGATAGCAAACGATGGGGATGGTTCATGGACAGGTTAGGGCAATGAAACTAATTGAGTGGTGTCCTGTTTCACTAAAGTGGATTCATTAACTTTGTCTCTCATCACTGCAGGACTTTTCTCCTGACTTTACTGATGGTTCACCTCAGGGACTCAGGGCTAAAGGCAAACTGGACACAGTCTGTAAATCAGATGGAACATGATCTGGGATTCTGAGTCCAGACCATATAAATATGAGTGAAGTATAATATGGTCACTATCATGTATGCAGTGTTATGGCCAGAGAATTACATTAGTCAATGTGCAAAACTCTACAAGCTTTAAAATAATTTTCATCTCAGATTTCTATTCTGTGTATGGAGTCAGTCAAGAAGAGCAGATAAGGATGCTTATCTAAAACTATTCACAGATGGAGCGCAAAAGACATAAAGCTCAAAAGAATGACTCATCTTCCACATAAAACACCAGAAAACTATCTTAAAAACAGATGTAAATTCAAAAAAGAAATATAATTTAATAATATTTTTCATCACAACCTATCATCTATCAATCACAACACTACAACCCGAAACACAAATATGTTGGTACTAGTGCATCATATTAATACCGATATCTAGGGGCTGAAGTTAGTAAAATCATCTGTCCTGTTTTTAACTTCATTACCCATCATGCAGTGAGGTACTGCACTTCCCGTCAACTGTCACGGGAAAAGCAATGTGATTGTAAGGCTATCACATTCCAAAATTACTAATACCTCCCAAAATATTGGTTCTATCAACTTGCCAAGATATTTAATGTAGAGATGGGGGTATTCCTCAACTGTAGCTACCAAATTGGCCGGTTAAAAACATCTCAGTTTTGCAGATACACACACATGCAGATGCTCTGAGACCTTCCAGTATTATGATATAGATGCTGTGTACAAAAATAGGACCAATGGCCCTGTAGCTTACCGGCCAAATTAAAAGCTTTGGGAAATGTATCCAGATGCCATTTAGTATCACCCAGTTATGTGTATTTATTATATTACAGAAATAGCCCATGTTTTGGTCATATTCTGATCAGATCTGTAAAAAATTGAAATTCCAACTTGATATCATTGATACTTACTGATTTATTGGCTCAATCCACTTCCTATCTGTTATAATGTGAAAATTTTTCAAAGTGGCACCAAATCCAGAATCAGATCCAGATCGAAATAATTTCAATACTTTGTGTTGACATCATCATACAGAAGCTGCATACCAAGTTTGAAGTCAATCAGAACTGGAGTTCCGGAGAAAAAAACGATTGAAATTTTTTCCCCATAAGAGCCCATGTTAAATTTTCCATAAGTTCCCGGATCCAGAAGAAGATCCTGATCAGCATGTGGACATTATGTTTTGGCCATCTCCCCATCAGGGCTGGACTGTAGAAATTTACACTTGATATCATGCATATTTGCGGAGTTATTGCATTGATCCACTTCCTATGTCTTATAATGGGGACATTTTTCAAAGTCACACCAAATCCAGAATCAGATCCGGATCCAAATAATTTCACTGACTTTTGTTGACATCATCATAAAGAAGCTGTATACCAAGTTTGGAGTCAATCGGAAAAGTAATTTTGGAGAAGAAGACGGTTGAAATTTTTGTAACGGACGACAGACGACGACAGACGACGACGGACGCCGCATGACTACAATAGCTTACGGCTCGTGGGCTGGTAAGCTAATGAAAAATAAAACCAGACTGCGATGATATGCAGATCTCATAAACCTATATTTGATTCAAAGCAGAAAGTAGAAAAAATAAGTTAATTTTAATGTTAATGGCATCAACATTACTCCAAAAAGTTGGAAGGAGGCCATGTTTACCATTGTGCAGCATTGCTTCCTCTTTTAACAACTGTTCGTAAACATCTGGGGACAGAGGAGACCAGTTGCTGCAGTTTTGGGAGAGGAATGTTGTCCTTTCTTGTCTAATGTAAGATTATACCTGCCCTCAACAATCCTGGGTCGTCTTTGTTGTATTTTTCATTTCAGAATCTACCAAATGTTTTTGTTTGGTGAAAGGTCTGGATTGCAAACAGGCCAGTTCAGCACCCAGACTCTTCTTCTATGGAACCATACTGTTGTAACAGATGCAGTATGTGGGTTAATATCATCTTGCTGAAATATGCAAGGCTGTCCTTGAAGAAGACTTAGTCTGGATATGTCGCTTTAAAACCTGTATGCACCTGTATGCATTTCATCTCCGGTGGTGCCTTTCCAGATGTGCAAACTTCATAGACACTAATGCACCCCCATACCATCAGACATGCAGGGTTATAACAAGCCAGATGCTCCCGGTCCTCTGGAGCCCAGAAGACGTGGCGTCCAAAAAGATTTTCCAGTTTTGATTCATCTGACCGGAGAACAGTTTTCCACTTTGCCTCAATCTATTTTAAATGAGCTGTGGTCCATGTTCACATGTGGCTTCTTCTTTGTATGACGGAGCTTTAACCTGTATTTGTAAATGCCACGGCAAATTGTGCTCACAGACAATGAGTTCTGGAAATGTTCCTGAACCCATAATTTTCTTTACAGAATCATGAATGGTTTTAAAGCAGTGTCACCTGAGGGCCCAAAGAACACAGGCATCCAACATGTTCTATGTTTTAACATTTGCTGTGATATCTGTGTTCTAATGTGAATAAAATAATGGTTTATGAGATTTGGAAATTAATTCATTCTGTTTTTATTCACATTTTACAGTTTTCAAACTTTTTTTGGAATTGGGGTTGTAAATAAAATAAAATAATCCCCCAGTCATTGCTGCAGATGGCACAAAAAATGTTGGAATCCTATGAAATCTTAGTGTCAGATGCCGGATTTGGCAACAGGTGGTTGGATTGGCTGTTCCTCAGTACAGTCAAGATGCCTCCAATTGATGTCATGAGCCTGTATAAATTTATAGTCAAACATTGAATTCATAGATATGTCTTTTTTCCCTGAAACCTGTGTGTTCTTCGAGGACAGACAGCTATTTAAAGCTATTTTAATATATCTCTTATTTTTCCCTCACATCTGGATGTTGTCTTGGGACAGACTGCTATTTAAAATTTTGCAATGTCATTTCTGAGAAAAGTAACAGAGCACAGCTGTCTTCCAGACAGATAAAGATTTTGAAAGAACTTGTTTTTTTTGTTGATTTAAGTTTGTGATGTGACAGTTTGTGTAAACATTAGATAAATCCTGAGCAGGTCAGTCTTTAAAGGTATGTAGGGAGCGTCTAACACTGACAAAAGGCAAATATGTGAGCCTTACAGTATGTACGAGCCATGGAATAAGATGAAAGGATGTGCAGGGAAGAATGCTTTGCAGGTGGTTTTGTGGTTTTGCTCTTATCAACAACAGCACACATTATTTGGTAGATCAAACATACTCAGTACTCTCGGGCCTGGAATATATTTAGGACTCTGCCACTTGCTTGACATGTCTCTTTGCAGGCCGTGAAGCTGTGTGTTTTTCTTTCACACTGACCTGGAAATGAGGAGTAAATAGAGCAGAGTAAATGGTCCACAGTCCACACACAGGTGAGAAGGACACGGCAAATCCAACATCCAAACAAAGGCTCTGTTTCGGACACCTGCCTCCTCCTCTTCCTCAGGGAACCTTTTAAAAGGACTCACACTATCTGATAAGTTAGGCTGGGCCATCCAATCTGTGTCCTCTTACTGATAATATGAACTATGGAAAGATGAAATGTTGATCCAGTGAATGATCATTTTGGCACCACTCCTTGAACATTTGGTCACACCAGATGTTACCGAGTTGAACAGAGTTGTTTTTGATTAAAATGAATGACTGACTTCCTCTACATTTGAACTTTAAGTAAATGTTAATGCACAAAAATGCCTGATTTACCAGCTTGAATCTGTGGCCGATTCTAAGGTAGAGAAAATAGTGAAAAAATGGAAGTTAATGGCAACATCAGCAAAACGTCTTTTTCCATGAACAAAAACATTTACTACCAAAGATCTGAATAATTCTTTTCTTTTCTTTTCTTTTCTTTTCTTTTCTTTTTTCTGTTCTTTTCCAAAAATGTTTCTATAAAAAGCCACAGAGGGACTTTAGACTAAATAACATATGAAGTATTTTCTGAGCTCAAGAAAACATTGATTCAGGCACTGACACTCTCTTTTTATACCAAATAATTGATGTAAGTATTTCCCAGAGCAAACGGCCTGAAAGACACAGGAGGCAGCTATGCATGAATTCAGGAGCTACATGGAAATGTGGTAAGATGTAAGCAGGGGGTCGGGGTGTGGATCGCAACTGAAGCTGTGGCTGGGATTTTTAATGAGTGACCGCGGTGAAGCAAGGAGGAGGTCCATTGTGTCCAGTTCTGCAGCATCTTATTTGGCTACAGCCGCAGCAGTGCACATGGCACACCATACTGGGTCTAGGCTTTGATTTACAGCTGCACTCAGAGCAGATGGAGAGAGCAACAGAGGGTAAAGAAGGGACATTTTTAGAAGATAAAACTTTTGGAAAGTTTGGGAACAGAGGGAGGTGAGGCAGAGTTGAGAACTTTTGCTCCATCTAAATCTCATTTTGAGCTTTATGTACGTGTGTGTTTATATTAGTGTGAGAAAGAGCAAGAGGGAAAGAGTAGTCAAATCACATTAGAGCCCCCCACCACCACCCCCCGACTGCTGCCGCTGTGGTGCAGAGTAGCCAGGCTGGAGCTGGGGTGGGATATGCAAATCCAGGCTGTGTGTCTGCCTGCCCCTTCAGAGGCAGCAGAGCAGCACGCTGCTTCTCGCTCACACACCCTCACTCATGCAGAGTGCAGAGGACTTGGAGGGTCCAGTCTAGTCAGCAGGTCTCACACACACGCTCGTGTATGGAGCTGAAACTTTCCTAGAGACACTTCTCTGTATCTCTTCCCTTCTTTCTTCCCTCTGTCCTGCTCTCCTCTTTCTCCTCTCCCCCCTCCTCCTGCACACCTTTGTGTTGTTTTCCTTGCCCCTCTTCCTCTCCCCTCCCTCTTCAGCCTCACTAGTTTTCCCTGTGTTCTATCTTATGTGCTCAGAGTGTGGTTAGTGTGCATGCTGAAGGCTGACAGGGGGAGATGCTGCTGATGTTACAGCTGTTTGGGCTCCATGTCTCCTTCAGGGCCCACTGAAGAAGACAACACTGCACGTGTGCAGAAGAACTTCAACACAACTTTCTGAGGAGCAACTACCCTTTTTTTTTCTCATCAATCAATTGCATTTTTAAGACTCTTTGGAAAAACAATGAGGACCAAGTTGTTGTTTGTCCTCGGAGCATTGCTATCTGTGGTGGACAGTAAAGGAACCTTTTATGGAGGCCATGTCAACCCTTTCTATGGAAACAGATACAACCTGTACAAGGCTGGACTCAACCCTCATCACACACCAAACAAGCCCATGACTCGTCACAAGTAAGTGCTCCCATTTGGATATGTCACAGGCACTGAAGCATGTTTTATTTCTCTTCCCCACAGTGTTTTGGGTTTAAAAAGCATTCCATGTAGCTGGAGTAGTTAACACTGCAAACAGGACCCACCTCATACTGTATTTCCCCTGAGGAACACATGTCACTGGCGAGTTGCAGAAATATGGTTTTGGTTAGGGTATCGGCTTGGTAACAGATCCTTGAATTGACTCTCTGTTTCTCTCTTACTCACCATCAGCTCTTTTCTGTGGTTCACACCTAAAACCATCTGTGGCTGAGGATAAACATTATAGAGAAACAATGACATGCTGCGTTATGAAAACAAAGCCAGCGTTATGGGCTTTATGGTGCAGCATGGGGAGCGCTGAGTCGATGACAAGGGTATTGAGCCCTCTCAGACGCTGTGTTATTGTGTGTGTGAGGAGAAAAAGAGGTGGGGTGGTGGGGGTCAATTAGAGGCAGGACTTACAGTACAGATGGGCACCCACTGCTAAAGGGAGTGGTACGATAGTCTCCAATCAATACTTAAGCTATAACACAGTTCAGTCTGCAGTGAGAGTACAGTAAAAGTCTGTTTTTCTTCGACTTAACTCTTCCAGTAATAACGAGGAGCGGTGAAGAAAACCATCTTCTCCTGTTTTTAATCAGTGGCCTGTGATATATGTAAATACTTTGCGCTGATACTGTCAGGACAGTCAAACCGCAAGAGCACAGAGGAATAACAATCCAAAGCTATGCATGCTATTTGAAAGTCATGAAGCTCTGAGATGAAACAGAGCCTTGTGGATATATTTTGCCTGGATAGAGACAGTTGATGTTTGGCCTACAGGGCTCTTTCAGTTTTTCCTCCCTTTTCCCGTCTCTTTTGCTTGGCTTCCCCTGAGAGCTGTTATGTCTTTGGACAGCTCCCCAGCTACCTGCTGCTTCACTCAAACTGCCACAGCAGAATACGACCAAGCCTCTTCTGCCATGTATACCCTCACCTTCAAATAAAAGACCTCACTCCTCAGCATCCCTCGACCCGGAACAAGACTCATATTTTATCTCTGCAGAATTTTAGTTTTCCCCATAAATAATGCAATCCTCATCCCTCCTTCTATCTGGCTCTTCAGTTTTAGTCAGTCATCATTTGCAATGTTTATTTTCACAGCAAATCTTCTGAGCCAAAATCACCACCTCTTGATCATATTTTCCAATTATTTTCACTCCCACTGCCCTCCTAACTTCTCTGAATGTCCTGTATCTTACTTTGCTCAGCTTTTGATAATCTCACATTCATGTTAATTTTATCTGCTGCAAGTTTTGAGCTCAGGGTAAGGCCATGAGAGTGCATGAGAGTTCAGTTTGTGACAGTGACACCCAAATGTTTACTTATATTAGAACGTGTCAGATCAGCTCAGGTACATTTACAAGGGTGGGTTTGAAGATCAACAGATAATCCAGTCGTTAAAATCAGTAATGAGAGATGGTCAGTAATTTCTTGTAGCCCTAGAAGTCCTGTTATAGTCTTTATAAAGGAGCTGCTGACCCACCTCGGACACAGTGGGCCCAGGGGACGTGTCAGTGTCAGACCACCACCGCAGATATATGAGCTCAGTTGTTGTCGGCCTGAGTGATCAGTGGAAATAGAGACTTAAAAATAACACACGTGCTATGACGCGTCTGTGTGAAAGTCCATGCCGCAATAGTGTGTCTGAGTGCGTACATGTGTGTTTGTTTATTTGCACAGGATTGTGAGTGCGTGCTTTTACAGCTTGTAAATACTAACTGTGACCACTAACCACACTGTCACATGCATGTTTTCAGAGACATATATTAAAAATTCTCAGCTGTTGATGCACCACAAGCTTTTGGTTCATTGTATTGAATTATTGCTTGTGGTTTGGCAGCAAAGCAAGTGATTTGATTTCACAGTCATTCCAGCCATTGTATACAAGCGATTGCCACTGTGACAAAATATAGTCCTCCAGTCGCAATATTGGTCACAGCTTTGCATAGAAGCTGATATTGTTCCATCAGGGAGAGTTTGAGAGAAAGAAAGAGAAAATCAAGCCATTTCTTCAACTTTTAATTATGTTAAAGCATTTATTTATTTATTTATTTATTTGACAGGGACAATGCAGTCAAACAGTTACAAGTTTGCAGCTGATGTGATGCATATGGAGTTTATAGCTAGTGCTAATTCTCAACTCCAGACCCGGGTTGGGCTCTTCCACAACATTGCAGTACAAGTATAAAATATTCATCATTTAAAAGGATCATACCATACAATTCAATAATCCAGCATTGCATTTATATACATCATCATAAACCTAAATGAATAACCATTTCTCTTGTTGTTACAATGCATGTTACAGAACAGAGGAAGCAGATGCATACAAAATCTCAAAATCCTCTATCAATCTCACACTTTCATCATTGTTTAAATCACAGAACAGTGAATCTAATTTGTTAAGCTCCTCACACTCCATGACATGCTGCTGCATTATCATAAGCAAACCCACAAAAGTCCAAAAAACAGGTGAAACCTAATTTAACAGCCTGAGCATTATCACTGGGAAATGAGTCTCATATAAATCAATTAGGATGTTAGCAGTTGTCACATGTCTTCTCTGATCAGATTAAAGACATATCAAAGGGGTTTTCAAGATGTATGGGACAGAGATCAAGGGGGAAAGGTCAGGGAGTTGGTAGAGGTCAGAGGTTAAAGGGTTTGCTGTTGTAACTTTGTGTTGAGTGTCCAGTGGAGGACGAGAATGGAGCCAGTGTCCTGCTAAGGGTCATGGAGGCTGGGCAGTAAACTCCCAAGCTCCCTAATATGATGAATTTATCCACCTTAACACAGTGACTGATCCCTTTTCTGAAATGGGTTTGATTTCAGTACAAAAACAAGGAACACTAACACATTAGACTGGGTATGTATTGAATGATTTACTCTGAAATACAAATATCACAGAAGGATTTAATGGTGAAGAAATAATCATACACTGTTGCTGATAAAGTTGGAATAAAATATTTTTACCTCTTCTCATGAAATGATTGTGACAATGTGATTTATTCTTGATAAAGTGTAACTGGGACTCATTGTATGTTGTCAAAGGTGATTATTGATATGTGTAATAATAGGAATAAAAAGAGGAATGTGTCTGAAAACAAAATTATTCCAACTTTCTGGGCAACAGTTAATACTGTTTTTCTTTTTTTTTTTTTTTTTTTTTTCATTTTATCAGTGTCCTGGTTAATAACAGCAAGCAAACTGTGATTCTTCCCACTCCTTTTTGAGCAATACATATTGACTTTATTTTTTTTTATTACTGGTGTACATGGCAATTGCTATGTTGTCTTGATCACCTTTATTTATAAGATATTAGTTCCTTGTATACAGAAAAATGTTTTGTTTTTTCTTCTGCTTGAAACAAATAAATGAATGATATGAATGAATTAAAACAAAATATATATGTTCTTCATTGGTGAAGAACTCAAATGCAACACAGAAAAACATGCTCTATATAACTTTTATGTTTTGTTTTTTTTTAATATATCCTATTTAGCGCACACTAGACAAATACATAATACAGAAAAAAAACTCTTTAGTCTTGAGTTACTCGTTTTATGCTGATCTTTCTAAATAAAGCATCCTAACACTGGTTTTTACTTCCAAGGGTCTGTAACACTAACAATCCAGTATGCTGGAAAACACAGTGAGCTGTTCTCACTCAAAGCAGATTATGTGCTTTGGGAAATGCCTGAGGACAAGTTATCGTTGTGGTTTTTCACTACCGGTGTTTGAGCCTCTTATTGAACTCCAAAAGAAAACACAACACAACCAAACAACGTAAAGAACTGACTGCTGTAGCCAAGACAGAACCTCTGCGGACGTCAAATTTTAATAACATCTATTTAAAATGTCTAGAAGTAATAAAAAGAAAAGTCTAAAAACTGTGCATATCTACTGGATCTGATTGCTAAAGTCAGGATAAGGGGTCATTAGAGAAAATTTGGACACATGTATAAGTAATGATGTGTCTTTAAGTTACAATAAGCAGAGCTGTCTCGCAGCTGACCTCGTCTATGAATAACAGTGTGATCCCCTCGGTCCTGGAGCTGGGGGTGTCACTTCTTTACTTTAATGCTAATCAGTAGTCACAAGAGAAACATCAATCAGCTCCACACAAAGACGTAACAGTCGGCCAAAAATAGGTTTCATTAAAAGCATATATACATAGTAAGAGATGGGCCCTAGAGAAGGGTTGTTAGCCTCGCAAACGCGGCTGTTAAAGGTCGTATTTAAGATTGTATGGTTTTCTATCAGGCCCGCTCCAGTCATAAATCTGTCAGAGGCAACAGCAGTGGTTTGGGTTCAAACAGTCAGGACCCCCACAGGTGAGAGGGTGATTAGTAATGAGCAAGGTGAGCCCTTTAGTCCCAGTGTGTCAAAATAATCCAGTCAGCGGAGGAAAAAGTGGCGAGTCAAGGGGCCGGATGACGAGGAAACACAGAGATGAAATATTAAGAGGTAGAGATAACAAAAGGACTTGAGGGGGAAAGAAACACTGCTGCTATGCTTGGATAATTAAACAGAGATTACCTGAAGTTTGCAGATTCTGCAGATGTAGAAAAAAAAAGAAAAGAAAAAGGAGGTTATGAGAAAAAAAGGGGGGGGGGGGGGGGTTGAAAGGTGAGTTGTTTTGGGCCCAGCAGAGGGTGGAGGTCTAGCAGCAATAATATTTGCCAAAACCCTCCACATGAGAATCTGAGATGGGAATTCTGCTTTTCCCCTGGGAGGTTGTGAGGGGATTTAAGAACGGTAATGCTATACTGGAAATATTTACAGTGGGACCAGACGGGCAGCCGAAAAATGACATGGTCTAATGACAGAAAAAAGACAATATTTTGGTGTTAAGAGGAAGAGTGTATAGGAAAAGGGGCAGAAGAAATAGTAAGTGTGGCTTTCCTGTGCTGTCAAAAAGAGGTGATGACTGTTTTGGTATTGATTTGGGAGGAAGAGGCTAAGGTCAGGTGAGGCTGGGAGGTGCACACGAGACTTTTAGCCACTGATGAATTGGACTTAGCCCTTAGTCACTTGGGGTTGGGTGGTTCAGTAAGGGTGTGGGTCAACTGGACAAATTCTTTTTTTTACATTTAGGGAGGTTTCTTTGCTGTGAATTTGTGAGATTGTTAGAAAGAGAAGGAAAAGCGAATGTGAAATTGAATATGATCTGAAATATATGCAAATTCAATAATTAGAAATAACAGAGCAGTGAAGTAGTTTGACTTAAAAAGAGCATTATGTGAATGTGAACACTGAAAATGTCTTATAAATGGAGAATGAAGCATCAACAGGAACATATAAAAAATTCTCAAGCTATAAATGAGCACAAATCCGTGTACATAACAGTATGCCCATGGAAAAAAATATTAGACCACCCCTTGTTTTCTTCAGTTTCTTGTTCATTTTACAACTAAAGATACATTTGTTTGTACAAATATAATGATAACAAAAATAGCTCATGAGAGTTTAATTTCAAAGCTGATATCCAGCCATTTTCCATGTTTTCTTGATAATAACCAAAAATCACTTCAGTTCTTACATCAGTAACTATGACATTGTACTGCCAAAAACAGTGCTTTTAGGCATTCCATGTTTTCTTTTCTGTCTGTTTTAGTCACGTGACACACACAGGAGTTAGTACTTGATTGCATAACCATTGTTTTTGATGACTTTGGATGGTCTAATAATTTTTTCCATGACTGTATGTATGAACCGTGTAGGAAGAAGTATAAACTTATAAGGTCCTACCCATTTTATCTGTGTACAAAAATCACCTGAAATAACATATTTGACATAAATGACAGTGAGCATCACAGTCCTGTTTGACCTTTTGCTCTTTTCCTGCACTTTTCCTACATACATCTTTTTAATCTGCTTTACATTTAGGCTTTGCTTCAAATCAATACCAAAACTTCATGCTGAACACTATCATTATAATCAATGAATAAACTCAAAAACGTGAAAAACTAATAATATCAATGCAACATGAACTATACTGTTGGGTAAAATCAAAGTTTTCCTACAATAATAATAATGCTTAATGATACACAAGGATAAAAAGGCTTTGGGGCTTTTAAGAAACAATGGTTTATAATCTGAAAAACTCACTAAAACTGACTAAAACGAGTCAATGTGTCAAAATAAAAACACTCCTGCACATGTAAAACTCCTCAGAACTATAACTGAGGGTTGTGTGTGTGTGGTGTCAGTAAAGTATGATAAATAGCAGTAAGTGTAGAGGTCCAGGTTCTATGTGGATTAAGTGGCTTACTAACTTCCATCTCCTGTGACCTTCTCCTCTTCTATTTCTAGGTCAGGTCGTCTGTCCAGATACTTTTGTCTGTCCCATGGCTAAAGCTGCAGTCTCCTCATACCTGTGCTGTTGCTCCCCTAAAGCTATAATACTTCACCTGCACCCCCTAATGACATTTTTAAAACATGTTTGTAAAATTCACCGAAGCCAATTACCCAGATGGTGTTATTTTTAGCGCTAATTATTCTTTCTACATGTGTCTTGGATGCAGCATGTTGGTTCATGCAGGTAGTTTTCATCTTATTCACTTCTTGTCTGGCAGTGAGAGGGTTACCCTGTGCATCCAGCAGCTCAGACTGTAAGCCAGGACTTAGACTTCTTTAGCCCATAAAGACCCAGTACTTTTGTGGCAGTTTCCAAATTAATTTCTCTTTCTATTTAACCTTTCTTTTATCACCATTTATTATAACATTATCTTCTGTATTTTACATTTTTCCACTATAAATCATGTATTTTCCTATATTTTAATTTAGATATTCATGAAAACTCAGAGTAAATTCAAAGGTTATTATATCAAAACTGAGAAAAGTGACTTTTTCAGCAAACTGAACATAAACCAAGTGTGTCCATCCACTGTCATTGATCCAACTCCATGGGTTTTACTGGTGAATCAGTGTTCTAGAAGATGACTATGTTTCCATGTTCACTACGGAGCCTCTGAACGTCCAAATCGGTCATATCTGATGACCATGAAAAGATGACAAACTGCATTTTACACTAATTATTTACATGTATTGATAGGATTAGTGGTTCAACAGGCTGGGGTGCTGTTAAGGGGGCGTAAACATGACAAATTCATGGGGCCCAGTATTTGTGGGGGGGCCATAGAGCAGTGCAGGGGGTTCAGTGGATACAGGTTAGAAGTTGTGAAAATTTTGTGTAAGATGCGCTGTATAATAGAGACATAGAAGTCAGATATTGAAAGCATCGTAAGTTTCAGTTTCGAAACCCCCCCCACTTTAACAGATCAACAAGATATTGAATTTTATGAAGGGTCCATAACGTTTACCTTTCATGGGGCCCACAATTGGTAGTGGTGCCCCTGTCAACAGGTATTAAACAGTTTACATCAGTATATGCTTTTGTCACCAGTGGATGTTTGAGGCTTTATAGGTTAAACACGACTATACTTGTGCCACATCGGCGTGGAACCACTTCCGAGGAAACTACCACTCTTACTCTAACTTAGTCCGATCCTTGTCTTTAAAACCCTTCCTATAATCTTACTTTATGTCTGCTTTGGTAGAACTTTCTCCCAGCTGCAGATCCTCCCACACATGAGCAACCCAAACAAAGTTCTGGCCTACAGTGCACAGCAGCTGATCTTGGCTGAGACGATAACAAACATACACACAGACGAAGCACTTTCCCTCTTACATATCGCTTATATCCACTTACTTACACATCACGACACTATTTCTGGCAATGGGGCTCATGTAAACCTTATCCTGCAGAGCTGTGTGGTCTCTGTGGATGTGGGCAGAGAGCCTTGTTGTTGGTGGTGTGTGTATAAAATGTGCATAAAAGTGTACAATCAGGTGGGTGTCTGTTCGTCTCACTCCAGCTATCGCTATCTCTCAAGTTGAAGCTCAACAGTTGTCAAGTAAAGATCTGTTTTTACACAGCGGAGGAGGTGACCTGCTGTTGCCCTATACGACACTACAGTGCAGGGAGAAAGGATTTATCTCAGCGCTCCTCTCTGATTCTCACAAAGCCAGAGTCTCTGAGTCTGTACAGTAAGACACCGAGGATAAAATATCATTCACAGACCCAAATGACATTGACAGATCTGTGAAAACAGGCAAAGAGCAGACCGGAGCGAGAGAGACAGAAACAGACACCCATGTGCAAAGGAACTTTATTTTCCTTGTACATCTGGATTCCTGCACTTTTTGCAGCCATTGTGTATCAGTATGAAGGTCATTGACCCCCCCACCAACCCCAGATGTGTACCTGACAAACAAATTGGTGAACATGGTCACTTTTCTCCTTTAATCACCTTTATGTGTAAGGTCAAAGTCAAAGTCAGCTTTAGTGTCAGTTTTTGTCACATGTGCATCACATACAGAACAGTGAAATTACAAGACTCTAAGGCTTCACGGAGCAAAGTGAACATAGTAGAAAAAAATATCAAACTAGAAAAGCACTTGGAGAGCACAGACCTCCGCCAAGGCAGATCAGTTGCACCCCCCCTCCTTGTGCCAGTATCAACATTTCCTGAAATTTTCATCCAATTCCCTCCATAACTTTTTGAGTTATCTTGCACACGGACGGACAGACAGACAGACAGACAGACAGACAAACCAACGCCTGCAAAAACATGACCTCCTTGGCGGAGGTAAAAATAGAATAGAATATAACAATGTGATATCATGAATTGCGTACAGATAAAACACCACTTTTTGTTGGTGTGTTATCTGTATGCATTATAAGCTTTCCATGTGTATGTTCACACCACGTCACACTGCAATTAGTGGTTAGGGTTAGCGGTTTCGGATATGTAAACCGGAGATCTTGGCATACATTAACACACGATCAAATGGTGTCGAATAACATTCGAAAGGATGAAAATGCATACATATAGCACACCAAATGACGTAAGAACTGGCGTGACATACAACGTGATTTCATGACATCAGTCTGAATATGACCATAACCTATAAACTATAGACATAGCATATAACCATAAACAGCAGGGGGTTGAGGAGACAATAAGTAGACAATAAAGGTGCGAACAGTGAAGTTCAACAGATGAGGTATTGTTAATGTGTCTCATTTTGCACTTCCTGTATTGCATGCACATGAGTCTGCTCTTCATCAGCTGTCACCCATCCTCATACCCATATAACTGAGTTTACACACAGAGAAAACAGGTCATACATCTATAACCTTTAAATCCACTGAAAGTTTGCATTGCAGTTGGTGTTACTTCACTGGATATATAGTCGTGCTCATAAGTTTACATACCCTGACAGAATGTGCATGGGACGGTCTTGGATGCTCCAACATGACAATGACCCAGAACACAAGGCCAAGTGGACCTGTCATTGGCTACAGCAGAAAAAAGTGAAGGTGAAGGAGTGGTCGTCTCAGTCTGCTGACCTCAATATCATTGAGCCACTTTGGGGAGGTCTCAAACATGCAGTTCATGCAAGAAAACCCAAAATCTGAAAGGAATTGAAGGTGTTTTGCCAAGAAGAATGGGCAGCTTTACCATCTGAGAAAATAAAGAGTCTCATCCACAGCTACCACAAAAGACTTGAAGCTGTCATTGATGTTAAAAGGCCCAATACAGAGGATTAAGAACTAGGGTATGGAAATGTTTGATCAGGGTCATTTAGATAGTTTCTGTTGTCAGTATGATTTAAAAAGAGCAAACACATTTGTTTGATAATAAATGGCTTCACCCAACCACTAGCCACGAGTGAAAGAAAAGTTTTTGTATTGTCATTCATATTCTCTGAAAAATGGCCAAAGAATCACAAATTCTGCTATTGTATGTAAACTTATGAGCACAACTGTAATAACAGCCACCTTTATAGTTCACTTTTAAAAAGTGAAAGGGATATGAAAAAACAAGTTCAACTTTGTAATGTACACACAAGTGATAAATGTGTGATTAAAATAAGTATATATAAGCATAGCAACAATACAAAAGGAAGAAAACACACAGACGCATACACTTCATGTTCACAGAAACTGGATTCCTCTAATATCACACGTGTTAAAATGAGGATTACAAAGAAAAGTGAGAAATCATTCTGGCGTGATAGATTTGCAGTGTTCTCTCCAAAGCATATTGAACAGTAGAGTAGAGCAGAGGGAGTGATCAGTGTTATCTCCCAGCGGGATTGTAAAGAACAGAGCCAGCAGGTGGGGTTGTTGGAGTGAGAAATGTATGAAAGCAGCACTGAAAGGCCATCATCGTCGCACTGAGCAAGTAAACAAAGACAGATAAAGTGTGTGTTACGGTAGATTTGTTACTTTTTATGAGAAGGGAAAAGGGCCAAAAATGATGATGCAGCAAAGTGTATGTATGCACCAGGCCTGCTTTTTGAATGATACTAACTCTCATTCCGGATTTATCTGTTGATTGATTTCCAACTTTAATTCTTATTTTGTGACTGTGTCAACAAAAATTGCTACATAAATACATATCTATATGTTACATATAGGTAGAAAAAAGCTTTTGGACACCCCATGTATTTGATATATTTCGTTAAAAATCACTCCTAAGTCACTGAACATCTCCAAACCCACATGCTCAACGTCTGGACATATTCTGTTTTGTTGGGGTAATAACTGGATGTTTCAGCAAGATAATACCCTTTGAAATCAAACAACCAATCCGAATGTTATCTATATAGTGTCACATCATAACAAAAGTTGTCTCATGACACTTTACAATTAGAGCTGATCTAAACCAGAAATATATCCAGGGCATGTCAGATGTATTGATACTGTCAAGAATTTACTTTTGTTATATTTTCTTTCTTGTTAAGAATAAAAAAAAACATTTGCATTTGTTTGTGTCTGTCTAATAGAGCCACACCTGTTGAAACACACACAAAAAAAAATCGGCTGATATTTCATAATATTTGAGATTGTGTAAAATTTTACGGGTGTCCGATTATCTTTTTTTCTTCTACTGTATTTCCTGTAAAAGGGTTTGCGTCTTTATTCAGCCTATCTAAATGCATGTGATAGACATAAACAGCCTGTCCAGATAGATTCCCTTATGTTTTTTAAGCTGGAAATCATCCTCAGTGACCATTACATAGCCTGTTTAAGACTGACGTGTTTTAAGACATCCCATCATACCACATCAGTTCAGGTCATAACCACCATTTCCTTAACAACTCATGACCTGGCAGCAGGTTGTCAGGCTGGTATGAAAGGAGCTCTGTCATTCCCACTCCTGCCCCCTTCCTTCTACTGTTATTAACATATGTCAGCACGGGAACGTGGACGTACAAATACAAATCCGCTCACACAAACGCTGTCAACACACTGTGATTTGCAGAAAGCAGCAGTGCGATGGTTTCTCACAGATTTTGACAAGCAGTACTGTCTGTCAGCCCTCTGAACCTGTTAACTTGGCATGTGCACCCTTCCCAGCCCCTGTGTCCCCCTCCCTGCTCCTCCAAACACGTCTATTTGTCTTGAAACAGCTGTGGAGCAATGTTAAGTACTGCATGTGTTGCTAAATGCTCCCCTCTGGATGGGAGAAATACTTCACATGTGAGCCTAAAGAGCGCAGATCATCGTTTCCTGTGTTGCAGAGAGGCCAAGGCAGTTGCTATAGCTGCATTGGCAATGAAAAGAGAGAAAACGAGAAAGACAGTCCAACTCTAACATGATGCAACAACTGTTCAAAGCAGTTATGGTGAAGTTATTATGTGTTGAACTCTGGACACATATAAACACTTCCAAGATTGAAAACAGCCTCAATGATACTTCCTGTTTCTTGTTTTCATATATGATTTAAGATCAGTCTATATGGGTCGGAAATCTATCCTCAAATGTGAAGATGGTAATGAGTTATCGATAACAGCCAAAAAGGAAATAAACAAAAAATACTTCAAGTGTCATCATCAGTATCAGGGATATTTAGAAATGTGGGATTTATAAAGAGCAAACACTTCAAATGAGTTATCAGTTTAGACCATTGAGCTTTTTAGTGAAGTATTAAGCAAAAAAGATGTATCCAATTAAATAAATAAATATAATATACAGTTTTATTTATGCCAGTGTGACATAAAACAGTTAAAATATTCAATAAAATGTTCAGGATTAACAATGAAAATCAGTTCCAAAGAGCAAATATGAATGAGTGAATGCATTTGTCATCTGCTGATCTGCTAGTATTTCATATTGGAAATAAATCTGTGAGGATGAAGGAATAATCTCATCATCCAGTAGGATATGAAGTGTCGGCTGCGCTTTAAACTGAAATATCTGTGAAAAAGCTGATGTTTTGCAAGTAAATGTAACACAGAATAAAATGTTTAATGTTTGTCATCCACTTTGATTGACTGATTAATTGATTGATGTACTTATTTTGAATATGAATGTCAAAAAAGAAGAAAAACAAATAAAATAAAACATTTGAGCGTAAGACATATAATACATATTCGAAAATCATTGGTTCAACAATAGCAGAGACAGACATTGTATTGTTGAAGTATTATTGATTTGTAACGGACTGTCATATAAATCCACTGTCCCCACAGAAACCACTGTGCCTATGTGGTCCAGAAGAACATCACATGTATCATGCAAGACGGAGTGGCCACTTATGTGAAGGCCGAGTACACGACCAAGTGCATCTGGGGTCAGAAGTGTCCCGTTGTCATGTAAGTTGTTTTTGGTTGTATCTTCTGTTGTTAGTGTGTTTTATCCAAACCTTTTACAACATCTCAAAGTTTTGTTCACAGCTCCAAGGAGTTACAAGTGCAAAGTGTAAATACCAAAATACAGCCAATTTCCCCAGACAGTTTAGTACATATCAATGCTGCCCTCTATTGTCCAAAGGGTGTATGTTCCTCAGTTTCATTCATGTCTAGGTTTACTCTCAGGCCCTTTACAGTGAGCTGCCACTGGACAGAACTGCAATAATGTTTCTTCATTTTATATATATATATATATATATATATATATATATATATATATATATATATATATATATATATATATATATATATATATTTTTTTTTTTTTTTTTTTTTTTAACAGAATAATGTACATACAGTGGACACTTGTGGTCAAGAATCATATCTTTTTGAAGTGCAAATTTAGTGTTATTTCTCTGATATATACAAAATCATGAATTAGTTTACAGCAATATATTAGGACTGACAATATGATCAATCTATTATGATTCATATGATCAGTGTTTTACCTAATACTGCAATATTTATGTCATACAGGAGCATTAAGTATCTGCACGTGTTTGTATTGGATGTACTCTCTGGAAGATATTCCACTGGATTTTGTGATTCTCTTTTAAATGTCTCTCAAAAGCCCTCTGTAGCAACACACAAGGAAAATTAAAGGCCAGGATTTGCTTTACAACAGATAAATATAAGTGTGCATGTGTGTGCACGTGTGTGAGTGTGTGTGTGCATGTGTGTGAGTGTGCATGAGTTTGAATCACAATCAAAAGGAAATTCCGCCCAAACAAGATAACAGTGAAGTTCAGCGCTGACCCTGGTTCAGTCCTCTGATGCCACATCATTTACATTACACTTTATCTTAATCTCCTAATCTCTCTCTAATCCATGTTTAATCTCATAGAGAACAACTTCATCCCTTTATCTCTGCTCTGCACCTCCCATCTTCTCATCCTCTGGTCTAACCCACTCTATGGTCGTAATTAGTACAAACACACGTAGCTCTTCTGATAGAATCTGACACGGGACTCATAAAACACACCTTCCTTCTTACTATGGTTCTTCCAGGTACAGGACAATCTATAAACCAAAGTACAAGGTGGGGTTTAAGACAGTGACGGAGCTGGAGTGGAGGTGTTGCCCCGGCTATGCTGGAGAAAACTGCTATGATGGACCCACTTCGTTGCCTGATGTCATGATGCCGCCCTTCAAGGGTGCGGGATTACCCCACCGTCCAGGGCTGAAGGGTTTCCCACATGGCCCTCGACCCCCGGTGGACCAGAAGCCAGGAGTGGGTCAGCTTGAGCCGGGGAAACCTGTCCCAGGTGTACCTGATCACAGACCTATACCCACTGGACAGCTACCCACTGGGGTTGGAAAACCAAACTATGGTGAGAACCAACTCCACGGTTGTCTGAGCCCAGGTTTCTGATTAAGACTGAAGGACTTCCAAAATAAATCCTCATGAAATAACAGTGCAGCAGTGTATACTCATATCTAATACCCCTCATATAATCTCCTTTCTACTTTATCTTTGCAAATACAGGAAATAAATTTGGGATATCAGGAGTGACCGGTGAGCGTTTGGATCGTATGGAGGAGGACCTGCGGCGCCTCACCCAGGGTCTAGATACTCTCAACGGGGTGGTGGCTGGACTTGAGGAGCGACTGCGCACATCTCTGCGGGAAGACACCAACAAAATTCTGGTTTCCCTGCTTCCTAACCCCCCCAGAACTCCTGACTCAGCAGTGGGATTTGGAGTTATCCCAGATGGGACTCCTGATGGATTGGAAGGACAAGAAAGCTTCACTGGATTTGGAGACTTGGCAGGGAGGGTAACAGAAGTGAGGGATGAGCTGCGAGCCAAGACTCACATCATAGAGGAAATTCAGGTGCAAAGATCAGCTGTAAATCCACACAACTTGATCAAATCAGAAACCTCTTACTAGATTTGATTCTGAGCTATATTTTTGTTCTTCTTACCTATTTATGTTTAGGGGATGGTCCTGGGTCATGATGGTCAGCTGAAGAAGCTGTTGGATGGAGCCAGAGGTCGACCCATCCTTGGTCCAGGCTCTGGGGGTGATTTGGACGAGATTCTGGATTCCAAGCTTGCTGGAGTTCGTGCTGAGATTCTGGATGGCTTTGAGCGCCGTATGACTGGTCTGGAGAGTCACTGCGATGAGAAAATCGGGGAAGTACAGAGGCAATGTCACCGGGAACACATGACTGGCCAGGAGCAGATGCAACAGTCTCTAGATGGACGTGAGACGGGGATCAGGGAGGAGCTGGGGTCTTTACAGGCTCAGATCCAGGGCCTAACACTCACCGAGAGCTGCTGTGGACAGGTAAGTGTCAAATATCATTTTGCTTTATAGGGGTTATATATACTGTAGAACTGATATTCCAAACTCTCAACAGTAAGGGGAAGTCACATAATAGAACATCGTTTTACCAAAACCACTGACAAACCAACGCTATGTATCCACAGACTGTATCACTCACTGAATAAAGTATAAAGCTCTTTGTTTACACACATCTGTGTTATTGTGTCAACAATTTTCTTCTTAAAAAAAAAAAGTCATATTTGCTGTGTCTAATAATCTTCATGTGTTGTGTTTGCTGATCGTTTACATTATAGCTCTGTTAGCTTAGCTCTGTTTTAAGGCAGAAAACAGTCACAGACAACCTCAAATCAGCTGTTTTCTGTGCAGTTTGTGTTGTCAGTAGCTGCACTAAAGATCTGTTTGGAATTATCCAAACAAGGTCAGAACTGTCCCAGTTTGGTTTGAAATGTGGATCAACAAACATGAAACTTAGTAAAGATAATAACAACACATAATAACTTTTTAAACCTTCATACGCCTCACAATCAAACTCACCCATGTAGAAGAAACACGGTGATTTCAGCATCAAACTCCATTCATTTCATTTAGAGCTGTGTCCAGTGGTGAAAACGAAAATGCTTTTAACTTTTATCATTTCATCACTTTCTTTGACTCTAAAAGCTGTTTCTTAGTGGTTCTCATCCCATCTCATCACTTTCAGACACTTGGGTCAGAGGCCCTGTGGAGTTGGTTTTCTTCACCATGGGAGATCAGCAGAGTGACTCATTACTCCCTCTAATGGTCACATAAATCTGTCAGACTGTTCGCATCAATAGATGCAGTTCTTATCTCTACAATCCAATACACTGGCATTTTAACATAACTTCAGGACTCTTTCATCTAAACACTAACATTAATTACAAGTATTACTAAATAAACTATAAGACTGATATTTATTACTGACTAATGATAATTTTAGGTCATTTATTAATATTTGAAAATAGAAATATTACATATAGCCCCCTTAACCACAATTATGATGGAATGTACTTGAAAGTACTATCCTTAAGTACTAAGTTTAAGTATTGTAATGCTTACGTACTTTTACTTAAGTGAGGGTTTGAGGTTTTGCTGAATATTTGCTTGTAGGGGAGTAAGACTCTTTTTTTTTTGTTTGTTTTGCATTACAGGTAAACAGCCTGTCCCAGCGTGTGCTGCTGTTGGAGGAATCTGTCAAAGGTTTGACTGAATCTCAAAGGCAGCTTCAAACAGCCCTCACTGACCAGAGCATCCATGTGGAGACCCTGATCGAGACCCGTCTAGTGGATATAGAAGGCCGCCTAAATGCCACAGAGGGCCTACCTGAAGGGGTAGGTGGGCTCCCTGGAGGTTTGGATGGTTTCAAGACCATGCTGGAGGACAAGCTGAAAACCTTGGAGGAGAGAGTGTTCGTGGCTGTGGAGGAGCTGAGTAACGCCACTGCCCCAGCGCTCCTTGAGGGCCAGGTTGTCCCGGCACTGGAGACAGAGATTGAGTCAGTGAGGAGAAGAGTGGAAGGAGACCTGGACGGCATTCAGAAGCAGTTGAGTGACCTGGAGCTCCTGTGCACCTCCTCTTGCTCACCCTCCACCCCACCAGCAGGGGGAGTCAGTATCACTGGGGAAGAGTGTGATGGGCTGGAGAAAAAATTGACAGGCCGCATGGATACTTATACTAACCAACTGGACCGGCTGAACAACACCCTACAGAACCTGCTGTTCCGTATAGCCCAGGAGGACCTGGAGGGCTCAGTCCATGGGGAAATCACTCTGCTGAAAGTCAACATCAACTCTGTGAATCGCACCCTGAAGGGCCTGAAGGACTCTCTCAGCTTCTTTGCAAGTGAAGTGGGCCACACTAATGCCACATGGGAGCAGAGAGAGCACCAGTTGGTTAACCAGGTGCAAGGAATCACCAAACTCGTGGGCCACCAGGCCTCCCTCCTGGGCGCCGGGGAGAGACGGCTGGCCCAGCTGAAGGGAGAGCTGGTGGCCTTGAAGAGAAGACTCACTGGGGAGCTGCAAGGCTGCAAGAGCACGGCCATAGAAGTACAGAAGGAGGTGAAGGAGGTGGATAGCAGGGTGAGCCAGGTAGAAGGCCAGTGCAGCAGCCTTGGAGAGCTCACACAGCAGCTAGAGCGGATCAGAGCAGAACTTGAGAAACACTCAGACTCTTACCTGTCCGAGGTGAACGGCACACTGATCGTGCACACAGAACAACTATCTGAGCTGAAAGAAGAGGTCAAAGACTGTATTGCCAAGGAAGCAGCCAACCAAAAAGGAGACCAGTAGCATCAGAGCTTACAGAGTTTAAACAGACAAGTGTGTGCTTCTCATTAGGCTCAAGTGACTTCCTTTGCTTCTCTCCTCTCTTTCAAACCCATCTGCACAGATGCAAATTAACTGAACCAGTGAAAGTCATTTCCCATAAGCTTCAGACCCCAGTGCCTCCAGATGTCCTGGGTGTTTAGTTTAGTCAAGTGAGGAGAGTCAGATGCAGAATACAAAGACACAGCTATGGTTGCATAGCTGTGGGACTCTTTTCCCCTTGAGTGTTTTATTGTCTATAGGGCATTTGTTTTATTCCCTCTGATCATGATTGTTTTGTTTTCATATTTTACTTTTTTAACTTATATGAAGTGACTGCATTGTTATGATGTTAAACTGTTTGTATTGGAGATGTGTAAAAATGATAACAAAACAAAGTGAATGATACGAGACTAATACGCTGCTACGGGTTTCTACTGACAAGCACACTCGACAACCTTTGTGTGGACACTTGTCTGCTCTTTGAGAATACTGTATGTCAACTTGGTGCTATTTACATTTTTGTAAACATTTGTTTTACTCGTGTCTATAATGATATGTATTTCTGCTTTGACAGCCCTATTTGTTTCCTGCTGCATTGTTCAATGTTGCAAAGGAGTTCCATAATTCACCATTGGGGGACAGTGACAACACATTAAATGGCATGGCAGATGGAAGAGAAATAAAATCTCAAACACTCCAGAGATAAAATTGTAGTGTTTTTTAGACTCAGGTATTTATTTATTTTTTGAATCATGGTGATTGTATTCAGATGAAATCAATGGTTAAGTTAAATCTGCGCAAACAAAATGAAAAGTCACAATGTTAACAACATAATGATGCACTGAATGGACTTGAAAACAAAAGTGCACCACATTTTTCCCTCAATATCTGCTATCACAGATTTGAGACAGTAAACACATTTTAAATTACGACTGAGCCTGTAGCCAGGTTGCACTGTCTGCAGATTTCACAGAATATCAGCACATAGTCTAAGACAGCAACATTTCTCACTGATTAATTGTCTGTCAGAGTGTAATGGGGACCTGAAATGTTTCATTAATATATGCTGCGCACCATATTGGCTGGAGGAATATGAGGTATGTGGCTGCGCAGAGTAAGCAGTTTTAGCCAAGGGATTCATTTTTGTCTAAAACCCCTGACTTTCCCAAATTGATACACGCTCATTTGATGAAATGTAATGAAAACAGTGTGAGCATGAGCAACGGTTCACAAGACTGCGGTCACATGACATGGTCAGATGACAAGGAGAGGTCATTAGGTGAAATTGTGGGAGATATTAAACTGTTTGTAGAGTCAAAGGTTAGTTGAGTCTCAATGATGATGAATGAATCTGAGTGAAATGAGCTGTAAATTTTGGTTGACCTTGCACCACTGAAGCGCCGTCAGCAGGTTGTCTGTATAGCATCAGCACATAGTTTTTAAAGACAACATCTCTCGCTAACCAGAACAGGATGAAGCAGTCGGAGCATAATGAAAACCAGAGGCATGGTATAAAAATAAAAATGCTTTCGGGACTATATTGAGCGGCTGAAGAGGGAGGAGGTCACAGGGGAAAAAAAATGAAAATATGGATGTGAAGATAGAATCATTTGAAGGGTAGGGAAAGGAAAAAGCAGGGGCATGAGATAGAAGGGAGAGAATAGCAGAGTTTGTGTAGATTTTGAGAGTCAATGTAGGGAAGAGGAGATGTGACAAGGGTAGGGCAGACAGGAAAGCAGAGGATGGACCCTGTGACAGAGAGCACAACAGTGTCAAAGAAGATGAAGAAAGTGAGAAGTGGAAGCAGATGTGTTTACAGACTCCTCATCCCACAGCTTTATCCCTTGTGTCAGGACAGGAAGACAGGCATGAGTCACAATAACGAGTGTTGTAGAAAGTACATGCGCATCAGGACAACAGGCAAACAGCAGGAGTATAACAATAACCCCTCGGGCTCGTCAGCAGCTGATACTCTGCTGTCCCTTGGGAAGCAGCAGCGCCACAATAAGGACTGTCCTATTGGTGACCTGCAAAAACAGCAAGAGGAGAGGAAAAGAGGTGGGAAATAAAACTGGAGAGAGAGAGAGCGAGAGAGAGCGAGAGAGAGCGAGAGAGAGAGAGAGAGAGAGAGAGAGAGAGAGGAGGTGGAGCTCTTCAGTGGTGTAATGCTGGGTAATTCTCATACCTGAAAACCATGACAAACACTTATGTAATAACAAATGATGTTACAAATTCCTGCCACATCTACTCATGTGGCTTCTCTTGCTCTTGTGCATTTCGGTGTACACACACTTCCCGTAAGGCACTGCTATTTTCTATTATTCAAATGTCTGATTTAAGCAGATATGAGCGCATGGACCCTTGAATATGTGATGTCAGCACATATATCATATAGAACGTACACACAAAGCTAAAAATTGTAGAAAGCTAAAGGGCATGTCTCTATGGTTGTTCCTCAGTGCGTGTTTAGAGGCAACACACACACAGATATAGACACACACTTAAGATAGGACCACTGAGGATGTGTGGATGAAGAGAATGACACTATTCTGAACCACTGAAGGCCACAAATTCAATGATTCAACCATTGCCTGTTTGAGACCCTCTGTTGGGAAAATTGGGTTGAAACAGACAAACAAGCAGCATACAAAGGCAAAGGCGCCCCTGATGACATCAAAGCTAGTGAGTGACACAGTCTGTGACACTCAAGGGGCTACGTGTGGATGAATTAATAATAGTTATGCATGTGTATGAATGTGTATGCCTGAAAACTGGCGTGTGTTGTATACACATGCCAAGACAGCTCTCAAGATCTTAAGAGCTACCCCCTGTGTGCGTGTCTGACAGCTAAGCGACAGTGGTTTTAGCATACCAAAGCCTTGTGTTTCCCAGACTCCATTAAGATGTGGCTACTCCAGCCAGCCTCTGTGTCTCTGCCAAGCATCTCACACACACACACACACTGCAGCTACTGTTACATTGCAGAATGTAAGAACAGCAGGGGTATTTTCAGTGAAGGAGTAAACTGCAGTATTTTTACACTTTTCTTTTTTTTTTTAAACCTACATCATTTTAAAGCCTGCTGTTACCTTTTGTGAATGTCACTCCTGTGGGATATTATAGGCTATAGACACTGCTCAAATTGTGTGGAATACAGTCAAACTCATGGAGATATCCCCTTCTTGCCACTTAGCATTTCCTTTTCCGAGAGCATAATTAAATTATCAGCTGTCACTTCTGCTAACTGGCAGAGATGTGCAGTTAATGTGCTAAATGCCACAGGGCTGGAGCTGCTCTGATTCAATGAATCTTAAGTGACCTCTCGTCAAAGCATCTCATTCTGCTTCCTCCTTTCTCCTCTGGGTGACAGGCTGGACAATCATCAAACAGGCATCATCTTTGTCGAAGGCGCCAGATGTGTATATGCGCACACACACACACACACACACACACACACACACACACACACACACACACACAGTCAGCTGAGCAGTCAGAATGACAAAGAATGCAAACAGACTATTTAAAAGAGTGGAGTAAAAGCAGGATACTGGGATCACAAGAGTCACAACCCAGAGTCCGAGCCAAAAGCAGAGACAATTATCCTCTGTTTGGGCAAGGGTGTGTAAGAGGGGACATGATGCTATCTATATCCCTCCTTACACTGCAGAACCAATTACTGATGCATTCCTCTACTCAGAACATAACAAAATGAAGTTAGGGTCCCTTACATGGATATTTTTAGAGCGTCCTCAAACATTCTGTCATCGCCTATGAAGTTTCAGAGTAATACTTCTTTGACACACTTACAGTACAATAACAATCTCCACTATTATCATTAGTTTGTAGTCCACACAGGCAAAACAAAGTGACAGCAGTGCGCTCCTGTGCATTTATCACTAGAACTTACTGTTAAATATTCCCAGTGGACCCCTTTACTGGCACTGTGTCCAGTGTGTGCTCTGCATTTTGTTAAAGTAATGAAGCATAAACTAAATGTCCCTTAACAGGAAGCTTGCGTGTATTTACACTCAGTGCAGACGTACATAGTAGAATAACCACAGTATTATTCACAACATCTGAAACAGAGCCATGAACCACACTGGAAGGAAATGCTTGAGCAGAGCCAGAGACCTCTAGACAGAAAACTGGAAGTAAATGGACTACAGCACTGATGCAGAACAAACACACAGGCACAGGGGCATACTGAATCTTTACAAGTTTCATTTTATTGGTGTACTTTTGACAATAACAATGATGGTATAAAAGAAAATCTCCATCATACAAATTTCAATAATCAAAAGATAATATGCCAATACACAAACAGATACACATAAGGCTGACATCAAGTTTTGACAAGTGGCTTCAAATGGCTTCAATTCAAGGAGAATGTCCCTCCTTACAATCAGAGAAGATATATTTGTAAATTTAGCAATCTGTACTCTTCTTTATTTATTTATTTTTTTGTTATCATTAGCTTTCATACAAAAAAAAAAAAAAAAAAAAAAAAAAAAAAGATATGTCTGTGTAGATTTTGGAGTGAATTGCGCTGGTCTGGAGCTGTCACCATCTAAGGGATGTAATGGGCAGAAACAAGGACACCGAGGCCCATCTGACAACTGATGCCTGCGTATGCCGTGATACATCTCTTCTATTGCCACAGCGTATTAAGCACAAAGAGGCCTCTGGAATGCAGAACACCTCAGAGATGGCGAGGAATTGAAAATTTATGGAATAGGGATGTTTTTAATAAAAAAAAAACAAACAAACAAAAAAAAAAAAACGGCTGTGCCGGGAAGCGGTGATGGAAAAACGTTGATGTAGTGGCAAAAGCCTCACTAGCACTTAAATGGCACCAGATAAATCCAGGGTCAAACCCCTCCAAAGCCTCGTTCTTTATGCTAGCATCTGTTGTGATTTAAGACCTTATAGAATTTCTAAAACACTACACACAACAATATTTACAATGATCTTCATCTTGATATGCACTTTTTAAAATTTAAATATTTTTGCTTATAAAAAAAATAAAAACTTGAGTGAAAAACACTGCAATAAATTAAGAAGCTTTAAGGCTGCCAGTTTTATCATAGGCCAAAAGAAATAGCCCCGTCATTTAAACTGGCACAGAATGGATCAGAACAGGTGAGACTATGGTAAAATGAAGCCTATTTAGTGAGCAGCAGGCCTGATCCTTGGTCTGGATTGAGACCATTTATAGTATTTATAACAACAGGGACACAATGTACCAGCATGCTCTTATCATTAACAGAAAACATTTATCTTAACATTTTTGTTAAGATAAAAACATGCTGCCTTGTTTGCCCTTGTTACTGTTTCTAGAAGCCACAGAAAACCCAGTTTTGAAAAAGAAGGAGTCAGCTGATGAAGCTGCCTGATCTAAATTATGGAGCTTAGAGTCTAATACCAACTCTAAGACCATCTACATCACCCAGAGGGCCTCGTCTGAGGTCCTTGTTAGGATCATCACCTGAACACTCATGCTAAAACCATTTGGCTTATGCTATGTGTCCATCTAACTTTTAATTTAAAGCAATGAAAAATAAAAATACGTAATATACAGTATACCATATGAGTGTCAAGAACTAGAAAAAGAACCTGCAAGTTGTTAACAACCAGGTCACTATAAACCATGTTCTTATCAGTGCTGTAAAACACAATTAAAAACAAAAACCTCAAAACTAGATGGAGGACAGTTCGACCTCTGAAGGGTCAAGCCATTTCACTCAAACACACTTGGAAAAGAAAACTAACATAAATGCTGCTACTGTCCCTGACTTCCCCTGGGCACCTCCTGAGTGATTGGCTAGGAGGTAAACACGTGCTTTTGCTTGTGACAATGAACCAGAACAGCACATAGACAGCTTAGCTTCACCTGGCAAGATGAAAAGGCAACAGGTTTACAAATGTATGGATCCAACACAGAATACACTGTACACGCCGCTTGCATGCAGGTTGCAAATGCAAAGTGTCATAAAAATCAAATGCTCTTGCCATCGATTGTAGCTTTTGTGATGTTAGGATTAGGTCCTTTAAGCACGTAAAGAGCGATTCCCTCAAAGGGAGCTCTGGAAGGTCAGCACCATTGATTATCAATTAGTGTACAGTAGATGCTCAGGGAAAGGCAGTGACTACTAGCATTTTCTGATTAGGTGTCTTGCTCTTCCTGTGGTTGTCACACAAAATGGCCTCCTCCGTGTCTGTTCAGCAGATTAATACACATCAGGCTTCGGGTCCTGCTCCATTTCATCAGAGCAGCGATTCGAGAGGAAAAGTGTTTCTGAATGAAATGGAACAGCTCCCTATTTGCACAGACCTTAACCTCACAACCCCACACAAATACACATAACTATAGGTTTCAGTGCATCTAACACAGTCTGTCATTTGTCACCTACTAAATCATCACATCAACCGCAAGAAAAATAAAATTGAACAATTACAGAAAATAATCCATAAAAGATCAAATAAATAAAACGAGGTCCAGCCTCTTCTTATTTCATTGTGGGAACACAACAATTAGTCAAGCCATTTTCCCCCCAAAAGATACATCTTAATAAATGCATACAAGGCGATTTGTGTGAAATGAAGTAGCTGCATGACTAGAGGACAGACGGAGATGAGAGAGTGTAAGTTTTTACAAAGGATCTATGTTTACAGTGTTGGGATATTTTACTCAAAATCAACACTGTCAAACACACAAATCAAAGAGGGACATTGTTGTGTACTGCCAGAATGCTGTTAGTCTGTGTCGATGCACAGTGTTGGGCTGCATGCCCACCTAACTAAAATTCTACTGAGACCAACACCACAAAGTCTGAATTATACCCACTGGCCAAAATCTGGCCACAAGCTAACAAAGCTAATCAGTGGTTGATCACCTGATGTCTTAGATAAGCATTCAGATCTGCATTTCTCTATCCAAGTCTAGATACAGAAGTGTCAGTTAAAAAATAATAAAGGCAGCCATAGATAAGTTGGTAAAGAGTTTTCACAGCAGCCACAGTAGAGGAGGGCTGGCTAACAATTTTACAAACACGAGACAAATGGAAAAACAACAAAGCAAAAGCTTCTGTAAACACCAATGACAGTGACAGCAATCAAGTATTCTCTACCTCCAATTCTCTTCTGTAAAAAAGAAGGTGAGTAAACATTAAGGATGTGGGACCTAAAAATAACTTCTTTTTAATCTCTCCCTGGCCTGGATTTACTCACCACACACAGAGTGAGGCCTAAAGTCAGTCAGTCACACTTTCAGGGGTGAAGGCTCCTTGCATTGATAACAGGATACCAACAGGCCATTTGCATAGCTCTCCCTCACTTATATATACACATACATACACACTAGTTTGGAAAAGGATGGCATGTTTGCTTAGGCAAAGGTGTGTTGGATGTGAAGTTTGCATACACACTCACTCCTCTCTAGTCCAATAGGGGTATGCTAGCACCCATGCTATTGCATCTGTATAGTGAGGAAGTCAGGGCTAAGTTCTGCTGTCTGATATTACAGCTTATTGCTAACAGGATGAGCAGTGCTCTCCAACATACAGTCACTTGCAGGCAGCCAGAACAGCCAATGCAGCTATGCAAACATAGACATCACAGTCATTAAATGGTATGGTCACGAGACAAAATATAGTTGTAAGAGATAATCAAGATATTAATATTCTCTAAACTTAGGATAAACTATTTCACATCTATAAGAAGGATAAAACACTCACTCTGTATCATTTTCTCTTGCTTTTATCACTTATATTTGGCATACCTTCTGCAGAACCAGCTGCAAGAGTCCACTCTTTTTAGGTTGTTGTGTGTGTGTGTGTGTGCATGCAATTGTTTTCACAGGTTTACTGCATTTATGAAAAAAAGAAGTGCAAGAGCAAAGATAGATCAAAGCCTCAGGGACCATGTCAGCACATGTAAGTCAAAGTGTTATGTGTGTGTGTGTGTGTGTGTGTGTGTGTGTGTGTGCATGCGTTGCATGCACATGAAGGTATGTGTGTTTGTGTGTATGAGAGCATATTTTAAGAAACAAGCACAAAAGCGTAGGACTGAGCTGATCATTAAGAAAATGAAGGAATGGAAGAATGACTGGATGCTGAAGGCCAAAATGGTGCAAAAGGCATGTGGAGACTGAAGAGTAGATAAGCCCAAATGAGAGGAGTGATGGACTGTGGCACAAACAAGTGCAGCATTGATCCCTATTTTCTTGTATGATTTATCCAACATACTTATTTGAGTCTCCATTTTTTCTTTTTTTTTTGTTTTTTGGTTGGTTTTTTTTTTTGCATACAAACAAAAGAAATAAAGCAAAGAATCAAACAACTCAAAATCCTAAACAGTGCTGCAACTGGTGAGATATGGCTGATGTCCCAGAGGACTTTGATTCCCAGTGGATTTTGCAGTCCAGCTGTATCTACGTTAGTAGTCAGCTATGGGTGCAAGCTTTCTGCTCAAGTTGACTGTGATATTGGTGTAAAGCGGCCTCCTGGACACTAGAGGGGAGTAGTTGAGGTTGTTAAGACCGTCTACTTTCTGTCTCTCCTTTGAGTGGCGCAATAGACTATACCTGCAAGAATCAAAAAAAGAATAACATCAATCAATAAATACAAAAGAAGTTGACTGATAATGTTTTGCAAATGAAAATGAGGCAAGTCAGCATTTAAAAACACTGAGATCATATTTAGTAGAACAGCTTTCACCATCTCACAGACAAGAGCTGTTTACTGACACTGTGAGAACTGTTGCCTGGAGTCAATACAAAAAAACTAATGCAAACTATTCATTTTTTATGGGTGTGATTTAATAGTAAATCACTGCAGTATTACAGATATTAATATATTAAAAATGGCAGAAATAGATTATTTATTGAGACAAGTTTGAAGACATTCATTTTAAAAATTCAGGTTATATATTCCTAACTACTCGCTGACTTCTCAGATTCAAAAATGAGAGAAATATTTACTGTTTTAGCTGTTTTAGTTATTTAGAAGAATTTGTGCAGAGTGAAAGCATGATTGGAATTCAACCCTGAAGCATAAAAGCATATCACATGCAAAGTCTTTAAAAGATTCAAAACTCTCTCAAAGTCACTACTTTGGCATTTCATGTGACTGGCTTACATCACATGAGCCTAAGCCTCATTCCAATTATCAGCTCCCACTTTTAACCAAAGTATGTGTTTGTGTGTGTGTGAATAGACTGTGGAGGCGTCACCACTAACCTTCCCAGGAATTGGACTTCTCCACGATGGTGATGTGGAATAGACTTGTACCTTCCCTGTTCTCCGTGTGGTCTACTTACTGTGTAATTGGCATACTGCACCCTATACAAACATAATTATTCCCCTTTAATCCATAGTGTACACAGTCAAGCAGTGCAACCATTGCAGTTATGACTATCACAATTATCATGGCAAACATAATTTTTATCACAGTGATGGCTGTACTATCATATCACACGGTTTATAGCTTCACATACACCATTAAAAACTTAAAAAGAGGTGGTGTCAGTAACAAAGGACAAATGAGATCATTACAGAGAGAAATGAGCATGAAGCATGATCAGGAGGAATTAGTTGTGTACATTGAGAGCCCTGAGTGTGTGCAGCTGCCTGTGAGCTGTGTAGGAGGGGGAGGGACAACAATGCAGTGTGGCAAAGGCAAATGGAGGAAAAAAGAGCTAACACAAAGCCTGCTATGTGCCAACTGGCCTAACCCATCTCTTGAGTACGCCTAACGTCAACGATAGTGACAGTCACATGCTGCCGCTCTATCAGACAGGTCAATGTCTGTGTGTGTCTGTGTGTGTATGTTCGCTTCACCTGTTCCAGAGGTCATCGTCCTCTCCTCCCCAACCCCAGAACGCATTAGGAAATCCATTAATCTTTTTGAGCTGCTTCACTGTGAGGCCACTGACACCTCCGAAGAATTCATTATATGGAAGCCTTTGAGAGAGAGAGAAAAAAAAAAAAATTAGATATATTAATATAATATAAAGTCAGGAATACCCGCGTACGCTGTATATCCCCGTGGACACAGGATAAGGACTTACATGTAGGAATACTTGTCAAGTTTGACTGCAAAGTGCCGGGGCATATCGGTGCAGCCGTAGTAGTTTCTGTCATTCTCCATGAGGTGGTCCACATCATGAAAGATCAGACAGTCCCAGTCCAGGTCCTTCATAGCCTCCTTGTAGCCCACGTTAAATAACATGGCTCTGTTAAATGGCTCGTTGCCCCCCTAGACAGAGGAGGGTAAAAGAACAATTCATTCATGCCATTCTTTTTTTCTGTGGATTGCAGCGAAAAAAACAAACGCATTGACTGGAGACAGAGTTTCTCCTCAGGTGTTTAGACTTCACACATGTACATCTGTTTGTGCTGGTGTGTGCTTACCTGCTCTATGACATAAAAGGCAAATTGGAGTCTCTGTTTTTGCAGCACTGGCACCAGGTGTCTCAGGAGGATGGGTAAGTGTTCATGTCGGTTCCTGAATGGGACCAGGATTGCCACCTAGAGACATAATGGAATAGAGGACAAATAGCATGAATTAAGATGCATGTGCAAACGATTACTGTATGAATGTGGATAAAAGATCACAAGAAATTTTCCCAGGAACTATGAACTCATTTGCATTCCTACTGCAGTGGAAGAGGGTCTAAATTTAGTTTCAAGAACTTTATTCTGCCCCCCCAAAAGTCCCTGGTTGATGGGTAGTACTTTCTGATAATTTAGGAACTGTGGAGGCTTTCTTTTTGATTAATTTAAAAAAAAAAAGGTTTAGCCATAGCTAGTATAGTACTTCAGTGTGTTACCCTGAAGTTACAGAAGAAATCACATGACAGACTGACTGATGATGACTCACAAGCCTTACTGGACATATGCTACAGAAAAAATGCAGCTCAGCACACTCACTTTTTATGCATTGGTGGACTAATCTACCTGATCTTTATGGGTCTTTACATCTCATGGAAATGCAAACAATCACCCTCTTATAAGGTCCTGTGATTAGAGTTCTAGGACTTTAAAGTTCCCGATACTTTGAGTGGGAAAAATGGCTTAAATCAACTAGAGTATTTGTACAAAGGGTGTGTGTTTTAAAGAGTCATCATCTCCCAGCAGTGGACAAAGTACAAAGGTGTAGGTGAACACAGAAAAGAACAACACTAGTTAAAATGAGGACAGTAACAAAAGAGTGGCAGCTTATTGGATTTTCATTTCAACAATAAATAACTCGACTAGACGCTGCATACAAGATTAAAACATGGAACCAGAGAGTGGCTAAAAGAGGGTATAGTCATGACATTAAAGAGAGTGCTGGCTAATGAGAGAGAGAGCATGAAGATTTGGTTGTCAAAACATACGCAGACCCCCAGGACAAATGAATATAAGAGAGACAGACATATGGTGGGCTAGATCTCTGTACTGGACAAAACAGAGCAATAGTACAGGAACGAATGAACTACAAAGTCCACACAGAGAGTTCAATCAAGGATTTCCGTGCTTTATGCACTTTGTACTTAGGAAAATAGGTACTAATTTTGCATGCCAGTGTAAAAATAACCTTATAATTCTAACTTTCACAGCAGACCACAGAATAAGAGGGTAAGCGAGGTGACACCACTGGACTACAGAGGTGAAAAAAAAAGTTTTTGGACACCCTTAAAATATTACACAATCTCAAGTACTATCATGAAAAATCTTTTATGTTTCAAAAGGTGCGGCTGCATCAGACAGACACAAACATGTGCAATTTTTTTTTTGTTTGTTTATTCTTAACAAGAAAAAAACAACTACATTCTTGACAGCTTCATCATTACGTCCTGGATGTGTTTCAAGGGGCATTGATTATGATTATTAATGTAATACACTGCAAATGCATTGGGTGTCCAAAACCTTTTATGCACCACTGTATTTAAGACATGCAGCAATGTACAAAGACTAAACAGGAAGTGCTGCTTTACAATTCATGCATAGTAAGATTTGTTTCTCAAATATTACATCTTGTCTAACCTGTTATTTTATTTAGAAAGGAATTTTTTTTGTCATTTTACAGCACCACAAACTAAATATCACTGTATTGAGTGCAAACATAAGTACTATCTTAAAACTGTGTATGACATTCATCACCAAGTTTTAATCAAATCTGTAAAGTTTTCATCAAATCTTTAAGTATCACAAATCTGTTTCCGTGATTACGCACCTGAATCACTTCCCTTATGGTGAACAACTTTGAAGTGTACTCTCCCACAAACAATCCATTTGTTTATACACCAAACTGAAACCTAAAGGAAACCATCACTCAGGTTTATTTCAGAATTCCATGCAGACGCAGTAGCAAGAGGCAATGAAGCCATTTCCGCTGCTGCGGCCATAATGTGGCCGCGTGGAAATGCCTGAGTGACGGTTTCGTTTAGGTTTCGGTTTGGTATGTAAACAAATGGACTGTTTGTGGTGGAATAAACTTCAAAGTTCTTCACCGTGAGGGGAGTGATTCAGGTGCGTAATCACGGAAAGACTAACGGATTCATGATACTGAGGTTATCACTCAGGTTTTACAGATTTGGTGAAAAATTGGTGACGAACATCAAACACAGCTTTAAGTTCAGTATGTAGCAAAGGTTTCTACTATTATACTGGAATATTTAGAAAGATCCAGTGGGCAGACAATCGTACAAGGACCTGCATTGTATGAAAGCATCTACATTTATTATTTCCCTTTTCACAGTACACAGTGTGCACCTTTAAAGGAGTGACATTTAGCTTCTTTTTTTTTTTTTTTTTAAATGCAATTATGCATTTTACATTTCCCTGTGGTCTACATAAACTGTAAATGCTCTGCTTGGGTCTGAATTCTTCATTAATTAAACTCCACAGGTCCATCTTCAACCCTATTTCTGAGTAATGACACTAGAAAGGTCATTTTGAGCGTTGGCCCTTTAAATGCTCATGAGCCACTTCATGCCCCACCCCCTCCAGGTTGTTGGATGTGCTGCTCTGTCCTGTTCAGCCACTTGAATTCGTTAATACAAACAACAACTGAACATTTTAGGTAATCGGCTCGAAGTTTGGACATATTTTCAGTATGGACTCCAACCGCTGCTGCTGACAAACAATTATGGTGTACTCTGAGAAATGTTTGTCAGAAGTCTTAACCTTATATGTGCAAATGTTGTGATGTAACTAGTTACAGACGTAACAAATTAAGCAGGAATTAAAACAGGTTGTAGAAATCCACTCAATTTTTGCCCAAATGAATATAAAGATAGCTTTGCAGCACCTGGAGGGTTCAAATTTAAAGTTTTTGAACTATTAGGGTCCAAATGCACAAATAAATGTACCAAAGACTAATAAAAGTGGGTTTACAAAATATGACCCCTTTAAACATGTTGCATTTCTTACCTTCCAGCGAGGTAAGCAGTCTTTGGGCTTCCAGTAGCCTCCAAGCTCCACATTAGGCTCTTTCTGCAGCAAGGATCTCTCCACTTCCTCTAGAGATACCTCACTCATATTGACCTCCAATCTGCCCTCTGTACAATGCGGAAAAAAAAAAAACAGAAATAATTTGTAACAACTGAGTAATCTGCGACAAAAATTCCTCATCCATTTTAATACATTGCAACATAGACAGAAGCTAAAATAAAACATGAATCACAAATATGCACTGTACAGTGAAAAGTCACTTAAGGCAAAGTTATAAAGAGGCCACAAGACCTGAAGTTAACGAGACTCATCAGTGAATATCAAACTGAGCATTAAAGTTAATCTGCAAACCAAAGTAAGACAATGAACTTACTCATAGATGGCAGCTTTTCCGGGCAAACCTGTGAGGGGAGGTAGGTAAAGCCCTCAGGGAGGTACGTGGTGGGGGGAGCATCACTTTCACTCATGTTGAAGTCATATGAATAATCTGAAAAATCACACATATACATAATTTGACAACACCAAGATAACGAGAGTCACTGAGTGTATAGACCAAGCTATCTGCGCTATAGTATTTTTATGTTTTTTACTCCTCCTTGCAGTAATACATGTAATTTTTATACACGTACATGACAACTATGTTACAGGCTCAGTTCATTTAATTTCTCACTCATCTGTGTGTAATTGGATAAAAGACATTATAAGTGCCACATATTCCTGATAAATCTAGTGCTGTACCATAATGTGTCATTGTGGGTCTGTTTACCTGTACCATTGATGCTATAAGTCCCTCTCACCACCTGCTCAAGAACCTGAACCCCAATGTTCCTCACGTTCTCCCTGATCTGGATACCTCTGGCTTGGACCATGAACACATACTCATTCACTGTGAACAGAGGGGAAAAAATGACAGAAAGTTTAGTCATTTTACCCAGTACTTGTACCTATTTGATTGGAAAGAAGCATCAGTAAAAATAAACAAAAGCAGAGGTGGCGGTCAATATTCAACCAGGCAAGTCAACAAAACATTCCTCAGGCATAATAAATTACAATACTGCATAAATGTACACCAATCTCACAAAACAAACCCCGATCCTAATGTTTACAATTCTTCAAACATGACCAACCTTTACCCTTTTCTGATTATTCTCTTTGATGAAAAACAAAGCAGAAAAAACCATAAAGAAGGAAAAAGATAAACTAAGTGGACTAGCCAGTGAAAGCTCATTCTGTTCTGCAACTCCGAGCACACACTTCCACCTGATCTGGCCCAAACTGATTATCTGCCTTGGTGACTTAATGAGGGGGACTTCCCTACCACACATTGAGCAGCGTTCATTCCAAAGAAGTTAACTATTGGAATGTTAATCTATAATGTAGGGGGGAGGTGCAGAGAGTGAGGAAGTCTGCACAGGAAGGAAAAGAGATAAAACTGAACTTACTGAAAAAAAAAGGAAGATGGAGATACTGAATTTAAAATGCATGATTAATTCTGTGCTTTATAATTGAAATGAACTGCTTTAATATGCTGTCAGTCACTATCTACTGTGCTGCAAGTCAAGAAGTGTAACTTTTGGATGCATTTATTAATAGAACATTTTCTGCATAAAATAAACTCATTTTACAATGCAAAACACAGCATTCACACAAAACAGAAGTATCCGCTTTCAGAGTTCCTGTACCCACAGCACTCAAAATTCAGTGGAACATTAATCATCTTCATCCAGGACAAGTGACATGAACCTTCTGTGAATTCCTATGACAGTTAATGTTGGGGAAGTTCTCGAGAAGCCTTGCACTAGTTCCTGGTGGGCTGACCTAAATAAAGCCACAACTGGCCAACTCACAAAACATCTGCATTGTGACTGAACGAGGAGGGGGGATGTGGTCAGTGTGAGTCAAACCGATACTCCACACACCTGCACTATAATCCTGTGCATGAGACAGAAAATGAAAAGTACGTAGCAATGCTAAGTAGTACCCTAAGTAGAGTAACTCACACAGCTTTCTCCAACAACAGAAACAAACACTATCCACAATGCCTGGAAAAGGGTCATTAACTACTGCCCCTGTTCCTTTTTTTGGAGCAGCATGACGCTGCCAGATTTACCAATCTCCATCTTCTCAATCTTTGGCAATTTATCCTATCAGTATTTATCTGGACAGACTCCCAATGTAAACGACATCCTTTCATGAGAGTGCACATCTGAGCCTGTGCACAGGCCAGAGTGCATGTGCATAACATCGCTGAGCAAGAAATCCACAGGATGTGATTTGTCATTAGTAATTGTATTACAGTTTCCATCACATTCATCTTGTTTTATACAAACTGCCTGGCTTGCAGGACTAAAGACTAGTGGGTACACAGTAACTGAAATCAATGTTCTCATTTTACTTCTGCAACACACAAATATTACATTGCATCTGGAGCAAATCTGCAAAGGATAATAATGAGAAAAGAATACAAAACAATAAATCATGTACAGAAGTAGGGCAGAAATAGAACAACTGACATGTAATGAGTTTCTAAATCCAGAGTTCCATTCACACAGTGACTGTTCCACAAGGTTAGAACATCAAGAAAACGAAAGGAATGAAAGTAAATAAATTTTCAATATTAACTAAAATTAATTAATTAAAAAATAAATGAACAAATAGAGTAATCTTGGTCAAATGACAAATATAACTGTAGTATAAAATTTTACAAATATTTACATATTATACAGCTTGGTTTTACAAAAATACAGAAAAATAATTTCATGATTTTCAAGCTACAGTGTTAACTGAGGAATGAAAGAGTACTTCTGTATGTAGTAGGAGCACAACAGTGCACCACAGAGGACAGAACCAGGGCTCAAGACCATGAACGTTTATATCATGGATTTGGCTTTACATCTGAACTTTACATCCATGACAGACACACAAACACATGCATGCAAACATCCAAACATAAATGCTCACTGATGCCTTTCTAGGGCACCATATGATAGGAAAACGCTGAGAGACTTCTGGAGTGTGAACCAGTCCTGCAGGCACCAACATATTCTGACACGTTGGCATCTCATACATTTGCCTGCCAGACATAGTGAATTCCTATCTGTGCTCTACATGTACATACAGGGTAATGCTGCCTAAGTAAAACCCATACAAAGCAAACAGGAAACTTGGTCTTCAAACTTAAAATGTTGTCCTTGAATTACTTTAATTAAATATGTCCTTGTATGACCAAAAAAGCAAAATATGAAGCTCTTATTCACAGAGATTGATCATGTCAACAAAGCAGCAGGTGTTCAATTCCAACCTCATTTTTTCCACTTGCTCACCTTGTCCTCTCTGAACGCTGCAGTAATGGTCAGTGCTGAGGTATTCAAGGCTACCAACTGTGACAAATGCAATTACACACAAGAGACCTGGAGTTTACAGGAAAGCTAACGCAATAGGCCACAGCACAAGGCCTTTTGGCATTGACGATAAACAAGCGAGAGGATACTTGTGCAGAAAACGTAACAAGAGGTAAGAGGTATCTCCACAACACACATCTAGACCAGAAGGACCCCCCTGCCGCTCCCCATCCCAGCAGAAACCTCCAGTGTAACCCATCAAGCATGACAGCAGACCTTGAGCGACCTTGTTCGCTATTGCTCCCTCAGAACACGCTGTCCTCATGCCAAGTCCAGCCCACCTCTCTCTCTCTCTCTCTCTCTCTCTCAACATATCTCCCTCCTTTCTATTTATCTGTCCTTCCCTCTATCTTTCCTCTTCATCTCTTTGTGCTGCTGTCTCTGTAATGTGGTTTGTATCACTTTCTGTCAAGTCAGTTTGTTCCTATTGCTTAAGTAAATAATCTGTATGATGGATTGCAGGCCTGTGAGGACATTTCCAGACACATACCCTGCACCATATTGTACTGTAACTGAGGTTAATCGAAAAAGAAAAAAAAAAGCCAACAAACAAGCAAAAAAAAGGAAATGCGCACACAAACCACCACCCCTCCCGCTTTGCCTCTGAAAGGCAATTAACTCCACATCGATAGCTCAGCAGTGGGAGGTGATCAGTCCCGTTCTGCTAGCTCCCTGATAAGAGCTGAACCGCAGTTTCTTTCCCCAAGCACAAATGCTCTCTGCATGCACACACAGTGACACACGTGCACCATACATTAGCTTTCAGGGTTTAAAGCTGTCACTCTTGTAAAGGGTCATTTTTACTGCCACTGCGTATCAGTGACACACACAGATCCACACATGCATAAAAAAACACAGTCAGGAGGTAAGGTCCGGAATGGATGCATTATCATGAGTGAATGCCTTATGTGGGTTGTGTCAGCTTTTAAGCTAAATTAATGGCAAAATCAGCAATGTAACACTCTAAATTAGCCGCACATGATTTAGCTGCCTATTTATGCATCCTAACCCCAGCCTATTTAACACCTTATTGAAAAATAAACAGCTGACTATTTAAAGCATTACAACTGAATCCACCACAATTACACAGTACAACTACTGCAGTTTGGCTGTAATAGTGCAAAAACGCTTGGTTGGTCTAAGTAAAACATTTTGGATTACTGATTGGGTTACAGTTGATTTTTTTTTTGCAGTGCATAAAATGTGTGTGGTCTTTTTTTAACCACTATTGGATCATATCTGAAGAGACAAGCATATTACCTCCTCTGAACCTCTATGAGTGATGCTGAGAAACCCTGAGGCAATGCTGGATCAATATACACACAAACAGCAGCTTGTCATTCAGTCCACACACACACTTAGCGATGCAATGCATTACCATGTAGGGAGTCGATACGCATCTTCTTGCTATTAACACTTTCTGATTTTAAGTTATGTAGGGGCGGTTTGTGCCTGGGTCTTTTTGTGAAAATAGACAACCTTTCCAGTCTGACTTGTAATCTGTGTGGTTGACATCAACTATACTCTCATTTTAAGACTGTAGAAAAAAAAAAACAAAAAAACACACCGTTTAAGTTTGTGTGAGTGTGTAGCTTCTGTGCACAAACAAGATTCACTTCTTCTGACATATTTCCTGTGTGAAAAAAGTTGGTTTGCTACCCAGGCAAGCAACAGTATCTAAAACCACATACATACGCAAGTACAGGTACAACTTTGTGCTTCCTTCCATGACACGTCTTTGACATCCACTCTATTGTAAGCTAAGAAAATATAATACCAAAAAGTGTGGGTAATTTGTTACTTTTGCCCCCTCACTTCCAAAAAAGTGACGTAAAACCTTTTCGGTCAGCTCCTTTTACAACAGAATTCACTTCATTAAGCAATAATGAACCTTATAGGAGGAGTCAACACACAGCTAGACAATACAACCACAAATAGGACCACCTCTTCAGTTTTCTTTCAATTCAACAAAGCAACAGTATTTACTGACTTTATAACTAGGGTTGTCCTGCATATTCCATCTTTAGAGCAACAATAAGTATCTAAAACATACAGCATTCAAAACACCACATTTAGACTGATATTGTAGTCACCTTCTTGCGGATGTCCAGGCTCAGTTAGTGACAACATAGATATTTCAACAGAAACTCAAATGAACTGAGCCACTCCTTAGAGACTGCTGAGCTGAGCAACCCTTACTGTCAGCCTCTGAAGAGTGGTTTGTTTCATGAGAATTTCAACAAAACAAGCAGCTGCTGTTTTGTTAAGCCATACAATTGTAGGTAGATTCCAACAAAGCCAAGGCAAGGAAATACAGGGTCGTATTACACCAAGAAACCTCTGGATCTGTGGGAAATATAAATATTTGAGTTGCTGATTAGATGGAATTTCCACAACATGTTTTTGGTAACAATTAGAAGATGCATTAACTTCCATTTCCCGTTAAAGGTTAAGATAAAAGCCCACTAAACAAACCACAGATTTTTTTCCTTTCTCTTGGAAAATGACTCCACTCCTTTACAAAGTTAAACTTCTCACTTTCTTTTTTTGTTTTAAACTCTTTTCAGCATCACTCATTCTCTTTATCTTATCTTTGTCATTATTTGTATTTTCCTTTCCTGCTTGCCCTCCTCTTCCAGTCCTGTTGTCATGGATAGTTTAATGTTATGTAAGCACTAAGCAGCAATATCTAATGCTTTCCCAAGAGGCCATTCTGAGCACACCTAGAGAGACTCTCATATATGCAAGACCATTAAGTTTGCTGCATTCCCTAGTGAAAAAAAGCTTATACTTCACAGAAAATGTGACACTAACTCAAGTCAACTAATTTCAGTTATCTTTATTATATATCTGCCTTAAAGTCCCAAACAGAAAAAGCAAATTTCAACATTGAATCTAAAATGTCCAACAAACTATACTTGTTTTTTCAGTGAAGCACATACACAATTCTTGTGGAGAAATAATACATATAGGTAATGTTTTACTACAGATTTCAAGCCCAAACAACCATATACATTTCATACACAAAAGAAAATGCCTTTTCCCATACATCCTCTGACATTTCCATTTGCTAGATAGGAAGGTCAGACAATCTTTGGACAAGCTTGTGATTCCAGTCAGGGACCAGCTCAGTTGTCAAGACCTGGATGTAGTCTGCAGTTTATTACAACATGACAGAAGAAAGAGTTAGGAGCAGAAGAAAAGAGGATGGATTGATAAATTAGTGTTGACGTATGAACATTAGCCAAGGGGAGTTTGGGGCACAACAGCCACAGCAAGACTATCCAAGCAAATGAAAGTACAGTTCTGTTTGTATCTGTGTTCTGTGAATACTTTTCCTGTTTTCTGATTGTTACCTTCAAGAAAAATAAGGGTGTGCAGCTCATGAGGATTGCTTTAGTCCAGTAGTATACAGTCACATGACTCAGTCCTAGTGGATCATGAGGCTTCCTGAAAACCCACAGCTGCACGGCACACTCAGGACTACACACAGGCCCTTTCACACCCCACCCAACTGCCTGAAAATAACCGTGTGTGCAGTTCTACAATGACAGGAAAAGCATCATGACTGCATAGTTGTTGTCGATTGTACAGGAATCTGAAAACATTCCCAGATGTCCCATCTCACTATCGCATCATGTGACGTAGACAGATATGCAGGATGTATAGCAGAGAGAAAAAATAAGACCCCTCCCAAAAAAAAAAGAAAAAAAAAAACTGAGCTGGAGATAAAGACAGATTTTCAGCGCGGATGCCTTTTACAGGACGAGTACTCTTCATTTACCGCATCACACGTTGTTTGTGACGTCAGCACTTATCACAGTTGCTGGCGTTCAACCCATTTCCTGAGAACATCCGAGTCACTCTTAGGCCCCTCCTTGCTTCCTCTCACCCAGTCAATTTAATCCATTCATTCAATTGTCATCTTTCTTCCTGATAATGCTTCTTCTATCTTGTCTCCTCTGCTGCAGTTTAATTCCTGCTATGAACTATGAAACATATTCTGAAAATTTCAAGCCCTAGCAGAATCATTCTTGTGATGTCAGTAAATCTTTCACTATACAACTCCTCGCCAGCTTTTTTAATGCTTTGCATCTGACTTGAGATATGAAGCACGTGTGAAAGTAAAAGCGTGCTTTCAGAAAGAAAAAAAATCCCCATGTGTCACCAGAGTCTTCATTTAAAGACTCAATAAGTCAGTGGGTGAACAAGCCTGGAGAAATTTAGGTACTTCCCTTCCCATAGCCCCTTTTTATTCATAACAGACGAGGCTACTCATCACTAAACAGTTTCCTCCAACCATGAACTAATCTAGTCAAAAGATCTAAAAATTCAAATGAGCAAACAGTACACATCTGCAAATCCTGCAGAGGCACACAGATTGTACTTTATCCCACATACAAAAGTTAGATTCCAGACACTACAATGATTACATAATCTATTTCACACATTTATGTCAGAAGTCATTATATGCCTGAAGATGCAAATGTGCTGAATGCTTGTACAGATTAGAGCGTGTTAGTGTATAGATGACATTTGTTACATCTTCATTTAGATCACAAATGATCAGGGCCAATGACTGCCAACACTATTGAACATGTAAGATGTGTTGATGGAGAAGCCCTGTAGGTTTTTTTCTTGTCAGACCAGTCGCTGCTATAGTTGAGCAATTAACCCTTGCAATGATATCGTTTGTGAACAGGATGTGAGGTGGGGGAAAACCCAGTTGAACACAAACCGCAGTCTGAGCCCACAGTACGAACTCCATGAGGATGTACTTAAAGACACTGTGGTGAATTAAAGTAAATATTAACATGAGCATGCTAACGTCCACACCATGATGACTGAGAAGAGACAAAATTTTGAGACATTCAAACATCATAGTTTAACACATTCACTTTCTTATGTTGTTATTTAACCCAGACCAGGAAGTCTGTGGAGAATAAAACCTGCTAGTAAGAGTGACCTGACTTGATTAGCTGGAATCAACAAACCATTTTTATAGTCATGTTACTCTTTTCTTTTTCCCGGGTCAGAAGTACGTTTACATTTACAGTAATCTGGTGATTACTTCCCAATAGAATACATTATTTAAAGCAAGAACGCTGCTATAAACTTAGCCATTCCTATTTCAAAAGAAGGAAGAGAAATGAAGCCATATGCTATTCAGTTCTTTGTTGGTACCAGTACCTATATCATTAACATTCAACTCCTATCGATAGACTTCCTTCTTCCTTTCCCTCTCAGCTTTAAGGCTGTTTTGAACTGCCCTGGTTAATCAATAGCACAAATCGATTGATTAACCTCCAGACAGAGAGAGAGAGTTCTGGTATCTTAGCTGAAAGACACAGCGGTGCTTTTATCACTGCAAGGAATGCTGAACTTTTCTCACTGATACTCCCGAATGCCAAAGATAGTAGAAAGGGAGTGGAGCTGATTACATGCAATCACAGCATGGTACAAAGCACCGGTACATGTATCATGGAAAACAATATGTAATGGAAAATGTAATCTAGGGGATAAAACACTTGTACTACGTCACATATCACACTTGGTATACGCCGACAAATGCCAGCAGGAACAGCATGAGGTCTCGTTTCAGTTCATTTTTTGTCTTGCACTAGTCACTCTGCCCCTCCATCTGCTCGACTCTCCCAAGGGTGTATGTGTGTGCGCACGCATTGCTGCCAGTTTGTGTGCATGTGAGACCCTCCCCTGAGTCACTGTGTCTGCAGAGCCACTACATGGCAGAAAAACACAGGGACCAGACGCGGTGAGGAGAATTACATAAATGACACAGTGGTGCCAGGACCCTTGTTTTCACTCTGCTGCAAGCAAATACTGGAAGAGAGATCTGAGGGAGGGAAACAGAGATGGAGAGAGGGAGACAGATTGTGTAGACATATATGTGTGTGTGTGTGTGTGTGTGTGCGTGTGTGTGGTACAAACTCAGTTTCTATCTGCTTTCTATTTCTTTCGATATGTCCTGTCTTTTTCACTATTCTAAAGCCTGTGTAATTGTCTTGGTGGATGACAGAGTATATACAGGTGAGAATACAAGATCTCACAGTCAACTCTTTTCACACAAATGGAGACTCTGACTTCACCTTAGGTCCTTCTTTAGCCTTGTCTCTAAGTGTATAAGTGCATCAAGAAGAGTGAGAAAGACTGATAGAGCGCAATCTGTGGTACACAATTTAAGTAGAGGAAGAAACAGATTAACAACAGAAGTTGTGAGAAATCGGAGTTCTGTTTTTTTTTTTTTTGGGGGGGGGGGTTGCACCAAAAGGAGAGAGGAAGTGGTAGGCAGACATGCATCCTTCTTTTCACAGTGTCTAGTAGCTACATATACGTACACATACACATAGTGTTTTAACATGTGTATTTAAGGCTATGTATTATATATATATTTAGAGCTTTATATTTTTCATATTGATCATTTATTTTCTGCCACAATTTCCTCTGGGATGTAAAGAATTCTGAATCTGAATTTTGAATATTTGAACATAACCTGTTTCAATTTTGAAATTACAATTACATTTCTGATATTTATATATTTTTTTTACTTTCTTGATTTCAGACATGGTAAACACGTCCAAATATTCATACTGACTATGTAAGTTTCCTGTAAAATTGGCAAAGTTTAGGTTTCTGGCTATGTGTGTGGTGAATGGCATTTCTGAAATTTCATTATATGCACTGCCCCAAAATTAAATCCTAGACGTTTATGTTTTCATTACTGTTATTCTTTGGAACCGGGTGGCTCCAGGTGATTTCACCCACCCTCACTAAATCTCATCACTTCCATTCGCTGTCCAACTATGAGCAGCGTCTGCCAAATGCATCCATATTGCAGGTTATTAAATTGAGACAGGATGTTTTTCTCGTCTTACTTCAATGTGCCCTTTAAGATTTTGGTCTCACTGCTGCCCTTCACTCTTTCTCTTAAATCCATCTAACCCAACCCTGTCTGATCCTTTCACAACTTTGTTGACTATACCGTAACTGAATATATCACAACAGTATTCTTGCCTAAACAGGTAAACCCCCTGTAATACTGGAATACACTATTCTAAAGAAGTAAACCTCAAGCTCCACCTCTTTCTCATGAGTCAGGACATAAGTGAGTCAGTTATGATGTTGATAGGATCAGGTTGGCGAGTAGTGATTCATTCTGCTGTACTCCCGCTGCTCCCTTCTGCCAGCCCATTTCCGCCTGTTTTCATATTTGGCTGCCATCCAGAACATTCTTGTGTTATTGCGGTGGCTACACTACTGCGTCTCCGCACACAGTGCACAGAGGACATACACAGACAGGTACACATGTGCACACAAAAACACATTAATACCTAATGACACCCTCAGTTCACACGCACAACCTGAACTGCCCTCTCTCCACCCCTTTTTTTTTATCCACACTATTTTCCTAGCCCCCCACCCAGCAGAAGGATGAGGTCTCTTCACAGCTGGAGGTTACTCCTGTTGACTGAACAAATGGGCCAAATGAGCAGACTGCTAGTGCAGAGCTGTCACAGAAACAACATACATTTGAGCAAGGTGCATAGAACAAAAAAAAAAAAAACACCCATGCCCACATCCATTTCTCAACTGGAACCTATATGGCTGCTGTAGCTGGTTTTACACTCAATACAAAAGTGCTTAGAGCACAGTTATAGGACCATATAGCACTATACACGACTACTATCACATTCTGACAAATACATCTAATCAAAAAAAAAGAAAAGAAAAATGGTCTACTCATCTAAAACATCAGATGTCTATGTTGGAATAATGACACCATATGCACTATAAGCCAGTTATATACATTCTATTAAAAGTTCAGTGTAGGATACTGAGTGACATTTAGTGGGGAAGGTGCAGATTGCAAACACCTGCGGTGGTGGAGGGTCTACACTCAACCATGGTAGATAATGCACCTCAACACTGCATGTCACCTGCCATGAAATGAAAAAAAAGGAAGAAATCCATTTGCAGCTGCTTTAGAAAACAAACATGTTTTATATTCTGGGTGTGGTACAAATGTATACTACACCCATACTCATCTAGAGGGTGGGACAATTTTCAATGTTTTTTTCCTTTGTCTTTTCCCTTTCACTATCGGCATCTGCTTTCAGTTTCATTTAAACAATTAAAAGTGGTGGCAGATCATGACAGTGATTCTCTTGATATTCAGTGAAGATACATGTTCTGCAGGAGCAGTTTGTGTCTATACAATAAGCTGTGCAAACAAAACCCAAATACCAAACTACAATCCACGTGAGACTGACACATTAACTAAATTTCTGATGTAATACTGGGGTGGATGCTGTACACACTGATAAGACGGCATCGACCGCTCTCGGTGAGGAAAAAAAAAACCTATTTGTCTCTTTAGAAGCAGTTAAGCTTCCGCACATCCAATCTAAAATGACCAGTGAAGGCTACTTTTTGTGCAGCATGGCCTGTTGGAGGAAGTGCTAGCTGTAATGAATGGTGTCTTATCTAGTTTGTTGTTGTTGTTTTTTTTTTACTCTGATGCTTCTGATTCAGTGGGAAAGCCAAATGTAATTTAAAACAAACTGGTATTTAGCACTCACTGAATTTGTAGTATTACCATACAGTGGCTGTATGTCAGCCCTGGCTGCAGCTATGCTTTGCCTATCAACTGAGCTGTTCTCTTGAGGATTTATTAGAAGGAGCTTCTAACAAGGCTCCTTGGCTGATTGTTTATATTTGCTGCCATGGCCAACTGGAGCTTGTGATCTGGACACCTGAGAACAAATAACGTGTGTTTTCCTGGCCGGGAAAAGAACCTGTCAGTTACACAATGTTAAATATCAACTAACACAGTGTCTGGACATGCAAGGCTGCTGTATTTTGCAGTTTGGTGGGATCAGAACAGATAAACATAGCTGAAGGGACCACAGATCATATCATCAGCATCAAGGCATGAAGCTGAATTACATATTACACCTGTTTAGATTCTGTCATGTAGTTTCTGTTTTATATTTAAGTTACAATCTAGGAGATGAAGCAACATATTCATAGCAGATATTTTTTTTTTTTTTTTGTAACTTCAATCTTTATTGAGTTTTATGAACAACAATTAGGCTATAACAATAACCAAAAAAACAAAAAAGAACAAATGAGTACAAAAGAATACAATGTGCCCAACAGTCAGTCTATTGATTTTGTGTAAATATAGTCAATTTATTCCACTTTTTATCCAGTTGTGGTTCTTGCAGTCTCAGTCTGTGTGTTGAGTTTTCCATTAGAAATATTTCTTCAATTGTGGTAATCCACTGGTCCTTTGATGGAATGGGTGCGTTCCCCCAGTTCCTTGTTATAGTTTTTTTTGCAGCTATTAAGAGTATTTTAATCAAATATTCATCCTCTTTAAGACTGGTAGTGTCCTGAAAATTACAATGATATAGAACATCAGGAATCAGTGGGATTGAACAACCCAACACATGGTACAGTACATCTCCAGTCATCTTCCAAAACACAGTAATATATGGACATTTCCAAAATATAAGTGAATGGTCTATATTGACTTCATCAAATTCACATCAACATCTTTGGTGCATCTGCAGCTGTTTGCTTTTTCGTTTTGGAGTAATAAAAAACCTTACAAGACCCCGTAGCAGCTAATTTGATGCAGCACGATAATCTTAAAATCAAGGTCAAGGTTACTTTATTTATACCCGCAGGTAGATTTGTTTTGCAGTCTAGGTGATTGCCTTGGCATTACAACAACACATACATTGAACATGCAAGACAGGCACTTGATCACACTTACAGACAGGACAAAAAGACAGGACAAAAAGTGCTCTGACCAAAAATGGTCTTAAGTAATCATACTGCTTTCTGTTCCTTAATTTCATCGGAATTTATGCGTAACCAGCATTAAGAGTGTTGAATAAATGGTGTTTGACAGGTCAAAAGGTGTTTGACCGCTTCATATTGGTGGAACAACACTATTTAATCTGAATTACTCATAAACTTCTGTTTGTTCTTCCTGTAGCTGTTGGACCAAGGCATACAACAGCACTGTTTTCAAGCAAGAAAAAAGACATTTACTTTGTTTACCCCTGACTCTGTTTTTCCATTTCAACAAGAAGTAGGCTAAGTTTCAGTGTGTGCCCTAAATGCCACATTGAACACGGAATTCTGAAATGTCAGTAGCCGATATATTGTTTCATACCTTGGTCTAGTAATTTGTGAAAATATGTTATGAAAAAATGAAACCACTTGCAAGTTACTGGAAAACAATCATATTTAAGTCACTGTGGTAAAGTAATGATTTATTTATCAAAGACTGGCAGAAAATTGATTGTTTTCAGTGTTTTTCCTACATCAGAATATAGTACCTGGCCCGAATGTGACTCTGACAGCTGTCTTTGTCTTCCAAGGATGACCAGTGCCGTTCTGCATGCGGTCTAGTCTTGTGGTGCTTGGACAGCTTTGCAGCCTTTTGGAAAGTGGAAAGTAAGTATATTACAAACACCTGCAGCCCTGTAAGAATGCACCATGTCTAAGTGGAAAACGTCAGTCTGCTTGTGTCTATCTTAGAAGTAACGCTCACATCATGATTCCTGCTTCCAACAGTACTGCACTTGTCATCAAAACACCCCGATTATGCCTCACTACGGTCCACCTTCTTATCACAAGTTAAGAGTTTGACTGCCCTCAAACACATGACCAAAGTAACCATGGTAACAGTCTCAACAACAAAGAGAGGCCCAGACCAGGTCAACAAAGACAGGGATTCTCCTCAGGATGATTGGGTTACATAAATGATTACTGCCTCAACACAAGACCTTTAGTCGGCCACCGAAAAAGACTCACAAGTCACTGTCTACACAAAATAAGCACTCATACACTTCCTCCCCTCCTCACCTCCGTTGCACTCTGGTCCACCATCTGTCTGTGGTCACATAACCAAACTAAAAGACTTGGGCATGGGTCATCTTACAGACAACACTACAATACAATAGACTAGAGTTGCAGTGTGTTGAGGAATCACCTATTAATGGTTGCTATGTCAATCTTCAAGTAAGCCATTGCAGTGACAGCAATAGGTGCTTTATATGCAACAGGAACAACCACATTGTTTGAGGGTAGCCTTTTTTTTTTTAAAAACATGCCTCATCTGAAAACTGAAGTGGCTGTTGAATGACACAGTGACATGCATATGCAGTACCATGACAAAACTATTAGAAAAATGTATTCTATTTCTCAGGAGTCAGAGGAAAGAAACTGCACTAAACCATTTTTTCACAGAATTTATATTAGCTACACATACAGGGTGGGGAAGCAAAATTTACAATGAACATTTAGTTGTTTTTTCTCAGCAGGCACTACATCAATTGTTTTGAAACCAAACATATACTGATGTCATAATCATACCTAACACTATTCTCCATACCTTTTCAGAAACTTTTGCCCATATGAGTAATTAGGAAAGCAAACGTCAAAGAGTGTGTGATTTGCTGAATGCACTCGTCACACCAAAGGAGATTTCAAAAATAGTTGGAGTGTCCATAAAGACTGTTTATAATGTAAAGAAGACAATGACTATGAGCAAAACTATTACGAGAAAGTCTGGAAGATACTATTAAAGAAGAATGGGAGAAGTTGTCACCCGAATATTTGAGGAACACTTGCGCAAGTTTCAGGAAGCGTGTGAAGGCAGTTATTGAGAAAGAAGGAGGACACATAGAATAAAAACATTTTCCATTATGTCAATTTTCTTGTGGCAAATAAATTCTCATGACTTTCAATAAACTAATTGGTCATACACTGTCTGTCAATCCCTGCCTCAAAATACTGTAAATTTTGCTTCCCCACCCTGTACATTACATGATATAGAAACAGTAACGTAGTACTACTACTATGTTTATTTTCCTCTTTTTGTCAAAATCAGAATAGTTTTGTCTCTTTGCCTGTAATATTTCAATTATTCAATCTATAAGGGTGAAGTATGAACTCTTCTTTTGGATCATCTCACTCTAAAAAGGTCAGTATGTAAAAATATAAGGAGATTTATGGGGATATGATTGTAGAATGGAATAGCCTTTTCATAGCAGGTTTTCATTAGGGTGTTAATCACATGAAAATGACAATAGTAAACCGTTTTCATTTCCTTAGAATCAGTCGTTAATACCTAAGAAGGGGGCAGGTTTCTACAAGAACTCAAAACAGACTTCCTCTTCTCCTTTTTTATTTTACAGTTTGTGACATTCAGTGTCAAGGTGAATTATGGTCAAGTGCTATGTGTGACTTTGGACCAGACTTAATATCTTCTTAATGAAACAGCCCAGAATGGACGAAACGAACATTGGCTGAAATGAGGGACTTTCTTTTTTTTTCTTTAGGGTGGGTTGGGGAATTCAGCTTTTGACAAACTGCAGCGTCACCAGTAGATGTTGCCAAATGTGACACACTGAACTTTTTAACCTTCGTATTTAATTATGAAAGTATCTCAGTCAAGTGTAAGACAGTCGCCTTGGTGGATGGGTGCTGGCTGTCCAAACAAAAACAGTTGACTACATAAGAAACACCTTGATCAAACATATCGATGTGGAGACTGGGTGAACAAGGATGTTTCCTATGTACACAGCATCTAGAATTCTCTGTTCACATGGACAATGTAAACAACAGGGTGGGTCGAATCAGTAAATCAATACTATTTAACTATGTATTAAAAACAAAGCTGGGTGTGCCTCATCAGACAGACGCAGCCTTTAGACTTCAGTGGTTGTGTTGGTTCGATACATATTTGTGAAGTCTAATAAAAAAATTAAAAAAAATTTAAAAAGTGACTGTGCTTTATACTGTTGAGTATGCCTATATGCAGATGGATTTACTTAGGCAGAAGACTGTTTTTCTGGGATAGTACAATGTTAAACAAAAATTATAGTGTATATTATAATATATGACTGCCAACGAGGCTGAATTGTTTTTGCAACTGATTTTTTATGAAACGCTGCAGTGCATAATAATACATTTTAGATCACACTTGTGTACAGTTTATTGCTATAAGAGAGTTATGAAGACAAATAAACATAAAATGAATAGTCCCATAGTCTCTTGAAATGCAAAAACAACGGCTGAAGAGATTTTCTCCGTAAGCCAATCACGCCGGTGACAGAAGCAAAAGACTGAATATATCTTGTCTATAGCGATTTCAGTGGAGCGAGCGTTTGTAGATTATACAGTGGCACAATAATATCAGTTATGTAATACATGTCATTTTTTTCAGGATAATGCTCTGTGTTCCTGTGTATTCTAGTAAACCATATTTGGAGTCGCAGTAGGTGTGTGTGTGATGAGGGAGCGGGGTAGGGTATCACACGGTCAATGAAAGGCTGTAAGAGGATTGCTCATGCCTCTAAATGACTCACAAGGTGCAATGAACTGCCACTCTATTGATGTTTAACTAAATTCCATTGTTAATAGCGTATTTAGAGTCACATGTCCTTGGACTGCACTGACATGTTTACCATAAAGGGATGTAACAGTTTACCACAGCAGACAAATTTACACAAGCCCAAAAGGTCTAAGCAGAAGCTGGAATAACAATTCTGAAATGTTTATTTAAAATATGGGGCGTGTGTATTTGTGGCCCGTCACTGGGACAGAGCAAGACAAATCTGTCTGTCCTCCATGTTATGAATACTTGTCCTAATGACTTTTACTGAAGGGTCTGGTGTACACTGCCCAGATGTCCAAGGCCCATGGCTCTGGCCCAAATGACTGTAATAACAGTATCATTGGGGAACAAGGATGGCATGTTTCTGGTTGCCGTGACAATAAAAAGGAGTCAGTCCTGGATGTGAACACGTCCTTAGGGAACCATGGCAACTGCAGTGAAAATGTCAAACGGCAGACCTTAAGTGCTCAAGCCCAAGGAATTTCAGTGAGGTGAACTGCTGAGCATACAGGCTGGTATACTTTGTCTGTTTTCACATACCTTTTTAATTTCATTAAAGCAAATATGTTCCATTTTTAAACAGGGGTCGATCTTTACAGAAGTGAAATAGAGAACCTGCATAATTTATCACTTTGTAGCATGCTTGTTTATTCACAATGGAATCTATCTACGGCAGCTCGGCACCAAGTTAATATTTCACCCAAGTCGGCCATCCCTAGCCTCTGGAAATTAGCCTTAGGAGGCTGACTGGCCTGAACTAAATGGATGGATCAATTAAGCAACAGAAGGAGGGGGCAGCACTACAGTGCACCATGCCAGGAGATGGGTAGCTGCTGGAAAGGCCAGAGCCTATACACACAGCAAGGCATAAGCACACACACACACACACACACACACACGCACGCACGCACACTGCAAGTGGACTTGCAAGTATTTAAATGCGACCACTTCTAACTACTCTACTATGGTTACCTACAACAATGATGACTATAAACTTGAGAAGAACAGCAACTTTACAAGAGTAAAGAGATGTAATGAAACTAGAGGTCATGACTTGCTCTTTATAGCCTACTAAAGGTGTAAAAAGCATAGATCACAAGTTATACATTAATCAAACATTAATCCGGCTAATATGATGTACAACAGCATAATTTTCTGCAAGTAAAACTCTCCTCCTCAAGGTTAATAATTGACTCCATAAACCTGAGCAGGGTAGCAATGTAGCATCTAAACACATGATAGTTTGTTAGGGCAAGCTGTGTGGACTTCTGACTTTTGAAAAGCAAAGTTATAAACTGCACAGCATAAACATTGTCTATGTGATCTTTTAAAAAGGTCTTTCTTTCTCTAATACCTCTTCACATTGTGTGCCAGTTTTTACCCAAATTAGGATTCAAATGTTCCCAGGGTAAGGCAGCCACACATTATGTACAGCCATGACGGAAGTGACTACACAAACAAATAAACATAGTGTTAAAAGCCAACACGTCACAAAGTGAACACAGGAGAGTCATAAGTTTGATAAAAAACTGCAGCTGCTGGGAAAAAAACAACTTAAGAAGACTATGACATGTACATAATAATTACCTCTGCCAAGGAGGTTATGTTTTTGCCGGCGTTGGTATGTCTGTTTGTCTGTCCGTGTGCAAGATAACTCAAAAAGTTATGGACGGATTTGGATGAAAATGTCAGGAAATGTTGATACTGGCACAAGGAACAAATGGTTAAATTTTGGTGGTGGTGGGGAGCACGGGGGGGCCCACTGATCTGCCTTGGCGGAGGTCTGCGCTCTCCGAGTGCTTTTCTAGTTTACAATGAGATTGTAATTTCAGATATTTTACCCCAAATTTTGTCTTTTTTGAAAGACAGCACAAATAAAAGTAGTAATTTGACTTGCAATGAAAAACAACTTTAGCCATAGCTCAAATTATTAGTAGTCAAGTGCCATAATTTTGACAACAGATGTTTTTTGTTTTTTTTCTCCCATTCTCCTTTCCATATATATGGTAACACAATACATACACACATGTATTGGGCTAAAAGACACGTGTATGTTTCCATTTATTATTTCAAGATCTATGCAGACATAATCTCAAATGAAAATAAGGGCCTTACTAAGTGGAAGTGTTTATCATAATTTCTCCTCACTCTAATAGATACCTACAAAGCAGACCATCTCAAAGACCAAAGACCTGCAGATCCATGTAATTATTTCCTGACTCAAAGGGCAGTCACTGGTTATGAAACATGCACTTAATGCCAGACTCCACCCTAACCATAGAATTGCAGAAGATGCACAGGTAGATGAGGAAGTGTGTGTGTGTGTGTGTGTGTCAATATCCCCACCAGGCCAGTCTGTCTTCATCTCAGATGTGTGGCTTACCAAACTACACATGACGCTAATACTACTCTGAAAGACAGGAAATACAACATGCTTGCCATTAATGTGCCTTGCTTCATGCTGTGAAGAAATCTGAAAGACACTCCTTTAAACAATATGCTGACTGTCAGTGGACCACACCTTGGAAAAAAATAGATAATTGAATATAACAGAGACGTATACATAAGTCTTATGACTGAATGCAGCCCGATGAACACACATGCACAGTGCTATTCACATGGGGGGGATGAGTCTGGTCTCCAGAGACAAAGGGAAGCACCTGACTTCTTGTCTTATTTGCTCTCCCTGGGTGCAGAGGTGTGTGTGTGTGTGTGTGTGTGTGTGTGTATCTGTGTTTCAAAACTATAAATAGAACCTGTGTCTTCCCTAGCTTTCGCTCCAGTGGGATCCTCTCATGTTTTAATTAAATAAACTGCTCCAATCAGGCCCAGCTGTGCCCTGCATCCCCAGCCTGCATCACTCAGCATCCATGCTCAGGGGCAACATAGAGGCAGGGCCGTCAGTGCACATGAGTACATGAAGACAGAGAAGCAGAGAGAGAGAAAGAGGGAGAGAGGCAGACAGGAAGGGAGAGAAAGAGAATGGACTAAACCATGAAAATGGGGCATTCTGCACTGAAGCCACCTGGGTATCATAGGAAGCCCTGCTCAGGTGTTCTGGATGGGTTCCCCAATGTGCAAACCAGCAGAAGGAAAGGAGCTCAGCTAATCTCTTTCATCCTTTCCTCTCTATGCCCCCTCCTCCCTCCTCTTGCCCTTTCTCCATTTTTCTCTACTTTCTCCCTCTTCATATGCAAATAGTCTGTGATTTCTGTGCAGTTTGTTTTTAACAGTTTAGGCACAAATTCTGCTTGAACCTGCTCTTAAATGATCAGTGCATCTTTCAGATATATAGTTATTTAATGTACTTACTTACAGTTATATTAATCCATGGTTATTAGCTTAGGTTGCCAGTAATCGGTGATGCCCTAGTAAGGCAAACAGCTTGTTAGACAAAAATGAACAGCAGCTGAGAAACTGACTCATTTTAGACAGCAACATAGCACACAATACTTCAAAAGCATCCAGCGTTTTAGACGGATGCTGGATTCTCCTCTTAGAGACCACTGTAGCACAGAGTGGTTTTCTTTGCTGAAAACTACAATGATGTAGAGAGATCTGACAGGAGATTGAAACCTCAAAAACACAGATTCAGTTGGAGATGGTTAAATCGAATGCTAATGCTGCCCTGTGGTTTAAAATGTTTTTGTTAACTGGCCCCATTTCCTACTGTTCAATTCTGTCTGACAAGCTGCCGGCACACTGGGGCATCTCTGACCACAGGATCCAGAACCTCAGCTAATGCTTGTGCATTAATATCAATACTAGTAAGTTAAGTCATATTTGCTTATGTGTTAAAAAAATGGGAGCTGTTTGTTTAAAGTACTCACTCTCAACCCCCCACCCAATTTCTTTCATCTTACTGGCTTGTGAGATCTCTCTTAGGCACCCCACGTGTAAAAGACTAAACTGTAGCTTTTAGTAACAGTAGCTGCAGCAGCCTTGCTTCTGGTTAACATCTATAATTAATGTACTGGTGCTGCTGGTCCTTGTTCGGTTCCTGAACTAACCCCCAGTAAGCCACGTGGCCATTACAGCCCTGCAGTCAACACCCAGGAGGACAGATATGGCCAAGTGCAGCTCTTAGTCAGTTACCAGACACCATCAATACTTCAGCTGGAAGAACAGAGGACAAGTGAATGAAGGATTATTTTTATACTGGTTGCTCAATGATTTATCTGTTTATTTGTTTCCCATTTAGAGGAATCATTGCTGCCTGTTATTGGGACTCACAAAGGCTATTCCTGTCAGTAAGGTGTCCTCCATATAAGAATTGATTTCGCTATTGATCAAGTTGTCCACAGCAGGTAAAAAGCGTGAATGGATCAATATCCATTTTGATGAGTAAGAGGCACCAGCTTTCTCTTTGATGCTCTTGGAAGGTTACACTTGTATAACATAAACTGTGTTTACTCACATGTTCACTTCCCTTTTCCAATATCATGCTGTCACTGGTGACAGTGAAAGACCCTGAACATTAACAAAGAAACAATCAAAATTAAAATGTTTGGTTTGATTCTGATAAAGTACTGCAGGTTTATCAGCCCACAAGACTCCACAACAATATTAAAGACCATCCAACCTTATTGCACCTGTTCAGTAGGCCCAACAGGTTATCCAAAGACCTTAAGCAACAGGGAAAAAAAAACCCATAGTCATCAATGATATCTAATCTCAACATTTCCTCTTAACTCCCTACCTCTGTTACCCAAAATAAAAGTATATGGCACTTGTCAAGATGTTAGTCTCTTCATTTGCACATTCATCAGTTTTAGCACCACTCCACTGAAGCTATAAAAAGCTTGGCAGAGAATCAAGGACGAAGTCAGGTGAAAGTGCCAACCCAACAATTAGCCCACTAAAACCACGACAACCTGAGCTCATTTACTAACGTTGCCTACCTAGTGGTTGGAAATCACATGAGGCATAATGACCAAGCAAGCAAGTTTGGCTCCACACACTGTATCTAGGCTGAAGAGAACTGGACTATGGCCTTATCTAGGAGGCCTCCAAGAGAACACACATGTCCTGTACATAATCACCAAGACTGAGATGACACACGTTGTCGCACACTCATATTCAATGAAAGGGGAGTCAGAAAAGGGGAGGAAAATGGGTGATGAGGCACATTAATAAATTAATGATAGGAGGTATACAGGACATGTGATATTACACAAGAGCATGTGACTTACAGGCAGAAGGCTAAATGATGTAAAGGGTGATTTGTTTCAGTTATCTGTGTTCAGGTTCACTTTAGTGAAGTCACCAAAGAATGTGAGTCAGTAACATATAACTTGACCTTAGGCCTACCAAAAGAAGAGTCAGCCTACGTTACACTTATTAAACATAGCTTACATGAACAACTTTTAATGATCATAAGATCCAAAGTAAATGTCTTATTTTGGTAGATGCCCCAGACATTATCCATTATAATCATAGCTTTTGGGCCTACTTACATCAGCATGATTACAGTAGCCCAGATGCTCATCAGTAGCACTATTATTTTCGAGGTGGTCAGGTACTTGGCTATTAAAGGATTGAGTTCCAGCATCCAGCTGAGTCTCATCATCGATTGGTAGAGATCAAAGCAGAGGAGAGTTGCATGGCCCCTGCTTGTGTCTACACTCCCAACGCCAAGCCGAGCTGTCAAACATGACCTAACAACCCATACAAACAACACCGCTCCGTCTGAAATACTGAGCATGGGAATTCATATCAGTTTTAGTCGACTTACCGATACCGGGGGCGGAGTAGATGAAATACAATGCGGAGGTGGACAGTGAGAAAAGGAATAAAAGCCCAAGGAATGACCTTCTCCGGAACCGCAAATGTGTCGGCATTATACAGGCAGCAAAAGCACACACAGGCACGTTTGCGGATCTACAATGACGGTGGAGCAGGTTAGATGTGTCCAGATGCCAGAGCCGGTAGTCCGCGGACAGCCTGGGTGAAACGAGCCGAGCAGAGTGGTCGTTCTGCGGCAGGGGTAAAAGGAACCAGGCGACTAGGAAGTCAGTCTATTTCCGCGGCAGGTCGAGCTCAGCTCAGGAGAGGACCTCCAATTCAGTGAGGACATTCAAATTCCATTCCTGAAGCGACGGTTTCGATTAGAGCTGAGAATATGTCTGCTATCGAAACGGATGACAGTGATAGCGCTGCTTAACCTGGCCTGTTTTTTTTTTTGTTTTTTTTTAGTGAGAGACCATCATTTGGCTCACACACTCCGTTGCTGATGGTGTACTGCCGCTCCTGTGTTTCGCCTACCCGCCTACCCGCCCTATGAATGGAGCTTCCCCTCTGCAAAATGAGCAGCTCGTACTAGTGGGCGTTAACCATCCATAGCCTTAACAGTAACCAACAAGCACCGCACGCGCCCCAAACGTTGGGACACTTATTAACGTCGCGACTAAAATCTCCAACTGCTGCGACGTCGTGACATATGTTGAAATAAGTTGGCAAATACTTCACTTTTTTTTAGCCTAAATTGAGCTACATTAAAAATTTATATTAAGCCAAAATTCACTTAAATTGTAAGGACCCCACCCCTCTGTCAAAGTTAATACATGCTAGCCTCCGTAATATCTCTTATAGCCTAGTTAGCTACATAAAATCATATGTTCCAGTATAATTTAAGTTGTTTCATACGGGTTTATGGTTATTCAAAGAATAACTACACAACGTATTATAAGATAAAGGAACTCTGGTCAAACTAACTAGGCTACCTGAATAGCATAGTTAAGATTTCAGTGTCTATTTTAGGGCTAAATGAGGAGCCCGTCTGATTAAGCACCAAAAATAAATCATGCTAGGTGGGTAATTTCTACGAGCCAGTGCAGTTATAAACTACATTTTTAAAATAAACATAAAGTTGAAATCACACTCAAACGTATTTTCCAAAAATGTAAAATACAAGATTCAATGTTATGGTATGTTTAACAAGATGAGAGTACATAAAATTATGTGTTGAAACAATAAAAGCTTGTTTCTGACTAGAAAAAGTGCAAACAATATTTACACTTTTTATAATTTCTATTCTTTATAATTTTTATAGTTTCTTCTACCAATGTGGTTTAATAGTGGTTCGTACTTGTTCTGTCACATGCAGGTAATTATTGTTATCTCAAGCGCAGGCTTTGATTGAACTACAATATCCATGACAGAGCCGGCAGACATTTTCTACAAACGGCTCATGGGAAATTGAGTACATAACGACTGTGAGAGCGATGTGTCTAATCACTTCAGTCTAAATGGAAATAAAATCGCCTTTTCTATAAACATATACATATTCACAGGCAATTATTGAATCAGAAGTTCACCCTTTTATAACTTTGCTATTCTATATGACGGTCATAAAACGTAAGGACTACAACTCCCTACAAAGCACAACCAGGAAGTGGAGTTATGATGTCAACAGATACAGATGGAGCTGTCGACATGGAACAGCTAGTCCTTTTTGTTACAAAACGTTGCTTTCGGAAGTAAATGTATTTATTCGACAATGAGAGCCATTATTTGTAAAGTTACGTTGCTGTTTCTTTTGCTGTTATTTGTTTTGTGCGTGCTTGAGCGAACTGAGAGAGAAGAGTCGCTGGATCTTCATGAGAGAGATGACGGAGCGGATACTGAACATAAGGGTACTGGGGCTGAAAACCAGCAAACATTAATAAATCATGAAGATGGACCAAGCGATCAAGAAAAGGATGGACAATCTGTCAGGTCTGAAACTATAAAACTGATGTACTCTTTGTAGTAACTTCCTGCAGCTAGCTTTCCTTGTACTGTTAGTAACAAGGTTTCCCTCTCTGGTAATGATGACGCTTTACTCAGAGCCCTGAGGATTTGATATCAGGCTGAACATGTGGCTGTGGTTAGGTTCCTAATATTCATTTCAACTCACCAAAAGAAGCATTATCCATATGTGTCATGTTTTTTATTCTAAGAAGATCATTACAAGTGCTGAACACTAGCACTGAGTTTAAGGTTTTTGTGTTATTATCACTGAGATATTATACGTCCTGCGCAGTTTATTTAGAGACAGTATTACTAATCACATTGTCTTGAAGTCATTTTAATGTAGGCCTTGAATGCCATAAGGTCTCGGGTTAAAAAAAAAAAAAAAAAGATTAGAACAGGTGTGCAAATAGACCAGAATGCACTTGTGTTTTGCTTTTGTTCCTCAGCATTTTGTATGTCATGAGTTAATTCTATATATATATATATATATATATATATATATATATATATATATATATATATATATATATATGTTATCTTTAGGTTATGTTCATTTATGTCTCTGAGCTCACTGACTTTCATTTGTGTGCTATCTATTATATGCACGTACCAACGTACTTATTGCTCTTGACGGTCTGCCAGCAGCAAGTCAAATGACACAGATAACTACAGCAATGACACCCTCCACTCTACAACACCTGCTGTCAAGCCAACAACTATGGCACCCCCAACCCCCAAGCCCATACTGCCCGTGCAGACCGGGGTCAAGGCCCAAGAAGAAGAGCAGTCCAGCGGCATGACCATATTCTTCAGCCTGCTGGTTATTGGTTGGTAGTCTCTTTTGTTTCTCTCTCCATGTGTCCTTTTCTGTCTTATTCTGTCTTGAATCTCTTATTGTCAGCATGAAACCCTCTTGCACGCACATTGTTTTCTAGGCTAATAGTCTCCATCTGAGCATGCAGGATAAGAAGGGCAGGATTGGAAATATGATTGCTGTGGTTCACACAGTAAACATAACTTAGACATCAGGCAGCTGTTAAAGTAGAGGAAATGTGCAGCCACTTAAGTGTTTCATTTTATCAGCTATGTGGATAGTGATTCAGGATGAAGAGAATGCATAAAGGAAGGGATGTGGTTAATATCTGTAAGGTCATGAAGTGCCTCTCCAGGAACACAAAGTGTCCATTATGCTCTTTCGTTCAGGTTAAGTCTCATGCTTTCTACTCTTAAGGTTCAGACCAAGCAAATGGCATAAATATTTCATGCAGTTACTAGTTAGATTAAGTCAAAATATGCACATCGAAAAATCTTAGTTTTTGTCTGCCACTTTACACATTTCTTGTTTTGTTTCAAGAAACACTTCCTGCACAATAAACTTGGTTTATTTTTCCTTTATATAATAGGTCTTCCATTTGACAGATAAATGACAAATGAGAAACTCTGTCAGACAATCAAGTACCCACACACCGGGTCTCAATAATCCCCTTAACCAAACACACAATGACTATTTAAAAGTAAACTAATAAATTATGGTTTAACTAACCTTGGCTGATTTTACAACTTTTAATATATCTTATGATAACTTGTTTGCTGCAGGGCACACAATTTATTTCTCTGCGTACATGATTGTATTTCTTGTGATCTATGTTGTCATTTATGTAAATATGTGTATTTGAAATGATTTACATACTATCTTATTAAAGAACAGGGAAAATAGCGGTCTGGAAAGAATAATATTGTTTAATTTTTAAGTATCAATTGTACCCATTTAGGTTTGGGATCCCTGTAAGTTTAAGCGCAAGTTAATTTATGCATAATATTAAATTAAAACACATAATATATAAATATCTCAGCACCATAAATACAAAAATCAAGAGGAAAAAGTCTTGGTTATTTTAGTTTTTTAAAATATATCTTTTTCCAGAACCTGTTTGCTGGGCGTCTTGCAATATTTTATCTTTAAAGCAACTCAGTTTTTCACCTGAAACTATAAGAAAATCACTTTGCTGCTGTTACAGTACAAAATGTACAGTTCATATCTACTGCACATGACCCACACTGAACTATTGAAATACTAATCTATTTTTAACAAAGGAGAAAATATTTTTAATTGTGTCATGGTAACGATATAAACTGCTGTTGTGGCTGTTAGTTGAGGAGTCAGTCAGCATATGAAACTGTTCCAGCACTGGTTTGAAAAACTATTATTACAGACTTTTCTAATATTTAACACTGTGCTGAGATTGCCACATTATCATAGTTATTTCTCCTTATCCTCATTGCTTCTCCAGTTCCCTATCATGAAGCAGACTCTAAATATTATTTGTGTGTTCTGTCATAACAGGATGATTTCATATTTTCAACCTTCATGTGGTCAAAATTACCATTGTTATTCATATTTTGTTAAGATTAAACATGTGCTAGCTTGACTGTTCTCACTTCTGCTATGCTGCATCGCTCAGAGCTTCAGCAGAAACGCCTCCAAATGTCAGTCGTACATGTCTTTTAGAATCCACTTCGTAGACTATTTTCCTACACAATACTCTCTTTTTACATGGTTTGTTTATGATTGTGTTGACAGGATAGTCTGGGGATAGAATGTGAGCATTTCTACTTTATGTATGTGTTAAATGCTGTGTATGTGTGGTGGGAAGGGTATGAGGGCACGGTGTTGTCAGTTCTTTGTATATATGCTGTTGTAGTTAGTATGATGGATATGGTTTTACTGTTGTACCTACCTGCCCAGGGGCTGCAGATGGAAACTAGAAACTAAATGCAGTACAATGCATTGTTCTTCTTATGCAGTTGTTTTTTGTGTGTTGTCCCTGATATGTAAATAAATTGATAAAACTAAACCAAAATAAACATGCTCGTTTTACTTCAAGGCCAGGGGTATGTTGTGATGTTTTGGGATACGTCTCCTGTCTAAGAACATGCTAATAGGAAGAAAAGGTCTTAGTACTATCTATTTTTGTCAGATGTGGGCTGATGTGACATGATGGTCAGAACAGTTATTTGTCCTAAATATTCATTCTATTTTTTTCTGTCTCCCCACTCACCACAGGTATCTGCATCATATTGGTGCACCTCCTTATTAAATTCAAGCTACATTTTCTTCCTGAAAGTGTGGCTGTCGTGTCTCTTGGTGAGTACCTTTTTATTTATTTTTATTTATTTATTTATTTATTTATTTTTATTAATAATTTCTGACAGATATATATACACACACACACACACACACACACACACACACACACACACACACACACACATACAGACAAGGCTGGGATGGGGGTGGGGGGTTACAGAGCTTACATTCGTACAATTTACACAAAAAAGTACAGGACCATCAAATTAATATGTATTTTTTTAAGCAAACAAGATCTGACAGTGGCCCATGGCCCTGGTGTTTTAGATTCATTGGGAGAATCCAAAACAAGTGAGGCCTGTTCCATAGAAAGGAGGTCCAGAAAGTGCCTGTACCAATTGTCTATACTAAAACAGTTGTGTTTGCGCTCCTGCCAGTTTATCATTATAATGCGCTCTGCTGATAGGAATCCCAGTGACAGTATTTTGTCCATTATATTTGATTTAACATTTTGGCTTTTCATTCCCAGTAGGCATTCCATTGGGCATGCTGATTATTTGCACATCAAACAGAAAACATAATTTTTTAACAACAGCACTCCAAAATAACTTCACAGCTGGGCATTGCCACAGCATATACAGGGTGTCCCAAAAAAACTGACATCATTTGAGATGTCTATATTGGAGTGACTACATGGTCAGGAGAAATGATACTTAATAGGATTTATTTTGGACAAGAAATGTTTTATTCTAGAAATTTAAAACAAAAAATTCTGGGGGATGATAATTTTCTAATGTTCCAAAGTTATTACAAATGTTCAATGTGTGCGCCACTTGTGACGCGGCACACATCAAGTCGGTAGTGGAGTACCTGCCACACTCTCTGCAGCATGTCGTGTATAACATTCTCCAGAACCTCAGTGATTCTCCTCTTATTCTCACACAAATTGAACATTTGGAATAACTTTGGAACATTATAAAATTACCATCCCACAGAATTTTTCATTTGAAATTTGAAGAATAAAACATTTTATGTCCAAAATAAATCCTATTAAGTAGAATTTCTCCTGCCCATGTAGTCACTCTGATCTGGACATCCCAAATGATTTAAATTTTTTTGGACACCCTGTATATTCATTATATTTTGCATATAGGGTGTGATATAAGCTCGATGTAATAATTTAAGCTGTATGATTTTATACCTGGTACATTTTGATACTTTGGTGCATTTTTGCAGTGCTGCATCCCATTGTGAGGCAGAAAGAGTACATTTTATTAAACATAAACAGTCTGCATTTCTTTTCACAAAACTCGCCACCTTAAGAAAATACTATGAATGCCTTTAGAAGTTTGCAAAAAAATACTCGATATTTTCAGTACTTGTAGTAGCTGATAAAGTGAGAATAGTGAATACAGTTTCATTTTCAGTTAGGTTTTAAGATTAGTAAAAAACCAATGCACGCTTTCCTGTAACCTTTACCCCAATTGAGGAAATGACTTCTTTGTAACTCCCTCCCTGTACCCAGTTCCCAAAAGCAAATTTCCTATTTTCCATTTGGGAAGTTTGCTTCTTGATACGGTGTGAGGTCACTTCAGGCTAATTCTGCTTTCTCTAATGCTTACATTTTTGTGGCTTGTTCAAACTCAGTGCTCACAGTTATCTTGATCCGGAAGGCCTTTTCCTCTCATGTCCCCTTTGTGGTCCATATGAGACAGAGTTCATCTCAGTGTTTGAAACAGCGGGCTCTGCTGAATAGAGATAAAACTCTGCTTACAAATCAGGAAGGACTGCTTTTCCTTCCTCATCATTTCCTCTCTCCTCTCCTATTCATTGTGTGTTTTCCTTTATGCCATTTACCATTTCCATCTCCTTGTCAGTGTGGTGTGTTTGGCTCTCACATAATGCTTTTATACATTAATTTCTTTTTTCATTGTTTTTTCTGTGCCCTTTACATATCTTTGTGTTTCACTCACCCTTTTTAATTAATGTCTTCTACTGGATAGTGTAACAAGAGACCTCCAGGCCCAAGGGGACGTTCCCAAAGACAAACTAAGACAATAGCCTTTTTAGTCACCTTGGATCCAATTTATCGCTGAACTGCAATATTTGCCAAGCATCCATTATTTTTAACCACCAAAATAGCACTTTGCCTCAGATTTGCAGCCTTTTGGCATTCAGGATGTTTGAAATTTTTATATGAAGTAGTAAAATATTTAAAGCGCAGCATTGTTTCGTTTTAACACTGTCTCTTTGTTCTTTCTAGGTATACTAATGGGAGGGTTCATTAAGATCATCGAGTTCCAGGAACTGGCCAACTGGAAGGTAGAGTTTGAGTTAACTTTTTTGTCCATCTTGCACTGGATCTAACTGTTGGTTCTATTTAGTTTGATTTAATTAATTTACATTTAATCAAAGCATCACATTCTTCCACAAGGAGAATACGCAGACGCATGCATGTACATAATTTGCTTCCTGTACATATGGCATATCATTCAGTGAAATCTTTTAAATGGTAACAGAATGCATCACACAACAAAGTTATTGCAAATCCATACACAAAGAGGTTGCACCCACTGCATTCTTGATATTAACCGTTTGAGGGCAAGCACCAGCACAGATGCACCGTTTGAACTTACTGAAAATACAAGGCATGTAGATCGAACTTTATAACCATTTTTTCCCCGCATGATGCAATTTATCCCACAGCAATTTCCCAAGGATTCCGCCCACATCCAATAAACCATCACTGAGCTGTAGTTTGTCAGATCTTTTGCACTGCCTGTTTTTTTTTTTCTGTCATTCATTCCCTACTTTCTCTTTTGTCACAAATCTCATCTCTCCATCTCCACTTGGTTACCACACTATCCTTTTACTTGCTGTCTTTCCCTCTGTGTCCCCATGAGCCCTCCTTTTTTCTCCTGGTTCTCACAGCCTTTAATTAACATTCCATGTTCTCTGCCAGTGAGTGAGGGAATGAGTGAACAAGAGAGGGAGAGGCAGAGTGAGGGGGAGGGAGGAAAAGCAGGACAGGTTGTGTCAATGTTTCTTGCACACAGGAATCCATTGTTTTTTAGCCGGGGGGCCCCAGAGTTTTGCTGAATCATTGGACCTAGTAACCAGAGCCCCCGGAGCCCCCTTACCCCTTTGGTCCTACCTGGTGAATCTACAACCTTCTATCCCTGTGTTTTTATAGAAGTTTAGAGAACTGACTTGCTCACCTGTCCATAAAGGTAATGTCTTCATGTCTATACAGCTTCATAAGACTTGTCTTAGTGGAATGTAATGAAGTTACATTGTAATACACAGCAGTTTCTGTGCAGGAGCAGGGATATGCTAAGTGGTTTATAGGCCCTTGGAGACTTCAAAAGACTCAGGCCATGATGCAAATCCATTATGTCTGACCTATTTGTTTTTGAGAGAGCCTCTAAGAGCAGGATGCACCATGCAACCTGTTCAGTGAGTAACACAGCCGGTGGCAAAACTGAGATTTGGTCAACATCTTGTGTTCAAGTGCAGCTCCTTTGAATTTGACAGATGAGGACTGTGCAATATGATGATTATATTGTGTGAGGAAGGCATAGGAAAACCACAAACTATTAACTGTTTTGTAATTGTTGCCAATGACACTGGTATACATAATTACTTATAATAAACTACACAAAATCAGCCAAAAAACCCCTTATTTTGCTCATATATTAAAAGGAGAAAAATTACCAATATTTATGCATTTGGTTTTGTTTGCAAACAGTTCTGCTGTTGATATGTGCAGGACGTTTTGGTCATTTTAGACCTATATTGATTTTGTTTGCATTTTAAGTTTAAATGTGTTTTCTGTTTACCTTTCTTATATAAAATGTTCTATATCATGTGGTCATGTAACCCTGCTCCCTTAAAGGTGTATATTTTACCACTGACAAGTAATAGAAGGCATCTGTCCTCTCTGTAAAACTGTGAAATCTCCCTTCATCTCTTTTTCAGGTACAGTCTCATTTTCAGGTTTAAACAAAGTGTAACCTCCTTCTTTCTTCTTATGTTACCTCTAAACACTGCATTGTCTATACCAGCTTGTATGCTTCTAAAGCTGTCCCATTTGGCTAATCTAAGAATCCTCTTGCTCTACCCTGTAAACCACCAAGGGTGTGCAAACCCCTCAGGCAGCAGCATCCTGTCATCACTGGTTCTGCCCTCGCCTTCCACCAGCAGTCAATTTCCTTTGCTCTTTGCAAACAACCCCACTCTTTTCAGCCAGGCCTCTCCCTAAATTCAAATGTATGAGGAGATGCTTTTCTCCTGTGCACTTTCTGGAGCTGTTCACTGCTTTTCCTTTTTCTCTCATTCGCCCATCTCTCCCCTGTGCTCTGACACAGATTGAAGAAGAAATAGCATGCTGCTAAGAAGTAACATGCCAGCAGCAATTTGTCTTTTAGGCAAAGCACAGAGAGATGCAGTACATAGGTGAATATATTAACATCTGCAGTGTACACTAAATGATATTTTTGCGTTCTCTGTGTTGTAGTGTTATAGCCTTGACTGTGCTGTCTGGGCTCATCATTTTTCCTCAGTGGCTGCAGTGGTGTGTTTTAAGCCCCAAAGGGCAGTGCATACTTTTAATAGATGTCTCCCACGCCGCAGAGAGAGAGCGACACAGGGAGAGCAGTTTTAATTGTGGTTTCGGGGGCCTTTTTCCCATGTGGTGATGTCACTGTGTGTCAAAGCTGAGCCTCCAGGGAGCCTGTACTTCGAATGAAGGTCTCTCCATCGTTCCCTCTTACATTTTTTTCTGTTATCTCTCCATCCTCTTTTAACTGAGCTCCCTTCATCTTTGGCATTCATCTTTTCTCATTTAATTCAAGCTCTGTCTCAGCACTTCTCCAGAGTATGCTCTGTGGATAGGCTCATCCATGTAATCTGTCTTTCTCTTACAACATATTCGTCTCTGCTCTCTGTTGGTATCAGTTACTATGAAAATTCATTACCGCCTCTCAGGACATGTATAAGGACTGAACGTCTGCAAAGGTCAGTGTAGGGAAACTTGACTTAAAATTGAATGCTTCATCTGTTAGTGTATTACCATGTCAGGTAATTGTCAGTAAGCAAGTTATGAAGCAAAATGCCTAATATCTGCTACTTGAATGCTGCATTTTTCCTGAAATTTGTACTGTGTTCATTTACAGCAACCATTTTAAGATGTCATATAGAGTGTGGAAAATTGAACCAGTCTCACTCACAGAAAATATTTAAATTTGGAGAGCACAGGCCAACAGGCCAGTCTTCTTCTTGTCACTGTATTATTAAAACACAATAAACCATGGTTACCATGGAAACAGGTGACTAACAAAGGTTATGTTAGGTTAGCCTGGAGGTAAACTACTCTCTAATGGCAAAGAAAGTGAAAGACAATTCCAGCCTCCAGCTCTTTTCTGTATTTGCTCCAAATTAAAGGGGTTTATCTTTGGCCTGTATCTTAGCCTTCCACTGACTTTCATTTATGTAAGTGTTGTAGTTGTTGCAAGGTATTCTGACAGACTTCTGCAACTGATCACATAAGTTCCTTGATGGAGGTAAAAAAGTAAGTTATTCACTGATTCTTTGGTGCACACCTGCAAGGACTGGCTTGCAAACATCCTGGAAGACTATTGAAATGTCTGTAAAAGTGTTTATGCAAAGTTGGTACTTGTTCAATCACCACGGCAGACGTTCTCATGTGGCAGTGAGACATGTGCATGCATGCTTGTAGGATTACGGCTTTAGATGTCAGGTTGAAGTGCATGCATGGCCTACTATTCTCTCTCTCAGGTGTTAATATTCATTCCTGACCTTTCACCTTCCCTGAAGGACAGGCTCCTGCCAGATATAAATGTCAGGCAGTAAGCTGCAAGCATTCCTTATAGGGCTGCTTTTCCTCCGATTTGAATGCATAATAAGATAAAGTACACAAGAGCTTAGCCTTTTACTACAGCACACATCCTTTATATGCTATCACATGTGCTTGACCTAGATTTAATATGCTTGTAGATAGAATGGTCTTAAGTTGGTGTTGGAAGTGGAAACTCAGTATACGTCCTTTAATTAAACAATGTGCAGAGATCATCTCATCTCATTTGCCAATCACTTCATGCTGTTTTGGGTCTTAGCCCAGAATAATTAGTTTAATGGAGAAAAACAGATTATAAATTCAGGAGACTGGGGAAACTATCTTGTCATCATTGGACATTACATTTCACAATTAATTTGCTGCAGATTTACATTTGGTCCAGTCGGGTCACAATATATATAGTGATGTTTGTGTTGCATCATGTGGCAAGTATTGTTAAGCTGTACTAACTTATAACATTGGCATTTCTACAAAAAATAAACAGATGATTCTGGCAGAACCTGAATTGAGAATTGGACAATGCCCAGCTATTAAACTGGCTCTGATGATACATTCAGACTCTGCAGAATCAGTGAAGTAAATAGTAGGACACAGGGCTATCCTCTGACAATATTCTGATAAAAGATTGGCAACCATGACACAAAAATAGATCTGGGACATTTACTCATTATTCCTTTTGCATATATTATTCAGAACACACACACACACACACACACACACTAGTTTATACTAGAACACATGGTGCATCATGCACAGACACATTGGCAGCCAGAGCGTAATGCATTGGCACATGATGCCTACGCCTGATCTGGGAGGCCGGCCCATTTAGCTGAGAAGCAACAATGATTTCATTATATCGCTGAAATAATCAGAGAGCTAAGGTCACTGGGATACTTTGTGTTAGTGTGTGACTTGAATAAAAAAGAAAATATACAGTATGTAGCTGTTCATGTTGTTGTTAGACCTGCATTCCCCTTCACAGGCATCTGACCTGTGTCTCTGTGTTATCCTGAGTTGAATATCTGTTTTGTCAAATGAGGAGTTGTTATTCACAGCTCAAGCATCACTTCCTTCTGACTATGACTAAGGACCAACTCAGCTGATCACAGAGCAGACTTTCCTTGCTCAGACAATAATTAGGAAATAATGTAAAATTGCTTTGTAACCACAAGCACAAGTGTGTATCAGCCCATCTTTTTGTCAGGATGATTCTAGCCAGTATTCCTCCTTTACAAGTTTTCTACTCCCAGCTTATTACTATTAAGCATACATATTTTCCTGGCATGAAAATCAAAGTTACTTCACTTTAATTCTTTTTTAACTTTTGAACTGTGGATTGAACAAACTCTTTGTCCTGTGTCTTTGTGTAAAAGGAGGAGGAAATGTTCCGACCCAACATGTTCTTCCTGTTGCTACTACCACCTATCATCTTTGAATCAGGATACTCCTTACATAAGGTACAGAAGAATGTGTGCATGAAGCAGAATTAAAACCCTTTGACTATATCTGTAGGTAGGCAATGTCACAGTACGAAGGAGGATAGTAGAATAGTTTTTGCTTAAATCTTATCCAATGAAATTCTTTTTTGAGTAATTTTTCTAGTCTTCAAGTCTGTCCTGTCATTATTTAGAAGCATGTGGCACACGTACAGTCGCTGAAAAAATTATTAGACCACCCTTGTTTTCTTCAATTTCTTGTTCATTTTAATGCCTGGTACAACTAAAGGTACATTTGTTTGGACAAATATAATGATAACAACAAAAATAGCTCATAAGAGTTTAATTTAAGAGCTGATATCTAGCCATTTTTTATGGTTTTCTTGATAATAACCAAATCACTTAAGTTCTTACATCAGTAAGTATGGCATTGTACTGCCAAAAACAGTGCTTTTAGGGATTACATGTTTTCTTTTCCGTCTGTTTTAGCCACATGATACACACAGGAGTTAGTAATTAATTGCAGAACCATTGTTTTTGATGACTTTTGATGGTCTAATAATTTTTTCTGTGACTGTAAGTCTAAATGACATGTAAAACAAAGGGATGTAACAGAATGAAAAGCATATTGTTATCTCAAATAGAATCTTAAAGGCAGTGGTTTTGTTACTATAGTTCCAGTTTCTATCGAATGAAACAGGAACACTACTTTCTTGGCACCTGCCTCAAGCTTCACATTTCATTTCAAAGCTTTGTGATGTAACTGAACTGAACTGTCATGCTGCTAAGCCTGTTAACACTGTATCTTCATGTATGCTCAGGGTAACTTCTTCCAGAATATTGGCTCCATTACCCTCTTCGCTGTGATTGGTACAGCTATTTCTGCATTCATAGTTGGAGGAGGGATCTACTTCCTTGGACAGGTGAGGGCTGCTGTAATATCTGTCAACAACACTGTTGCTGCCAGGGCCTGAATGTTCAGGAAATAGGCGTAACCTTGTAACTGTTCCTTAATTTTAAAAAATAAATAAATGAATTTAAAAATCCCAGCATCCCTCTTGGACTTTCATGAGAGTGCTTCATGAAACAGGAAGTTTTATTCAGGTTCTAAAGGTGTAAAAAGAAATATCAAATGATCAGTCATTACAGTGCAGTTTCAAGTTGTCATTCATATCTTCAGTGTTCACAGTATTTTCTTCTCTGCAGATGTTTTGCATGAATAATTAACTCACATTATCTCACATTGAAGTATTTTTAACAGTGTGTGCGTATGTGCAAATTTTTTTTTCTTCTTATCTCAGGCTGATGTGATCTATAAGATGACCATGACTGATAGGTGAGTTGTGATGCCCAACCCTCATTTCTATTTTTGCTGACATGAGAAATACCATGTTTTTGTCGTTGTTTAGACAGAGCTGTTCTCAAATTCTCTCGGGATCATGTATAAGCAATAATTTGTCTTAACCTTTCAAGGAATTTACTGCTGACCTTGTAAACAGTAGTTTGACAAACAGTCTCACCACATGGTTCCCTTGGTAAATTCCAAATATTTCTGCCATTAACGATTGTGTGATATGATCGAAAGTTCCTGAGCGGTGACTTCACACACGCATTTGTAAGACAAGCCTGATGTTCGTGTAGTGCCCACATTTGTGTACTTATTGGTCCACAGCCGCCATGAGTATGAGCCTGTTCTTTTATGTTTGTGGTCTCATTTATCAGCCTGTCAATCTGAGCAGGGTTTCTCAGAAATTTTTGTGGGGAGGTAAAGACATGAGCCCAGAAAAAAACTGCTTACATAAACACTGCATTTCAGTAGGCATAATCCCATACTGTTCCTTTTCTTGGCTCAGTCTGTCTATACAGTGCATATTTCCATCTGTGCAGATTTTCAGTGCTTCACCACACACACATTTCCTGCACAACTTTGTAATTTATGTCTTCCACATTCTTGTAGGTGTGGCTTACTTAATGCAAAATGCCATAATTCTTCCTCACATGTAGATATGAATTAAAATGACTTGCTTATCTCAACTCTCAGAGGATGTGCATTTTCCTGTATGAGTGGCTTGCATGCCTTTGTGATGTATAGGCGTGTGGTTGTGTTGATGTTCCTTTCACTATTGCCCTAATAAGTGCCTTTTATTTCCTTTCTGTGGATGTCCATGCTTACCTAAATGATATGATTACTATTAAATTGTTACCATCTGCTTACTCTCACCCTCTGTCCTCTAGCTTTGCCTTTGGTTCACTCATTTCAGCCGTGGACCCTGTAGCCACTATTGCCATCTTCAATGCGCTCAACGTGGACCCAGTTCTCAACATGTTGGTGTTTGGTGAGAGCATCCTCAATGATGCCGTCTCCATTGTCCTCACAAAGTAAGTCTCTATTCACTCCCTTTTGTTCATTCATCATGTTGCACATGGGCATATTTACACGTCAGATGAGGACATGTACACAGCTTTGATCACAAGCAGCTTCAAGTCAGTTACTGACGTTCTGAAAAATTTAGACATGCAATACAATTACTGCCCAAGACTTGAGAGCAGTAATGCATAAACAAGGAGAATATAATCAATGACCCATTTTATCACCATAACCACGTAGTATGATGACTGAGCTGCATATTTTGCAGATGAGGGCCATGTTTGTGTATTGTTTGTCTGAAACCGGAAAATCCGCTTTCCAGTAATGAGTACCTTTCATGTCTATGAAAGTGTCTTGAAACTAGGGAACAGCTTTTTTAAAACATATAACACAAGAAAGTATTTGTCAAGGTTGTCCTTCAACAGATGCACAAACAAAATCTTGACAGACGAGTTTGACAGAAACGATTCGTCGGCACGATTCCCTTGTTTGTACATATCAGTGTCACCCTATATGCTGTCTGTGTACTCTGTTGCAGACTTATCTCTTCTGTTCACAAGCAGCTAAATGTGCAAAGTGATCTCAAGTGTCTGGTCACCACTGTAGAATAAATGAAGCCATGAATAATAGATAAGTTCAACAGGCCTAGCAATTTACATGTTGTTAACACCTCACCCTGTAAACAAGCTTTCTTAGAAAGCAGCTTTGACCCAGTCTCCCAGTCTTTATATCCAGCCACAATGCCATAGGGGCAGCCGTAGCTCAGGTCAGGTTGTCCAGTAGCCCAAGGGTTGGCAGTTTGAATCCCACTCTGTCCTAGTTGTGCTGTTGTGTCCTTGGGCAAGACACTTCACCCATCTTGACTCCATTCAGCGCAAATTGGCAGCCACGCTTCCATCAGCCTGCCCCAGGCCAGCTGTGGCTACAAATGTAGTTCACCACCACCACAGTGCTAATGTGTGAGTGAATGAATAAAGGATCAATAATGTAAAGTGCTTTGGGTGCCTTGAAAAGCACTATAGAAATCTAATCTATTATTATTATTATTATTATTATTATTATTATTATTATTATTATTATTATAAAATCAAATTATTGATAACAAGGTTCTGTCAAGCCGGTGGTCTAGGTGACTAAATAAAAATTAATTTCTTTTGCAGAAGCAAATATGTATTTCTTATGTACACATGATAATAAACCTAATCGAGTTAAAGCTCTAGCAAAAAGCCACTATGCAGAATTTGTGACAGTGCTATTCGCATCACAGATGTTGGTGTCAACCAAAGTAGATGCTTGTTGCTATTATATATAGTCATCTTAACAGTTTTCATTCAGTGTATTTTATTCAGTATAGTACTACTTTTGACTGAGTATTTAAATATTACACTTGACACTGAAAAAGTAATTGTTCTTGACCAGATAATAGCCAAACGTGTGACCCAATTTCACAGTAAATTACTTGAAATAACAGTTTGTGGTAAGTCACTTGAAGAATGATACAAAGCAGCTGACCTCTGTTTAGTAATACTGTTACACACACACACACACACACACACACACACACACACTGAACGCAGAACATACTTCCAGTCTTGCTGGTGTTTGTAAGATTTAATGGTGGAGTGTTTCTGCCCTCTATGGCCAGATAGAGGTATTACAACCTGTGTCTGACCAGGATGTAGTGACATTATAGTCTCACTTTTCTTTTTTTTCTGTTTCCTGTTTTATCTTTCAGCACTGCAGAGGGCTTCTTTTCCCGTTCAGACAACTCCATGGTAACTGGCTGGGAGACTTTTTTACAAGCACTGGGTTATTTCCTCAAGATGTTTTTTGGTTCAGCTGCCCTGGGAACCCTCACTGGACTCATCTCTGCTCTTGTATCCTGACTTTGTGCATTTTGTTGTATTTGTGTATTTTACTCTATATTCCATTATGCTTTTATTGCCAATAAAAATTCTTAGTGTTAACTACGTACTTAACTTAATGACCAGTTTCTAAAACACTTTGACTTAAGGAAAACTCCATCACTGGAGTTTGGCATGATGATAATCTTTGCATACCTTCCATATGGTCTGGCTGAAGGCATCAAACTCTCCGGTGGGTGCACACTTCCACAGAGCACACATAGACATATTACAGCTCTGAAAATATTAGATTTTAAATATTATTAGATTATTAGAATATTAGCTAATACATCTCTAACTCACCTGTTTTCCTCTCCTCACAGGAATAATGTCCATTCTGTTTTCGGGAATTGTGATGTCCCACTATACTCATCACAACTTGTCTCCAGTCACCCAGATCCTCATGCAGCAGACGCTGCGCACAGTGGCCTTCATGTGTGGTCAGTCCACTTACCTCCTCTTGTCTCCCATCTCACACCTTTTTCATTGCCTTTTCAAAAAGATCTCTAACACTGTTTCTTTTTTACTTTTTCTTCCAGAAACCTGTGTGTTTGCTTTCCTCGGTCTCTCCATCTTCAGCTTCCCTCATAAATTTGAAATATCTTTCGTTATCTGGTGCATAGTAAGTTCTTTCAGATAGCATTTTATCTGACTTCGTCTTTTTTGTGTGCCTTTATCTTTCTGATGATTATCAGCCTGACATCTTTTGTGGTGCCTGCAGGTCCTCGTTCTTCTCGGCCGAGCAGTTAACATCTTCCCCCTGTCATTCCTGCTAAACTTTTTCAGGGATCATAAAATAACACCAAAGATGATGTTCATCATGTGGTTTAGTGGTGAGTCAACACATTTAGCGCTGTGTAATTAGAATGACGGGCACATGGATGCTAACTGAAACTGAGCATCAATGTTTTTAATTATGGATTTTATTTGTTTGCCTGGTAGGTCTACGAGGTGCTATTCCTTACGCCCTGAGCCTTCATCTTGGCCTGGAGCCCATTGAGAAGCGCCAGCTTATTGGCACCACTACCATCATCATTGTACTGTTTACCATCCTCCTCCTTGGGGGCGGGACTATGCCTCTCATCCGTATCATGGACATTGAGGACAGCCAGTCACGGCGTAAGAACAAGAAAGACATCAATCTCAGCAAGACAGAGAAAATGGTAATGGATGAAACCCTTTGATTTGGCTAAAAGCAAATTTATGCATGCATGTACACGCGCACGCACGCACGCACACACACACACACACACACACACACACACACACTTATTTGGCTGTATTGATAATAGCCATCTTCCTCTCATTCCTCTCACTGTTGTTTATTTAGACCTTTCTTGTTTTCTTCAGAGGGAATAAACATCAAAGATTGATTGTGGTTTGTGTGAAGGACACTAAAGCAGCAGGAAATGAACCACTCTCATCACAGAGATGCACAGTTTGAAAGACAGAATCTCAGACAAACACAAATAAACCTCAACAACCAGCATTGTTACGGTCACAGTTATTTGAATACAAGATGATATTTCAGGTTGTTTTTTTTTAGCTCTATCTATAAATAATGGGGAAAATTCTTTAATGCATATTGTACCACTGAGGTCATTCTATGATTGTAGCTATGTGCATGTTTTGTGTGTACAATATTTGCATGTTTGATATTTTCCAAAGCTTAGTTTTACACCCCCAGGTACCAGCAACTAGATCTATCAAACCTGTATTTTTCTTTACAGATGTCCTGCCCTCTTTGATGTAACCCTCCTCTGCCCCCTCTCCCTCATCTCTGCTCCTACTGTGTGATCTTTACTCCATCACTGCCCTGTCATTTTGACTTTTCCCTACATAGACCTATGCCTTCCACCACTAGTTTAATTCTTACTTTTTATCCAATTCCCCCTCTCTCTCCTCTTTTTTTTCCTCCAGGGTAATACTATTGAGTCTGAGCACCTTTCAGAGCTGACAGAGGAGGAGTATGAGGCTCAGATCTACCAGAGACAGGATCTGAAGGGCTTTATGTGGCTTGATGCTAAGTACCTTAACCCCTTCTTCACTCGCAGGCTCACCCAAGAGGTATGAGATAGAGATGAGTGTTATAGAAGCATTGAATATTTTTGTAATGATAGAACTTTGCACTGAGTCACTGTTTAATGCCTTGGTTGCTGCCAAAATCATTCACTTATTCACTCATTTCAGACTTGGTATAATGATCAGTCAGTATTCAGTAGTGATTTGACAGCTGTGGAATTTACAAATCTATAAAATGCAACACATGCAATCATTGTGGGATTTCTAAAGTAATAGAATAGTACTTTTCACAACACGTCAACTACTTTTCACAACACGTCAACTACATGGTGTATAATTATTTTTTATTGTATTCAGAGAGCGCTTGAAAATGGCTATATACAGTTAGTAGTGACTGATTTCAGACACTGTAAAAGTTAGTGAGAGGAAAATCTTATCTACTCATGACTATCATTGTTACGGTTGTATTAAAAATACTTCTGTTTTATGTCACATTTACCATATTTTTACAAGATCTTTTTAGACAATGAATATGTATAAGGCAAAAATAGCCCCTTTTACACAGCACTTCTGTTTCAGGAATATTTCACCTTTATTCCGGAACAACGTTTGTGTAAACGAAATGGTGGGATCATTTGGTCCCCCCTCTGTCACGGCTTTGTAACACCTCTGGAGGTAGTAACAGAACCATGATAAAGGTGGAATCATGATTCTGGAACGATATGTAAAAGGGACATCTTGTCAGGGGATGATTTGAGTCTTAGGACGATGTGAGTCACGCATGCAAAGAAGCATTTATATGTCGGCCATCTTTTACGACTCGCTACGGCAACCTTGCAAGGACAGATCACTGTGGTATGAGTAAAATTATGTTAAAAGTACAGAGACTTTACCTCAGGGGCGTGCCCAGGGGTGTGAAATGCCCTGTCCAGCCTGCCAGTACTGAATGGACCCATGTTGGACAGTCACAGATGCCCCCCCTGGTCTTACAATCACAGACCCCCCACCACCACCACCCCCGGTTCAACAATCACGGATGCCTGCCTGCACCCCCCACTCCCCAAAACCAGTAAAATGCCCGCCCACACATGACATTCTGGTCACAACTCTGCTTTATCTTATGTAAAAGTACAGAGACTTTAGTGTCATGGAGTATCTTTCTAGCGATCACAAGTGATTTCGAGAGTCAATTTATATACCTACGCTGGGTTTCTCTTACAGCTGAGAGCCCATACAGCTGACAAATGTTTTGATCTAAATCTGGTGGAAACTGAACGGTGGAGGGTATGAGTTGTCCTAGCAAGGTTGCCGGGTCGTAAAAAGATGGTCGACAGAGATAAATGCATCTACGCATGTGTGACTCATCATCCCGAAACTCAAATTGTCCCTTGACAGCCCCTTTGATTCTGGAACACAGGTCCGCTGTGTAAAAGTCCAGCCTGTCTCACCTCTGTTACTCCTTTGGCTTGTCTGTGTAAATTGGTCAATGGTGGAAAAAAGGTGGGATCACAATCTCACTTTTTTTCTGCGATGCTTTATATAGCCTAAATGTCATCTAAAATTAACGTTTATTTGCAACAAAAGTATAGCAAACTATTACATGATCAGAAACAAATTAATTTCAGCAAAAAAATTTCTTTGTTTTGAATGTCTGGGGTCGCCATTAATTTCTAATGTTAAAATGGGGTCATGAGTTAAAAAAGGTTGGGAACCACTGCTTTATAAGCTTTTAAAACTAAGCCTGATCCAAATCTCTGGGAGCATTACCAACATAAGTAAACAATCATCACCATACTGAATTATTCTGTAGTTTAGAAGTTTGCTTTTATATTTGCTGCATGTTTGCTGGTTTGTTTGACACATGGTGTTTTTGTTTACAGGACCTTTTACACGGCCGGATCCAGATGAAAACATTAACTAACAAGTGGTATGAAGAGGTACGTCAGGGACCCTCCGGCTCTGAGGATGATGAGGATGAAGCGGAACTTCTGTGAACAGTTTGAATTCATGTGAACACAGTGAATGAGGATCGTGTGTCTGTGAGAGGAGACAAGTACTGCATTGTGTCGGTGCTTGTGTTTTTCTTTTTTTTTTTTTTATATTCATTCATCTGACTCAAAGCGAAAATGATGATGGTAAAAAGTTTGTTTTTATAGAGATGCCATATCTTTACTGGACGGTACTGTGGAATTTTGTTGAACCTGTGAACCCTTTTCCCAGTTGTTTCTTTGAAAAATGTCTGAAAGGAATCCAGTTGTGAATTTGAGAAGGATATTTTCTATGTGAAGCAATACTAGTGCACTTTCACTTTCTCTTCACTTTTTATTCTTAATCTTTGTATGTATTTATGATCTGGTGGCAGGCTTTTTTTAATGTGTGGAAGACTTAAGCATAATGTTACTCAAAGCTATTCTCAAGTAGGTTGTTTTTAAAGGTTCAGTGTGTAATATTTAATTTAGTTACAGATTACACTGCACCCTGACCCATGCTGGCTGCTCAAAATGCATAAAGGCAAATTTATGTTTGCTAATGGTTGCTAATAACAAAAAAAAGAAGCAGACGTCCTGTCTGAGCTACTGTGGAAACATGACCCTTCAACATGGTTCATGTTCAGTGGGGGCCACTCCCTCTGTAAATGTAAAAGGCTTTTTCTTAAGTAACAAAAAATGCAAAGATTCAGATTTTAATGTGATGATACACTAGGGTCCGATCAAGCGGTAACACATAGACACATTTGGTGTTCAACAGTCTCTGTCATGTAAGCAGAGTAACTTATATGCATGTATTATACATATTTGAGTAGGTATTTATAAGCACTTTAACATGTATAACAAAATTTGGGGGGATAAAATTTTTAGGTGAAAAATGTCAAATTACTGCTCAATAACACGTGGACTTGAAACAGACATTTTTTTTTTTTTTAAAGCTTTATGCAAGCATTCAAAACATGCAGTTGTCAACAGAAACTGATATCAAGTAGGACAAAACCTTTTAGATATTATGTTCAGTTATGCTGAAAATACATTTTGGAGTAAAATATTGAAAAGTCTCTGTTTTATTGACATAAGAATGTGGTAACATGTGGACAGGCTGCCATAGGAACACATGGACGACTCTTTACCATTGTATGCATCACCCAAAATGTATCAAAAGATCATTACTTACTGAAAGTTTCACTGAAATACCTGAATTATAAGTAACTTGAAAATTAAAAATTGGTGTTTTTGTGGTAACACATGGACAGGGCCTTTTAAGCAACTCACAAATGTTCAAACTCTTAAATATCAATAATATTCACAAAATAATGAAAATCTAAGGCTTGAAACTTAACAATCATCTACATAATCAACAGATTGAATACAGTTTCACATTTTTTAGATATAATTTTTAGCGTCAAATTTGAGCTATGGTTTAAAAAGTACAATTGATAAAATCAGTTATAACTTTTTTTTTCTGCAAGTGGTGTTTTAAAAAGGATAACAGTTCCATAAAATACAGATATTTTGCGAAAAAATTAGCCCACTCGATAAATGATGTGTACAAATGTACTTTTACATGTTGATGTTCACTTTCACGTGATCAGACCCACTAAAGAAAACATGATCATTGATTTTACGTTTAATTTCTACGGTTATATCCCCCCAAATTCCTGTGAATTTCATACACTATACCACGAAATTGTGACGGACTTAATGAATTAGATTCTAGTTAATTATTCTGCACATTTTTATGTTTACCATGACTTCTGGGTAAATTTATTTTAAAACCCCTGCCCATACATACAGTATATAATGAACATAAAAAAATGACAACCCTTTGCTATAGCATCAAACAACTAGGCAACAAAGAGAAAACCAGTGACATGTACGAAACATTCAATAACCAGCCCACAGGAGAACACGTATTCACCAGAAAACTGGAAATAGCTTTGATTTTCAACAATCCTTTGTTTTGTTTTTATTTCCAAATGATCTTTTTCTTGTTTATTTTTTTATTTCTTGAGCCTGTCCTGCCACTGCACTCTATTCTGTCTGTAATGTAGATCTTTAAATGTTGCTTTTGATGAAGTAGGGCTCCACTGAATATGAATGTGTGGGTAACTGGGGAAAAAAAAGTCATGTGAATGTCCTTAAATTTGTTTCTATTTATTTATCAAATGTAAATGTGCTATTTGTGGGGTAAAGGCTTTTTATACAAGCTCTATGAGCACTGCAGAACTGTAAAAATGATATAATAAATCATATTGACATCCAGTGTGTTGGTTTGATGCTGTAATGATCACCTCAAAATGGCTTTTCATATGCTCCATATATATGAATGTTTAGTAAGATAACTCAGTGAAACACCTCATCACTTTGGTTTACAAGATTTTGAATATTTTAGTGGATTTTAGTGTAGTTCGAGGGAAACATTTCAGTATTTCACTGTAAGTTGCATTGCTAATACCATTACACCTACAAGCTTTTCCTTCAGCCATTGATTTCCCTAGCAGCATGAGCTAATTAGCCCATACAGTATGAAGTGGGAAATGTGTTTGAGGCAGAGACAGAGCCACTGCTCTGCCCACAGTAATTGGAATAAGTGAAAAGGTTAATGTGATTATCCTGGAGACAATATCCTGTAACTTACAGGTCAAGCTTGTGCATTGAATCCTGACTAACACTAACCATCTACGGGCGCTTCTATGAAACTGGTCCCTAAAAACAGGACAGAGGGGCTAAAAATTCAAACTATATGTGGAGTAATGTTATGAAGCAAGTTTGGAAGCACTTTGGGTCTATTTTAAAAAAAATAACTATTTACTGAGATAAAAGAGAAACTATTTTTCAGATAAAACACATTTTTATATTATTTTACATTATATTTAATAAAAAAAAAAATAAAAATCTGTATGTAACTCAGTCAAAAGGACATGAAAATTATGTGCTGTTATTTTATTGAATATCTCTTTATTTTCTCAGGTACATTTTGGGAATTTAACTTTTTTTTTTTTTACTTAATTGTGCAAGGCAGAGTGTTTCACAAAAATGACCACTGTTGCAAAATCATTTGCGATTTATATTTGTTTAAAAGGGCAGATTCTGTATGTAACACAAGTGGACACAATGGGTTACATACAAAACCTGGAATGAGACTGCAGATTCATGAAAAACCTACATATCTGGATTAGAAAAACCACTAGGATCATTAAATTTAACACAGTGTCTTTATTTATAGCACTATATAAGACCATCTTAAGCCATGTTTTCCAGATCAAATGCACTGACAGCCTAGGTAGCTTTTTTGGCCCCAATATTTGATGAAAAATTCATTAATTTTGGGATGGCTCAGAGCAAGAGTATTATTTTTTTGCATTTATCTGAAGTACACCCTGGGGGGAAATATGTCTGAAAAAAGGAAAAACAAAAAACAAACAAAAGAAAAAAAAAAAACATTTTCTTAAAATAAAAAAACAAACCAAAACCAAAAAAAAGCAACAACCCCCCCCCCCCCCAAAAAAAAAAAAAAAACTCCTCTAACTAAAAATAAAGTTTTCTTCCGAGGAGCGGAACTGGTGGCGGGTAAAAAACAAACAAACAGGTCACAGAGACAGCTCTCTTACCAATCAGTGGTCTGCAGTGTTGACATGTCATGTTTTAATATCTGGTCCCCAGTCTTGGAATCTCGGCGGAGGTGATACCAAAAAACTAGTACCGGGTACCAGATTCCAGGTCCTTTTTCATGATGGAAATGCAAAAAGGCCGAGTCAAGTCGAGTCGAGCTGAGCCGAGCCAGTACCACATGGTGGAAACGCAGCATTTGTAAAAGAACCCAGATGGAGGTTCAGCTGGTTTTATAGAACATGTCATTGCTTGGATTGGACCTCACTGATGTGCATTTAACCCTTAGGGGTCTGAGCCTGTTTTGGCTGTCTTCCAAAACTGACTTTACCTTTGTATAGCACTACACTTTTTTTTTTTTTTTTAACCATACCCATGTTTGGTATATGTTTTTCAGCATTATTTCCCTTATATGATCTGATAATTCTTTTAAGACTTGATTTTACTTTAATACCATATTGGACCCAAAAATACACAAAAATATACTATTTATTTCAATGAAATCCGCAATCATGGTCAATAACCTGTTTTGGAAGTTTAACGAGTAAAACAGGTTGCAAATATTAACATATAAAGGTTTTTATGTTTCTATTAATCATATATGCAGGTTTACATGGTTACAAACAGGATGAAAAACTGTAGTCTGAAATAATAACTTTGAAAAGTATAATGTCTGACTAAGAAGAACAGAAACAGCAAATAAAGTTATATGCAATGGACATACTCAAATAACTCAAAAATATATTCATTCATTCGTTTTCTGAACCCACTTTATCCTCACTCAGGTCACGGGGGTCGCTGGAGCCTATCCCAGCTACTTATGGGTGAAGGTGGGGTACACCCTGGACATGTGACCAGTTCATCTCAGGGCTGAAAATATCTAAAAAATATTAAAATATATGATATATGATATGTTATAGTGTAGTTATGTCGGTGTTATGTATGATAGTACTTTGTTCCATAGTTCAAATTACAGGGGATAGTGGGGGGGTCTGTACCCCCCAATGAAGACCCAGACCCCCCTAAAATCGATTCTAATTTTCCAAGTAGATAAATTCCCTTTGTTTCCATTCTCATTTTATGGTGAATAATTAAGTCCAGTCAGTGATAGTGTTGTACAAGTTTACACTTCACATGAACTGGTTCAAAGATCAGTTCATACAGAATAAAATACATTCATTCACCTCCATAGTTCACCATCTCAACTGAGAACTAGTTAATGTTCAGTTCATTAAAAAAAAAAAAAAATTAAAGTGAAGAATAATTGAGTATTTCTGTGCTTATCTTTCCAAATAAACCGTCTTCATATTATTGCCCATCTCTACTATCCCCAAGTGTTGTAAATATTATTTACACCCATTTCACTGATCACAGCTGAGGCAGTAACCCCATACTACCAAGATTTTATCTGGACCTAAAACACTCAGAATCTCACAAAAAGTCTGAACTGGTTCAAGTTCTTTAGTAATAAATATGTTCTTAAAATCTTCAAATTTAATCTCAAAATAAACCTATTTTATGAAGTAGGATGCAGGCTGTTTGTAAATGTATTATTTTTTACTAGTAGTTAGTATTGTATTTCAGTGCACTAAGCTCCTCTCATTTTGGACAGTAGATAATGGGGCCCACTGTTTCTCATTTTGTCTCTTGTCTTGACCTAGAGTGTGTGTTAGCCTCACTTATCTTACACTTTAACACTAAATGTGATGGCAAGTGCGGCTCTTCGTATTGATGTGGTAGTGGACCATGATGATCATAGAAGAAGTAAAGGGAGTACCCCCCCATTATGGAGGAGTAATTCGGACTCTGATAAAAAGGTCGATAAATCAGGTAAAGTGTACCTGTACTGGTCACACTTGCAACATTAATTGTGATTTGTGTTTTACTTAAAAGCAAGAGAGGTGCAAATTTAGTAAAAATCACCATAAATGCACCACACTCGACCTTTTTATTACGTGAATTACAGGCGGGGGCACAACCTATGGGGAACAGCCATTATCGGCTGGAAGTGATGTACCATTGTTGATTCTGGGTGATCAAGTGCAAGTAAACAAGCAGCAGACAGTGGGCAAGACTGAGTGGATTTCTGGGATTTCTGCACTTGTTTGTGCAGCTGTAAGCGTTGCACTCTGCCATTGTCCTAGGGACACAACCCAGCACTGGCCGATAATGTGTCATCTTAGCCTGGTGTCCGCTGTACGGGGTCAGGGACCAGTCCATCGCAGCCCAGGTAATTGGACAAATCAAAGAGTCTGCGACACTATCGGTGAAGGAGGCAATATGTTGCTGACCATGACTGACCGAGCAGTGACTTAGTACGCATGTGGACTTGACAGTGGACTAAGATATCTGACAGAACTGCTGGTGTTAAACGTGATCTTTTGAAATAACTAGCAATGAAAATTCACTGACGGTACCCTTTGATATACCTTCAATCATCCTTTTTGTGTAAATTTGCATGTGCCTCACCATGATTCCCACGTTGCCGACACATTCCAGAGAGTCATCCACTCCCCCACTGGTCATCTCAGACAGCACTTGGCTGATGGGTTTGTTGTGATCCTTGGGATTCACAAAATCATTTGCTCCAAACACCTTGGCCTTGTCCGGATTGGTGTCGACAGCAGTAACCGCCTTGGCCCCTGCGTTCTGACAGCCCATGACGGCAGCCAAACCAACAGCTCCCAGGCCGAACACAGCACACATGGAGAACTCTTGCACCTACAGCGACACACACTCAGTTTAGATTTGTGGGTCTTGATGCTCCAAACTTCCACTGTACCTTCCATTCTGGCTAAGAATGAAGTAGTGTTATGTAGATTAGCCAATTTTTCTATTGTCTCAGACAGGGTCACTCACCTCTGCAGTATTAACTGCTGCTCAGGGGTGATTCTAGGATCAGAGGTTTGAGCACCTAGAGCACTGGCTGGCCAGGCAAGAGAAATTTCACTGTTTTATACATTTCAATGCAATTTTGGACCATCATTCACACATTTGTGAAAGAAAAGCATAACATTTTTTGGGTATGAGAAACTCTGTGACTAAACCATCAAATCTGATAAAAGTTATTTAAATGCTGAGCCACAGTAACAGAGGAATGGATTGGAATCATAAAAGAAATATACCCTAACCCTAATTTCTGGTGGAAGACAATCCTCCATTTTGAAGCAGCAGCTCCTCTACCTATACATATACGAGAGAATGAGTTTAACTCCAGAGGAATATTAGTGTCAGAGCTACCAGATCTACTTCCACACACTGTCTGCACATGACAATACATTCACTTTATAGGTTCTATCAGTGGAACATTTATAAATCTGTTGTATAAATGTACATAAACCAATATATATGTGGAATAGCACATACCATCAAAACATCAGCAAACCGGCACTTTTGTCATTCGTTTTCCAATTAATCTGATTAAAATACATAACATTTAGCACATTTAATCTCTGAGGCAGGTAATTTCTTAAAAATTGTAGACCAGTGTGTATGTTCAGTGTGTCTCTGCTCCCCTCTCTCTCTTTGTGCTTTAACAAAAGGGCAAATAACCAAACAATGTGTTTTATATCTAATAAGAGATATAAACTGGTACATTTATCCAACTTACAACATCATTGTAATAGAATATTTGGTTGCTGTGGAAAATTAGGTTACACAAGTTGATCTCACACTCTTACCAGAATCTCTCTTTTTTTTTTTTTTTTTTTCTTAGAAAAAAAAAAACCAATCATATGTTCATGATGAGGCTATCTGCACACACGCACGCGCGCGCGCGCACACACACACACACACACACACACACACACTCACATACATGCGCGCGCACACACACACACACACACACACACACACACACTCACATACATGCGCGCGCGCACACACACACACACACACACACACACACACACACACACACACACACACAACACACATTTATATATATAGCCAAAAATATGAACTCAAAAAGCATCATTCATGTTAGCTGTGAATGTAATGTGATGTAAACGCTCCCTCACATCAGATAAATATACAAATCACTGAGTGGTTAAATAGTGTCACACTACTATCCTCTCTTTAAGGTTTAGAGTTCAGATCTTAAAAGCACAAAGATCAAAGTGCTCAGGATGGTGTTGTGTTTCCTTTTTTCCACTTCCTTTAAAGTGCTTTAATGACAAGCAGTTCACAAGAGGTTGATGAGTGCAATGAACTATGAGTAGATCCTATGAAAGTATGTTTGTTTCATAATTAGATGTGTGTAATAAGAGTTTACCGCCAGTAGGTGGAGAATTTGGTCCATGAAAAATTAATCCAACAGTGGAAAACAGTGCTGCATTATTAACATCAGTGTGTATACTCAGTAACTCTGCAGCTGTGTAAATCCACTGAACCTATGGGGGACATGAATATGATGACATAAAAGTAGAAAACATCTTTACTTTACCTCTTATATTTAAGAGAGCTTAAAGAAGTTTGTCTTTGGTAAAGTGATGCAGCTATGGTTCTGTTATTCACATTAAGCCATAAAGACCCAAACAACCACTGGTGATCAAAATCATCTACCAGTAGAAAATGTTTAATAACTTCTGATACATTAAACCTATTGATCCATGTAAATAATTGGTGTAAAATACAGTTTGTCATCTTTTATTGGTCATCAGATATGATCCATTTGGACATTCAGAGGCTCCGTAGTAAACGTGGAAACACCGTCATCTTCTACAACATTGATTGACCAGTAAAACCCATGGAATTTGATCAATGACAGTGGATGGACACACTTGATTTATGGTCAGTTAATGATATGTTTTGTTGAAAAAGTCACATTTTTTTCATTTTTCTCTGTTACTGATATTATGACAATTAACTTTAATCTGAGCTTTTGTGAACATCTACATGATCGGTGAATTAAACATGGGAAAATACCTGATTTTTATTGAAGAAATGCAAAACACAGAGGATAATATTATAACAAATGGTGATAAATTGCTTGAGAAAGGTTAAATCGAGAGAAAAATTCATTTGAGAACTGCCAGAAGAGTAACACTGGGTTCTTCAAGCAAACACACTTTATTGTAATATAAGCAGAATTTATATCAACGAACACACAGGTGATAACGTGTGTTTTATGATTTTCCTCTGTCATACATATGATTATTTGTTAATCACTGATCCAGATTTCAAGTGTGAACATCTATCATAATCCCTCTAGTATTTTACAGTGTTTACCTTTTTTATTAAGCCCTGTCAGGTGCTTTTACATCTTTCACTCCTCTTCTATTCTCCTGAGTGAAGTCTTTCACTGTAGAAGATGTGATTGCTTGGTAGCAGGTTCTTTTTGGAGATTAAATATAAAAGATTAGGAAATACTCAATGAGTGTTCAGCTAGATCCCTGCCAAGAAACAAATTAAAAACTGGCTGAATAACGGCGAAAAGCTGATCCTAGTTTGCACAGGTGTTAAATTAATATCTCAAACAGCTTTGATTTTGTATATCCACCTGCGTATATAAAACATACATGTGTGTCTGTACAGTGGGGGATCTCACTGATTATCATGACCTAAACCACAGATAAGAAACTCAGCTGTGACATCAGATGCTACTGACTTAATGAAGCGACAGATTTGGTTGTGCACATCCATCCTATGAGATAAATGTCATGATAGCAGCATGTATAAAAAAGAGGGAGCGGAGGCGGAGGTGGGGTGGACTATATGTTCCAGCCACTCCAGATCTCCCGCTGAAACAACCAGCAGGACATTTGAGTGGGTCAACAGACAACACAAGTGCAGGTATGAAAGCCCACGCAGAGACACGCAGTGTGACAGGATGACCCACAAACTTCTAATCAAACAGCAAACTTCAAAAGTGCTTTGGAGGTCATGGTTTTTCTGTTGGCCACGCCTCTCAGCATGACCACCACAGACCCCACAGTAATAATTTATTGTCAGTCCATCTTTCACAACTTTCTCCACTCTATCAGTCCTCCTCACGTCCTGCTGTTTCTGTACCCTCCTTGCCATCTGTCTTTGTTTGACTCTTATTATCATGGGTCTGTTTTCATATACTCTCAGAAGCACTCTGAAAATATGAAATATTGGAAAAACACTGGATGTTGAATGTGTCCAAGAAAAGTAGACTATGGAAGCAGACGCCACTGAATTGAGCCATAAAGTAAGAGAATATTATGTAAATTTCTGCAAGAAATCAGTCTAAACCAGTGTTTCTTGATGAGTGTGGTACTGTTCCCCAGGGGGCGCTGGGACACTGTCAGGGGGTGCTTGGAACGAGAATGCTAAGAGGGGGGCGCTGAGACCAAAATGGGGGGCGTTAGTCTGTATAAGTATCAATATCAAGCAGCATGTTATGTCAATGGCAAGTTTCCATGCCCCCCCCCCCCACACACACAATAAGGTATGTCACAACCACCCGGTCTTCGGTAGTATTTTCCTTTGCCCCCTCCCACCCCCAGCAGTGAGGGGCACTGCCAGTGCAACTTATATTAGCTCTGTCAGACTGACCCCCCATCCCCCTGCTCGACAACTTGTTACGGAGGGCTAAGGCCCCCTGTTGCAAATTTTTTTTTTAGGGGTGGTGGGGGGGCACAGGAGGCTCATGATGACGAAAAGGAGGGTTTGTTCAAAAAAGGTTGAGAATCACTGGTCTAAACAAACTACTAACACTCATAAGATAGTACTAGTACTTGTTCAATTCAGTACTTTTTTTCAGTTCAGTGTTTTTTTATAATCCATTCATCCATTTTCTACCACTTTTTTTTTTTTTTTCTTTTTGTCTTCTGATTTTCTTACATGTGTATATTCAGTGTTTTGCTGCTACTGGAGCCTTAATTTCCCCGGAGGGATCAATAAAGTTTAATCTAATCAAATCTAATCAAATCAAATCTAATCTAATCTAATCTAATCTAATCTAATCTAATCTAATCTAATCTAATCTAATCTAATCTAATTCAATCAAGACCCCTTTCCACCAACATTCCCAGCAACTTTTATTACCAGGAATTTATTAACCTGGGTAAAATAATTCCAGCAAACTGGCTTAAACATTGTGGAAAAAAGTGTGGAAACATGCAGAGGTTTTTCCAAAATCCTTGGTAAACTTAAAGTCCCTGGTAAAAGGACTAATATTTTCATAATTTCTGATACGTGAAATAGTGTAGGAATATAATAGTAACTGAAAACTTCAACAACCTCGACTTCTGCTGTCGTCCTTCATCCTCAATTAGTGTGACAGAATGAAAACATTGAATGAACATACACTGCCTTCACGCAACACCTAAAAACTGAGTGGATGTCGTAACCACTGACTGCTGACTCTGCTGAGAGACTGCTTTGTGTTTGTGGTGGAGAGTATGGTGGTACTTAGTGTATGTATGTACATGCTAATGAAATGTATAAAACCACAGAAAAGGAACCACTGAGCCTCTTACGTTTATCAAAATTAGAAATTGAGTCACAAGAAAGTAATGTCCTCATGTAAGTGGACAGCTCGCTGATCCTCTAAACCAATTTCTTCTACAAATTTAAAGGGAAAAAATGCCTCTTTAGACACTGTGGTACAGATGAAAAACACCTGGGTAGTTCTGTAAAATATGAGAGTATGTAGAGCGTGCTTTAAGCGCATCCTGTCAGTAGTGAAATGGGAATGAGAGGGAACATCAGGACGGACTCATATCTGAATGGTCGGTCTGTATCTGAGTCAGCTTTGCACTGAACTCTGAAATACACTGAGAGAAGCAACTGCAGTTATAAATCGAGGAGGCAGCACAGGCAGAACCCTCACTTCTTCTGATTGAAGTCCAGTGAGTTGCCATGGGAACCAACTTCAGGTCAGCGGTATGTTTTCAGAGTGAGATACTGTTGGGAGTCACTTCCACTCAAGGTTTGAGAGGATTCAACGCAAAGTCTTGTTTGGGAGGTTGGTTAAATGTGCCCTCCTGACTATAACATGAGGCTGTGTGAAAATCATAGTGATGACTCATTCTGATTATGGAGCTACTGTCCTTCAAAGACAGGCAGGTTTTACATAACTCAGAGAAAATTCCTTTGCTGTGGTGTATGAATGGATGACATATTTAATAGTAGTAGCGGTTGTTGTAATGCTATGTTACAAGCTGTTTTTTTTTACCTCCACCAAGGAGGTTATGTTTCTGCTGGCATTGGTTTGTCTGTCTGAGTGCAAGATAACTCAAAAAGTTATGGAGGGATTTGGATGAAAATTTGAGGAAATGGTGATACTGGCACAAGGAACAAATGATTAAATTTTGGTGGTGATCGGGGGGATACAGATCTGCCTTGGTGGAGGTCTGTGCTCTCCAAGTGCTTTTCTAGTTTGTTTTTTTTTTATTATTGGTTTATTTTATAGAGACTGTGCACATTTACGAACATTGCTGTATAAATTTGAAAAGCACTCAGAGAGCACAGACCCCACCCCCCAGTTACCACCAAAATTTAATCATTTGTTCCTTGTGCCAGTATCAACATTTCCTAAAAAAAAAAAAAAAATCATCAAAATCGTTCCATAACTTTTTGAGTTATCTTGCTCACAGACACCCCCCTGATCACCACCAAAATTTAATAATTTGTTCCTTGAGCCAGTATCAACATTTCCTGAAAATTTCATCAAAATCTGTCCTTAACTTTTTGACTTATCTTGCTAACAGACAGACAGACAGACAGACAAACAAACCCCGATGAAAACATAACCTGCTTGGTGGAGGTAAAAAATACACCCATGTAAACATACCAGAAATAGTGAAAAAAACTACTGGTGTATGTTTGGTTCTTTATGGGTTAATAAAAATCATCATTATAAATTACTGCATGTTTTTCACATTTTTCCAACACCTATAATCACATCTATGTACAATAATTCTGTGTCCAGTCATATTTTTTGCAAAAATCAAATATTCATAGTGTGCCACTTATTGTTCATTAGAAATGGAACCAATCTTCAACTCACCTGCTACAACACAGACCCGAATGTGTACTGTAAAGCACATAAACATGCCCAAGTTTTACTTATTGGCCCTTTAATGGGACGTGGAAGTAGAGAAGTTGGTGAAAGGTTAACCTAGTTGACCGTGGACAAAGACTGTTCATCACCGTCACTTTTAACTGAAACCCCATCTGTAGATTGTCGGTGACCTTTACCACAGCTGTCTTGCTTTATGTCATGTTATAAAAAATAATATGAGAGAATTGAAGGGGGATGACTTGATAAATGTCCACATCGATACATCAAGCATCATGACTACACACTATAAAAACTCTCATCTTTATTGCAAAAAGCCATGTTCCTGTGGTTCTGAAAAGAAAAATAACATGGGAGGAGGGGATTGCATAACACCAAGACTTCATTATTTAAGTGTAGTAAAATTTATGTTCCTGAACAAAACTAATGGCCTTGTTACTGCTCTTCTTAAGTGGAGGTGTAAACTTACATCTTAGAGGGAGTAAACAGTGTGTAGAGGTCACACATGCACTTCTAGGAAAGAGCAATATTATGTAAACCTTGTAGGGTACTCTGTAGGGTGGGGAGTCAGGAAAGATTTAGTGGTGTAATCTATGGCCATTTCACAGAGTTGTAACAGTAAAGTATTGTGGATGGACAGATTTAATAAAGGTAAACTTAAAAAAAGAAAAGAAAAAAAAAAACATGTAGGTTTTCCAATAAAACCTTCCACCGGAGCTTATGGCTGACCCGTGTTGAAAAAAGTGTGTCCTCCACAAAAGTTTGTCTTCTTAGATTTACTGAACAAAAATACAAAAAACCAAAAAGCACATACATACAAGAATCCACTGTATACGTTATTATGTCCAAACACTTCTTAAAGCTACAGGCTCTCACATCCATCCTTAGCAGTGGCGGCTGCTTGTCCTTCAGACAGGGGACGCTCATTGTCGGCTTATATCAAAAAAAATTGTCAAGTTATTTAAACATAAATTCGGCCCTCCGTTCCTTTTTAAGAAAATGGTCAGTGACCTTATCGTATACAGTAGGTGTCTTTTCCAGGGACTGGACCAGTATCCTCTCAATGTCCAGCAGAGCTAGGCTGTTTAGATTGCCTTGGCCCATTGTGCTGTGGGTATTAGACTTCAGCCTTTTTAAACTACAGATGCTCCTTTCACTCCGACCTAGTCGACAGTTTGATTGATTTAACTATCTACAAAACGATATTAAACTCGAACAAGAAATGATTAAATTATGTAACTGAAACAAGAAAACGCTGAAATTATGTTAAATTGAAACAAGGAAGTACAATGAGTGTGTTTTATTTACAGTGCAAGAAATGAACGAGTAATTTCGTAGTGGTTTCTCTCTCGATTTCACAGCAGAATGTGCAGCGGTATTAAACTGAACTGTCAGTGAAGGAGTAGATCTGAAAACAGCTGTCAATCAAACAGGATTCAGCCTTTCGACTGATCTTCCAATCAGCATGTGGGATTCTGGTGTCCAGCTCGGCCGAGCTCCGCCCACAGCTCCATTCACCCCCAGAGACGCCCGGTGTTCGGGGGCGGGACAACATCGTGGCATTTATCCATTTACCGTCCAGTTTTGAGGCAATGAAAAAAACTGTTCCACTCAGTCCCATTGAAGCCCAGAGACGCCCGGCGTCTACGGACAAATGCATTGGCCATAGATCGTATGAGAAAACAGGATGACGGGAATATATGAGAAGTGAACAACATGGAGTCCGTTGATTTGTGATAAAGCTGATTCTGAACGAACTCGTCTTTGAAATGAACATGTTCTAACACATTTGTAGTCAATGAAATGTCAACACAACCGAACATATTTAACCATTTAATTTCCGTAATTTTAGGGGAAGCCGGGCTTCCCTTGCAGTCTATGAGAAATCGCCACTGATCCTTAGTAACCTGCCCGTACATCAACACGAAACAACCAAAACACCATGACTGTGCAAATAGTAATAATAAGGCAAATTTAAAATAAATTATGCAACACCTCTTCAAATGCAACCGAATTATAAAACCACCAATCACAAATCAATAACAGAACCGAAATTGTCATCAATCACACAAACCATGCATATGGTACCTGTACAACACACAAACAAATATGCAGCAACACACATTCATAGCTATGCATATTTCTGGCAGATATGTGCTGAATTAATGTTTTGAGAAGATCTGCGGGGCACCAGCTGTGCTTTTTGGACTAAAGCACGACCCTGGTGTTGCTCGACTGACAACATGTCCAGAGGAAAAATAAAAGAAAAAAAGAGATTTGGATTCCTCACTGGACAAAGATTTACTGTAACCTCAGGGTACAGGGATGACGCAGCTCCAAAGTCATGTTTTTTCTGCTGCACATTTAATATGTACAGTAAGTTCCTCTGTACTATAAACTGCCCGGGACAGTCTCAGAGAGAAGAGTCATCCTGTAAAGTCATTACTGGGAAGCATCCAGATCTTTGATTAGATCTTTTTATAATATGTTTTTTGTATCATTTGACAAACCACATTAGATATTGAAGATGAACTGGAATCTATTTTTCTTGTCAGAACTTAAGGGGGAAACTTTTCTGGCAGCTTCTCTTGTCTTTTATCAAAATGAAACATTGTTTTTTCTATGGTACACTGACCAGGCTGTAGGAGAGTCTTCCATCTCTCATTTCCTTATTATTTGTGTCGTCCTTATTGGGCTGAGCCAGTTTGATGGATAACTCAGTCTGCAATTTATACAACAATCTGTACGCTGAAAGTAATTAACATTTATACTTATACAGAGTCACTTAAAGTCATGCACTGAGGCAAAAACATTTAAGTGTGTTTTTCATGCGAGACAAGACGAGGTTGTTGCGATGTCCTCAACTGTACTTATCTTATAGTTGTAAATTTGTGGACTGTGAATGCATGTTTGAAACGTCGCAAATCCATCTTACAGTTAGTAATGTGTGCAACAGTGACCATATTTTCACATGTTCAGCCATGTGTGTGTGTCCTCTTGATAAAATGAGAACATAGAGTGGATGTGAGGGGATTGCATTGACCACTCGGCAGAGAGAGGCATAAAGTCAATGATGGCAATGAGAGCAGTCAATGCAGCCGAGTACAGACTGATGGTTAACGTTTTGGTGGTAATTAGATGAACGGATTAAGAGGCTTACAGCAGCTAACTGTATTGACATTTCATTGAACATCCATTCAGGAGAAACATCAATAGCTTCACCCTGTGTACTGTGCACTGAGTTCTGTACAGAAATACCTATATCTTTGCCTCTCAACATGGATCACTAACAGTATCGGTAACCTCTGTTTCAGAAGGAAAAAGACATCTTTTCAGGGGCCAAATCATTAGAACAATTATGGTAGTATTTTCACCCTGCTGATTGCTGCTGATCAGTATTGCGCAAATGTACACTCCTGCTGGTATTTGATGACATTTGGTGATTAATTATGATTAAATATTTATATATGTCATAAAAAGTGATAGAAATTCATGGACTTATTTTAAGCTGCTGGTCCATGGGCTCTTCTCGACCAAATGTTCCAGGCCAGAGTAGCTCTAATTAGGTGCTGCTTGTCTAGCAGGTTCATTCATTCCCCAGCAGCGACAGAGCAGCAGGCAGTAGCATTAATGTATAAGCTAATGCATTTTAAATGGCAGAATGATGTACAAAGGGGCCCTATACTGTGCTTCTCAGATGCCCTGGAGTGAGTGGTCTATGATTAATTAGACATTAGAAATGCACAAAGATATATTTGACTGTTGTGGTCAGTTAAACTGCACACATGAACACATTGGAGTTTGCTTTGTGCACTTTGTTGTTTCTAAGTTGCAGAAATGAATCCCTCCATGGCCTTGTCAAGCATTAATCTGTTTGGAAAATGAATGAATGCAATATGTTTACATGATTATCATTATGTATGTTTTAACTACATCTGAAGTTTTAATCAATCAATCAATCAATCAATCAATCAAATTTTATTTATATAGCACCAAATCTTAACAGAAGTTATTTCATGACACACATATAGAGCTGGTCAAACCAGATTCTAAGCCAATTTACAGAAACCCAACAGAATCCTCCAGGAACAAACACTTGTGACTGGTGACAATGGTGAGGAAAAACTTCCCTTTAACAGCAGAAACCTGAAGCAGACCCTGACTCCTGGAGGATGGTCATCTGCCTTGACCAGTTGGGGTTAAAGAGAGAGGGTAAAGGAAGAGAAAAAAAAAAAGAGAGAGAGAGAGATTGGGGGAGAGGGGGAGAAGGGGGGGGGGCACATGGATGCACAACAAACTGAACTAGAACTGTTAAAAAGTAGATCAGCTGGTGCCAGTGTAATTACCAATAACTACAACAAATACCCATAACTGTTAATACTACTACTACAAATACAAGTATTAACAGTGGATATACTACTGTTGGAACTATTACTACAAATAATAGAAACCTCTACCATCTATCTAACTATATAATAAACACCATCACAACTATATGGATAAGTGAGTGATGACAATGAAGGCAGGAGAGAAGAAGGACCACAGCAGCAGGTCCAGAGATGATCCTGGGAAAACTTTTAGGGAGATAAAGCACAGAGACTCCAGGGAAGAAATCAAGTCAGTAACATGTATTCACTACAGCGTAAATAGAAGAGAAAATTAGGAGAGAGAAGGCCAGAGAAGAGGAGGAGCAGAGAGGAGGTCAAACAGGAGGAGGAGCAGAGAAGAGCTCAGTGTATGATTAGAAGTCTCCCAGCAGTCTAAGCCTATAGCAGTCTAACTAAGAGCAGCTTGAACCACCCTAACTATAGGATTCATCAAAAAGGAACGTTTTTAACCTTCTCCTAAACATAGAGATGGTGTCTGCCTCCCAGACTGAGGCAGGGAGGTGGTTCAATGAATAGAGGAGCTTGATAGCTGAAGGTTCTCGCTCCTGGACTACTTTTGGAGATCCTAGAAACCATCAGTAAGCTTGCTTGTTGAGAGCGTAGTGCTCTACATAGATTGCACGGAACTAAAAGCTCTCTCAGATAAGTAGGTACCTGGCCATGAAGGGCTTTGTAAGTGAGGAGGAGTATTTTAAAGTCGATCCTAGCTTTTACAGGGAGCCAGTGCAGAGAAACCAACACAGGAGAAATATGGTCTCTGATACTGGTTCTAGTCAGTACACGAGCAGCAGCATTTTGGATTAGCTGAAGGGTCTTTAAAGACTTTTTGGGACAGCCTGAGAAAAGTGAATTACAATAATCTAGTCTTGATGTAATAAAAGCATGGACTAATTTTTCCGCATCATTCTGTGTTAAAATATGCCTAATTTTAGCAATATTACACAGATGAATAAAAGCAGTTCTAGAAATCTGTTTTTATGTATAAGTTAAATGATAAATCCTGATCGAAAATAACACCAAGATTTCTCAAAGTGATTTTGGGATCCAGGGAAACACCGACTACTTCGCTAGACACTGCATCCATAACAGGTTTTGGGAGGTTTTCAGGTTTTTTGACACATAAACCCTTGTGAAGATTATGTTTATGAACCATGTGGCTATTTCTGCAATTAACACCACAACTACATCCATGTTATTTATGCATGTGAACATCCATGAATTCATTTCCCAGTTCCAGACTATGAACCTATAAAGACCTAAGTGCTATATTTGTGATAGTTCTCAAATGATTTTTTTCTCTATATTTAACATTTCCTAAGTGATTTGTCACCCTTTATTACAAAATAATCATCCATATTTTGTCTTTTTCCAGGGAAAATCATCATTTTCCAATATGTGACCCTGTCATGCATAGTGGTCACTACAGTGGACAGTTATTCTACAGCTGTTCTCTTGTATATTCATGGATTTTGTTGTTTTAGTTCCATATCAGCCAACACAGTGGACACTCATGAATCATCCCACACATTGCAATTCATACCATTACTGTAACTTTGCTGTTCTTGATAAACCTGATCTGCAGTTACATGTTTGAGTGTAAATCAGTTGCTTGTTATTGTTATGAGACTGTAATTAACACTTTCATTAAACAAAAAAAAATATTTTGCATATTGTCTCCATGAAGTAAGTAATGACTAGTATTAGAGTATGTTAAAATGTGAAAAAAACCACCAGATTAGCTGCATTAAAAATGTTTTAATTTCATAGTTTTCATACAGTATATCAGTAAATACATTTCTTTGCTTCAAAAATTTAATGCATGGTGTCTAGCTGTGTGGACATTTTTGCAACTCAATAAAAAATAGAGTCACAAAAAAAAAATTCAGTTGCTTTGTTTTTTTAATACCTAGAGGAAAACAAACACTCAGGAAAAAAACATTGACTAAGCCTCTCATAACTCATGTATGTAAGGGAATTGATCATGTAGATCTTCATAAAAGATCAGATTAAAGTTGAGGGTTATTATATCAAAAAACAGAGAAAACTGAAGAAAAGGGGACTTTTTCAGTAAAATATATCATTAACTGAACATAAACCAAGTGTTTCCATCCACTGTCATTGATCCAACTCCATGGGTATTACTGGTGAATCAATGTTGTAGAAGATGATGGTGTTTCCACGTTCACTGCGGAGCCTCTGAACGTCCAAATGGGTCATATCTGATGACCATGAAAAGATGAATAATTGTATTTTACACCAATTACTTACATGTACTGATAGGATTAGTGGATTAACAGGTATTAAACAGCTTAGATCAGCAGAGGTTTTGGTTGCTGGTGGATGTTTGGGTCTTTTTGGGTGAAGGGAAGCAGCCCAAGCAGAGAAGCCCAGAACCCCCTCTACTTACAGAAAACAGGAGAAAGAAGTGGTGAGAAGATTTAAAGATGTGGCATTCCTCACACATTAGTCACTTTTCCATTGGACCTATGAGCAAAACTTTACCAATATTTACTAAATGTCAAAAAAACAGAAGTGCGTAAACTCAGTTTTTCCCATAAAATCACAAATGCGATGATTTGCTTATTTATAATTGCAATGTTACGTGTCAGGAGGTCTAGGGTGCTAACATGAGAACAAAGAAAGATGTGCCGGGTGAAGACCATAAAAAAAAAGTGGAGAGCAAGTCGCTTGTAACAAAAAGACTGGGAATTTATAATACAATAAGAAAAGAAAAAAAAATAACAGTTGCATAGAGCCAAATTACTTAAAAATTAACACAAGCTTAAGCAAACAAACAAAAAAAAAAACTGCCGTGATGGACCCATGGGTCTTCTTTGTTGGAGCTCCTGGATTTATAGGCTGGAGAATTACTGGCAGGTGTTATCAATCGGCCAAATAGGAGGTGGAGACAAGGGAAAAAACGGCCCCAGCCGTAACAGTAAGATGACACAAGGAGTCATTCCATAAACATGGCGACTAATGTAACTATCGTGTTAATTTACAGATATATTCATTATTTTTATATATTACCACTCCACCCCATACTAAATTAAAAAAGGAATTGGTTTCCTGGTGTGTCCACACAAACTGTTGTAACGTCCGTCAACATCCATTTTTTTTTTTTTTTTTTAAATTCATGTGACTCTAGTTGTGGAAAAGATCTTTCCATTGCAGTTTTGCATGATATACCAATTGCGCTACGCCCCCAAAAAAACACCTCTTGCCAGTGCAAGAACTTTTCATCAAAAAACAAGCAAAATTGTCGTTTTTCCATTTGGCAAATTTTTATGTGCAAGGTATATTCGCGCAATTTGAATGTCAGTGGAAAAGTGACTACTGTTTAGAACAGGGGTGTCAAACTCATTTTAGTTCAGGGGCCAAATTCAGCCCAATATGATCTCAAGTGGGCCAGACCAGTGAAATAACAACAGTGAAAAAGTAAAATTAAATTATGATAATGTTTACATCTACAAAAATCGAAATAACATGAACAACTGGAAACGTCTTAAGAAAAACAACTGCAATTTTAACAATATTATGCCTCAGATTATTAGTTTATCCTTTACACATGTCCATTACAACTTACATTACAATTACAAATACACAAAACATTTAACAACAGGCAGAATATTGGTAAAATTGCATTTACTTATCTTAAGACATTCCAGGTTATTCACATTTTTTGTAAAACAACAGTTTTTTAATATAAACATTTTCATATAATTTTACTTTTTTACACTAAAACCAAAAGAAAATTTGCTGTTTTCATTCTTTATAGGTTTAATATGATAGTATTTTACTGGTCTGACCCACTTGAGATCTAATTGGTCTGTATGTGGAATCTAAATTAAAATGATTTTGACATCCTCGATTGTTAATATCTTCAGTGTAATTTCACAAATTCATCCCACGAGCCAGATTGGATCCTTTGGTGGGCCGGATTTGGCCCCCGGGCCGCATGTTTGACACCTGTGGTTTAGAACAATGTTGATGTAACTTTGACTGTGGCATCACAGCTGAATGTATCGTTCCAAATGTGTTTCAATGTAAATATATATTAAAGGTATATATCAAAGAAATACACATGAAATAGAAATCTGCCACAGTTGAGTGTGCACATCAGGGAAGCTCTACAGGAGACCATGGCCTCAGGTTGGAGAGACCGGCTCCCAGTCTGCTGCTAGTTTTGATGTATGGAACACAAACACGGTGTGAAATGTGCCGCTGTCTGTCTGCTGGATGTGTTTTGAATGAATGTTTCAGGTATTATTAACCAGAACATGTTCCCAAACAAACCATGGCATAACAGCAGGATAAAGAGAGTGTCTTGATCCGTGGTAAGAAAGGATTTATCACAGATTTACACATTAAGTTACCTCATAGATAAAAACCTTACATGTCAGCAGCCGGCAGTTATTGTGGCTACGCATACAGTGCATGGATGTGAACAATGAAGGCAGGTAGGTAAATTATTCTAAACTCAGAGCCATTGATTAGGCAGCAATTTCATCCACAATTGGCATGCACAGGCATTTCTTAGGTCACTGGCCTCTATCTGTGAATACAAGCTGCAAATCCCTTATGGTTCTATATATAAGCAGAACCATTTTAGCAGCTACCTATGTTTCCTGTGGACTAGTAATCATACATTCATGCACACTTACAATACATGTGAAATGTTCATTGCCTCTGAGATATAGCATTTGACAGTGCTTGGGATTGCATGTCGACCCCCACTTTCAGCATAAAGCAGAATGTGTGCGTAAACATGTCATATTATGGGGATGTAAATAAATTAAGAGATGTTTGCATGCTTGGCTTTTTCCCACTACAACGTCCCCTGAATGTTTGAAACGTCCCCTGAAAAGCATCCGGAGCGATAAAGTAACCTTGGAGTTTGCATCATCAACAAATTGCACCCACCTAACATGATGACAACATGCTATGGTGTGCATTGCAGTGGCGCTATTTGAGTCAGTAAGAGGCAGAGGTGGCGAAGAGAGAATATGAAGAGTGACAGAATGAGGTACACACAATGTGAATGAGAGAAAAAAAACAACAGTTCTTCCTGTGAATGCCAAAGTGTCACAATGTTATTATGATGAAACTGCTTTTTTTTTTCTTCCAGAAAAATAGGCTAAAGAGGATCCACCTTTTCAGCTACTATACAGTGTACTCTGTCATATGACACGTAGGAAATAAATAACTACCTCATCAACCCACAGCTTTTGAGACTAAATTGAGGTTATAGCCCTTTGTCTTTTGTGATTTACAAATGTAATAGTGTATGTTTTTATGTTACAAGGACAAATGGAACACCTTCTGTCAGGCAAAAGTACATTTTATACTGTATGATTATTTGCAAGTGATTGAGTGATGATCACTCACATTTTGGCTGTCACAGCTGAGTATCCTTGTGGGGGAGGATAACACTGTGAACGATTACAAAAAAAAAAGGAAAAAAGAAAAGTGGAAATAAAGGACATTAAATGAAAGATTGCAAATGCTGTCAGTGCTTCATGGCCTACTTGCTAACAGGCTAATATCTCTGCTAATGTAGTGTACTTATATCTGTCAGTGATGATTTGATGGAGAAAATAGATTTTTTTTAACTCCGACATTAAAGTGTAAAATTAGTTAAATTCAAGCCCTCTAACCATAATAAAAATAGAAACAAAAACATTCTAAAGCACTGATCAGCAACCTGAAGGGGCAAAACATATGTGTTTGAAGCCACAATATGTGATGATTATTTATTTAGCCAGGTAAGTCATTAAGAAAATATTCTTACGTAAATTCCTCTATATTGTAACCTTAATGTAGCTGCTGTTCAGTAGCTTATTTATGATTACTTTATACTTTAAGATGTAGTTTCTATTACAATAAGAGGATGTCTTGTGCATTTCTGAAATTATACAACTACATTTTGGCATAAACCTACATGTGTAGCCTTCGGTGAAAAAAAATGCAAATTGAGTTTTTGCTTTTGAGTTTGGTCAAAACAGCACAAGGGCATAAGGCCATAACGTAGCATATGACACACATTTTGGTTGATTAAATGTTGAAGAAAAATTAAATAAATAATGTATACATACATACATGCATACACACACACACATATGTGTGTGTGTGTGTGTGTGTGTGTATATATATATATATATATATATATATATATATATATATATATATGTATATATATATGTATATATATATATATATATATATATATATATATATATATATATATATATATATATATACATACTGTGAATAGACAGCATATTTTGACAATCAGACGATGTAAGCATATTTTTTGACCCACACAATGTTGACAAAATGGCCAAAAATAATTGTTATTCACTCCCATATGTTGCTTTTTGACAAAGCCACAGGTAGCCACTGGAAAGAGGCTTGAGAGTCTCAGCTGGTTCTGGAGCCGTGGGTTGCAGACCCCTCGTCTAAAGCTCATATATACAGTAGAAACTTCATCCACAGGAAAAAAATAAACAAATAACATGAGTATGATTGTCTTTTTGTGCATCTTGTTGTTGGACTCACTGCCTCCTTTGGACTTGTTTGGTGTCTTTGAAAGATAAAAGTAGCTTTCCGGTGTTTGTCATTGATGTAATTATGTATTCATGCTTCTACACTGGCTGGTAATGTGCTGTCTTTTATTTCTGTGACATTAGATGACATGTCTCAATGAAATTCTCCAGTTTTCTGTCTATGAATGTTACACTCACTTGTTAAGTGTGACGTCTGAGTGAGCCCTGCATGCGCAGAAAGCGTTCTTGTTGCTATGGAGACAATATCCATCCTTTCAATCAAACTTTACTATAATAGGGGTGGAACTAATTAACTGGAAATAATTGGTGGAATATTTTTGCATGCAGAACTGCCACTGCACCTTTGTGAACTGTGTCATCACCTCCAACATTGTATAAATCTGCAGAGAGCTGTGCAGCATGGTCTTTACCAACTAATTGGGTTCTCCTAAGGAAGCTTAAGTGGTTGCCTTTCAATTAACCTAGTTTAGACGGTCTAAAATGAAGCTAACAAGAATGGGTTTGTAATTGTGTCACCCTTCATCTACCTGTGAATATAACAGATTGTCGTGAAGTGTTAGTTCATGTAAGGTCACACAGAAAGATGAATCATAAAGTGTCCAAAGATGGTCAAGAATCAGCCATAATTACAGACAATGTAACATTATTTAACAGTGTTTACCTGTAAAACCATTGTGACCCCTCTTTATCCTTATAGTGGTGCCTAAACTGACAGATAGTGTATGTCACTGTCATGTTGCTGTTGCTGTCCATGGTGCTGATCTGTTTTACAGTTTAAGGCCATGTTTACAGAACAATACAGAACTAATCTTTGGTATGTGTATATTTCCTTTGCATATGTGATTCTTGTACAAATATTTTCTGAGTCCGGACACAAGTTTTTGGCTCTGTATTTAAGTTAGCAGCTATGAAATCCTTTTGGCTTTTTTTTATTTGACTTGTTTATATAAAGTAGTGGAACGTTTGGATAGTCATAAGATTATGACAAGAATGAAAACTTGCGTCTCTATGCAATGTAGTACTCTTTTCAGCTTTTATTGCTGTTGTTGCTGCTGGATATAATTTATTGCATCTCAGAATGGGACTGATAGTAATGATAGTGAATGAGATACAGTATTCACCACAGATACGTGTCTAATGTTGACGGACTGGTTAAAATGGCCATTCCTGGAGGAATTCTTCTTCTTAAAGTGACACTAAATACTACAGTAAAACATGTTTGTGAGCTATAAACGACCTCATATGATCCAACTGTGATAAAATGCATCAGTGCTGGTGGTCATAAAAATTGAAAAATATGTTTTAATGATTCACAGAGGTTGATTATGGTCAATGTATCCCTAATGCCTCCTATGTTTTCTTTGTTTTGTAATGTACAGAAAATAAACAATAAAAATAAAGTAAAAAAAAAAAAAAAAAGAAAAATTGGACCCAAATATGGACATCTACCTAGGTGTCAGTACATTAGATATGAAAACATGTCTGTAAATGGTCTTATATAGACTATTATATATGTCTCTAAGTCATGACATTTCGATTTTAAGAAGCATTGTTATAGACTCTAATCAGAGGTGTTTTGGTCCACAGTTCCTTGGGTCATGGAGGTCATGTGTCAGTGTTGCAGATGATGATTCACTCTGAACATCAAAATACACACATTTTATGTCACTGAAAAGCTTAGAAACTGCACTTTATCTGAGTGATTTAAACCTATCCATAGGTTAGTGGTTTAAAAGTTAAAAAAACATTTTAGATCAGTAGGTGCTTTTGGTTGCCAGAGGCTGTCTAGGTCTTTGAGGTTTAACCAGTGGCTACTTGACAACCTGAGTAATAGGTGACACCATCAGCCGGCTTGAAATGAGCCCAGATGGTTCTGTTCACACTGCTGCAATTTCGTCTGACAACATAAGGAACTGCTTTGTCTCATTGGGATTCTGAACACTTACCTAGACCTACAGCTACAGCTCTGGAAAAAATTAAGAGACCACTGCAATTTCCTCAGAAATCAGCATGTCTGCATGTATGACAGCTATTCCACTCCTGTGTCTGTTGAATTCCAACACAAACACACCTTATTCTACGGAATAAACACCTGATCCATGTCTTATTTAAGAAGGAGAAGTATAAAAACCACTACTGTGGCCATCACTATCTTCTTGCAATAGGACTAGCTGGGTGGCAAAAACAGTGCTATTAGTACCACAAAAGTAGCTGGAATCCAAAAATAACTATAGAAAACTACTCAACTTCTGCTCTGACAATGTTCCCAAACTCTGAGGACTGGTTTTTCTATCAGGACAATGCTCCTGGCCTCAGCTAGGTCAGTAAAGGTGTGGATGATGGACCACCAGATGAAGACCCTGTCATGGCCAGCCTGATCTCCAGACCTGAACCCACTTTGAAAACTTCTGGAGGAAGATGGATGGACACAAGCCATGGAACATGTCTGAGCTTCTTGAATTTCTCCACCAGGAGCTGCATAAAGTCGTCCAACAGCAATGGTGGAGAGCCAAGACACATGAAAGCTGTCATTGAAAATTAGGGTTATTCCACCAAATACTGATGTCTGAACTTTTCCCAAGTTAACACATAATTATTGTGTTGTTTAGAAATGAATATGAACTGGTTTTCTTTGCATTATTTGAGGTCTGAAAACACTGCATCTTTTTGTAATTTTGACCATGTGTTGTGTTCTGCAAATACAGTCTACTCTCGTTAAACCGCCCGCCGTTATACCGCCATTTCCGCCTATCGCCATCCGCCAGCCCAGTTCCATGCACAAACAACACTTATACCATTGATTTCCCAACCGTTATACCGCCAGCGTGATTGCCATCGAGTACACATAAATTTTAACAATGCACTGAAACAAACGTGCCAGACACTGATCGCGACAAGCTACGAGTAGGTCTACAGAACAGCCACCGTTCATTTATCGCAGAACACTCAGTAGGTCAGGATGTCGGGAAGAGGACGTGGGATAAAGCCAAAGCCTCAAGATGATGGGGTGTCATTTCCCGACACGGTATAATAATGCTTAAAATGTTTCCCCACTTTAGATGATCCCTTACAACATAACAGAATCAAGATTTATTTAGAAACGCAATTAGAACGGGTTAACGGAGGCAGCATAGACATCATATAGTAAAGACATGCACATTATGGACGCAACCCGTTGTAACGCCATTTTCGCTATACCGCCAATTTGGCCGTGAACGGAAGTTGGCGGTATACGAGAGTAGACTGTACATGCTCTAAATAACAATGTTTTTATTTGGAATTTGGGAGAAATGTTGTCGGTAGTTTAGAGACTAAAACAAAAATGGTCATTTTACTCAAACACCTACCTATAAATGAGAAAGTGATAATTTTGCAGTGGTCTCTTATTTTGTTTTTCCAAAGCTGTATATTTTGGTGACTTCTTGATGATTTTTTTGCCTACATTTAGATTAGTGATGTATCACCATTTTTTTTTTATTAACCTCTGCATTTTGCATGTTTTCTTGTAATTAGTAAACTTATCATGTTAATATAATATAATACATAATAAAATATTCATATTTTATTAAATTTTATTAAAACAGAGAAAAGTGAAGTAAAAGGGACTTTTTTTTTTTAGCAAAACGTAACATTGATTGAAGATAAAACAAGTGTCTACAGCCACTGTCAGAGTCTCTGAACGTCCTAAAAGGGTCATATCTGATGCCACTGAATATGTGATGCGAAACTGAAGTATTGAAGTGTATCAATCGGTTTAGATTAGGTTTACAAACTATTGAACATTTTAGATCAGTAGATGCTTTTGGTTGCCTGTGGTTGTTTAAGTCTCTGAAGGTTAAACTACTTAATCAATGCATTTATATTTTATTTCTATGTTGCAATAAGAATATAACTAGCCAAAGAAGATAAAATTCCTTCAGTCAAATTTTAGGAAAGTATCACAAAAAAAACGGGGCTGTTTTCCTTTAGCCACAACAACAATCAATCAATCAATCAATCAATCAATCAATCTTTATTTCAGACTCAGATGTCCATATAAAAAACAACATACAGTACATGCAGTTCCAATATGTTGTTGTGAAAACCCATTTTTCCTCTTCCACTGAATGAAGCCACACAAACCAGTGACAATACAGTAACAGAACACAAAAGGGGAACATAAATGAACACAAACATCTTGACTTCTACATTGAACTCATTGTTGCCTGTATGCTTTCTCCTAAACTTCTTTCCTCAAAGTCACATGATGTTTTTATGTACAGTTTAAACTATAGCATCAGTCAGTGTCCCTCTGCTGCATGATCACATGGCCTCACATTTTGCGGGTATTATAAACAGCATTTTTATGCTCCATAACCACCACAAAATGACAGGATCATAAAACTCAGTAATTTATATACAGTATATTTTTGAAGCAAGGGAGAGTGTGTACTGAAGCCTAAAGGTTCAGATTACAGCTACAGTAAATATACAGTTGCTGACCTTGGAAAATGCAGTGGGTCATACTAAGGGCTATTAAGCACAGTAGGTTGTAATTATAGAAATTCAATTGTTTAATGTTCATGGGACCTATCTTATACTTTTATCACTTTCCTCCCTTTAGGCAGCCTGCTGTATGAAATCTATAGCTTTTGTATGCTGCTTTATGGCCTGTACAGTTGTATCAGAAATACTGTAACATCCATAATCACAGCATCATTGTTCTTTATGAGGCTGTATCTAACATTTCAAGGAAGTAATATCTCACCCCTCGAACCCCCCCCCCCCCCCCCACACACACACACACACACCTTTTTTTTAAGTTTCAAGGTAACTGTTAAGTCAAGAATAATGAATAGATTTTAACACACGCCATTAAAGACATGTCAGTGTAAATTGTTTGTTCGAGTCCATTTTTTGTCTGAGTGACCCTCTCATGTTCATGTAGTGTTTGGTGTCACTTCAGTGCAGTTACAGCTTGTAGATAGTGATGGCCTCCACCCATAGGACCGTACTTCAGAGGAAATAATGAATAGAAGTGAGAGGACTTTTTGATCCCATGTAAATAATGGTGAGAATTGCACAAATGTTTGTTAATTTAAACCATAATTTTGCAAGTCAGAACCAGGTCCCAGTTTGTGAATACAATAGTAAAATATTATTTAGTTTTGTGTGGAACAGCTCAGTTGACTGCAACTTTCATTTCACATGATACATGGCATAACTGTTTCTTTGAGAACAAAAGAAAAAGAGAAAAACAGAGTATTAGAGCATGTCTGGGGACTGTATTAAGCGTGTGTTTCAAAAATGCTAATTTACAGCATCTGTTCACAAAAACAAACAAACAAAACTACAGATGTAATACAGGTAATAAAACTACAATCTGTAAAGAAATATCACTTGTGAAAATAATAATTTCTATTAAAAATCAGTTGGTAAGCAGTTCCACAGTTTTGTTGAACATGGTCAGTATGTTAAACACAGGAAAACAGAGATTCAGAGGATAATATTGTAATAAATAACGCTAAATGTAGAGAAAAAATTATGTTTGAAGTTGCGACAGAAAGGGTTTCTTTAAGGGTTAAACACTTAAACATGTACGCAGCGCTCAGAAAAAACAGCAGCATAAACAAAAAACATTGACTATTCTTACAACTAATGGATGAATTGATCGTTTATGCACATCCCTAGCATTCACAGTGTTTCAACAAACAGCAATTTTCATGAATTGTGTAAATATGGCATGGTGTAATTGATGGCATGACACAAATGGGATGAAAGAAATGTCTGATCATTGAATATACACACACACACACACACACACACACACACACACACACACACACACACACACATATATATATATATATATATATATATATATATATATATATATATATATATATATATATATATATATATATACACCCTTTTTTTTTTTTTTTTATGAAGTCCATGAGTCATGGAATTTTGCTTCTGTACGCCTAGATCTTAAACCCCACTTCTTCCTATGGATTTTCCAGGATCATTATGTACATACATTTAGATGACAACTAATTTTTCTTTGACCATATTATATGCAGGAACCTGAATGTGAAACTGGAAAGAAGATGATGTTTATTAAAATGAATCCAACTGGGAAAATACAGACCTTTAGATTTTTTGCTCCTTAAGCAAAGTTCTGGGATTGATTTATTTTCTTGCACTCCCAAAGCAGGAAAAATGTAATATTCAAACAGAAGTGTCTTGGGGTGGAGAGCTAAGGTCATGATATGGTTAAACTTGTGAAGTGGTCGAATTGACCTCCTTGCTCTGTAAAATAAACAATGAAGTGAAAGTATTTAAGTCAGAGAGGGAGAGTGTTAAACTGAAGGTGGAATTGATTTCGATTTCTAGTAAAAGTTACTGAGCAGAAAAGGCTGCAGCATCTTGTTGAAGGATCCTATGAAAGGACCAAGGGTTAATAGCACAGGATTAATTCTACTCTGTCAAAGTACAAGGCCACCTTTCTGTGCAAGGTCATCAAGAATTCTGTGATATGCGCTACCGCATTTCTGGTGTTATGGTCTCACTTTAGTACAATAATAAAAAAGAAGCAGGACATTTGTCTCAACAGAGTGGAAGGATGTTGAATTGCACTTTTCATTGCCATGTTGGGGCTTTGCTTGGAGACCACACAGCGCATAAATATAGATTTATTAAAAACATGTAAGGTAAATATGGCCACATTTTTCATGCAGGTGGTGTTTAATCAATTTTACTCTTACTTCACTACGACAGCCGGGTCCACAATGTTTTCCAATAATAATAAGGATTTTCAGAATGAAATGTAAAGGTTCACCTGTAAACACACATGGCTCCCATATTCAAGTCAGATAATCCACCACAGGATTTATTAGATTTGGAAATTGTCACACCACAGAAGATCAGTAAGTCTGTTTACTGTCTGTGCACTGGATCAATGAGGAGGGAAAAGAGGAGGACAGTGTGGCATCATGTGTAGATGTGTGTGTGTGTGTGTGTGTGTGTGTGTGGGGGGGGGTGTTTGTTGTCATTTACTCAACAGGGACTTGCCCTTGAACATAAACACACCTTAGATTCCTCCCAAACAGCACCCCATAAAGCAGCAGAGGTATCATAATTGACCATGAGTGCAGGGTGCTGCGTGGCGTGACTTGACTCTCAATGACTTCAAATGCAGGTGAGTAGAAAGTCAGGCACACGGGAGACATTTGGTAATGCCGCTCCTATCCATCACTGGTCCTCAATTGAAAAACACCATCCTGGGGAAAATTGGTGTGAAATGAGCCATTGCCCTTATATTACAAGGCTTCGTCGTGCACCAGTCATCCAGTTCAATTAAAATACAGAATGGGCACCGTGAGCATCCATTGGCATCTATACACACCAGCACTGAATTAAAGAATTACCCACTGGGATTCACTGCCGGAACATGTTCAGACTTTGTAATTGATGCGAGTCTCTAAAAGCGTGAGAAGAGAAGACTTGTGTAGTGATGGATTTCAGGGAGTTTGTGAATGTGATGGAGTATGACATGCTCACAGTGGGTGTGAACAGTTCCCCCCTTCTGCGCTTCTACATGAGCTGCATGTTGTAATGTGTGGGAGTGAGAGGAATCAATTGTCCGTTAAGAGTTGCTACGGCCAGCCCCTCCACCTGAGCCCCCCATGGGTGAGGCTGCAGGCAGTCGCAACAGATGGTGGGCAGGAAACACTACAGCCAAAATGAGTGAGCAAACACAAAGATAGATGCATGCAGCTGCTTGGAAGTTAGATGAAGTTCGGCATCGTCACTGAGATGTGCACATGCTCAGTTGTCAAACCGCAGGACGTCTAATGTCAAGTAAGACAAATTATCCCTAACACATTAAAAGTTTACTGCTGGCTGGAAAAGGAAAACATGGTTCTAATCTCATTTACCATGACTAATCTACAAGAAGTGCATCTAATACTTTATAATTAATTCAATGTAAAGGATCTTGAATACTCTAACCCTGCATTCCAACACCCATACATCATTTTATCCAGTATGAGAGAAAAACATTTTGTATGTCCCAATACAAGGTCAAATGCGAGATACAAAAAAAAAGGATGATGTACTGCATTGGGTTGCATTTTCCTTTTTGTAAACCAGCATGTTTTTCTCACTCCCACAGTCCTCTGCGAAGAATGTATGAGAAAGAGAGTCAAAGTTCAAGGCGTAATGTTGTGACAAAGTAGTAGGTTTCATTTGTTTATGTATTGTATGTGAGAAAACGTCAAGTAGAGCATAAATTAGAAGTAAAAAAATATGCAACTTGGAAAGTTTCTTGATAGTGAAATGCAAGAACAAGAGAGAAATAATGAAAAGCAAGATTTATTTGCATTGAGTTTGTGGAGTTATTTCAGGTACAGAAAGGGGGATGTTGACAGAAAATGGGTACTTTGTCAACAGTGTCTTTGTGATTTAACTCAAACACTGTTGTTAGACTAAATGATTTCCCTCAGACTTCACCTCAGAAAAGTGTCACAGCACTTGCTTGCTTTTGATGCACTAAAACTAACTGTTGAGCCTCAAACTGAACAGTGGTCCAGACTTTAGAAACGGTTCATTATTCATCTGCTTTGAAAAATGATTTTCTATTTTCTATGCAGACACGCGCCTGCAAAAATCACCCCAATCTTTCTATAAGGATGAAATATTTCCAGACAGAGACAGACAAATCATGCTGTGAAAGTGTCTGTATTTTCAAGGATAAGGAATTGAACAAAAGTTTTTTCACTGTTGTGCTGGGCTTTACAGACGATGCTTTCAAGTACACAAAAAAGGAATTTTAATCGCTCAATCGAAAGTGACTAAAAGGAGTTCTGAGCATTGATTGATTCCTAGACAGCATTCATACTTTTACATTTTATTTTACCCACTAGTCGTGGAAAAAATTATTAGACCACCCTTGTTTTCTTCAGTTTCTTGTTCATTTTAATGCCAGGTACAATTAAAGATACATTTGTTTGGACAAATATAATGATAACAACAAAAATAGCTCATAAGAGTTTAATTTCAGAGCTGATATCTAGTCATTTTCCATGTTTTCTTGATAATAAACAAAATCACTTCAGTTCTTACATCTATAGCTATGGCATTGTACTGCCAAAAACAGTGCTTTTAGACATTCCATGTTTTCTTTTCTGTCTGTTTTAGTCACATGATACACACAGGAGTTAGCATTTGATTGCATAACCATTATTTTTGGCGACTATTGATGGTCTAATAATTTGCCTGTCATTGCTGCTGAAACATAATATATATGGACACTTCAAGGCAAAAGTTTGGACTCACCTGTTTTTTTATTTTTAATTTTTATAACTATTTAAATTGTAAATTCTCACTGAAGGCATCAAAACTATGAATGAACACACATGGAATTATGTAGTTAAAAAGTGTGACATAATTCAAAGCATGTTTTATATTTTAGATTCTTCAAAATAGCCACATTTGGCTTTTATTACTGCTTTACATATTCTTGGCATTCTCTCGATGAGTTTCATGAGGTAGTCACCTGAAATGTTTTCCAAAAGCCTTGAAGGAGTTCCCAGTGATGCTGAGCACTTGTTAGCCATCTGTGATCCATCTCATGCCATTTAAATGAGAAGGTGAGTCCAAACTTTTGACTGGTAGTGTCAAATGTGATTAAATCAATAAACACTTCAATGACAAAAAAAAAATAAAAAATCTATCTATCTATCTATCTATCTATCTATCTATCTATCTATCTATCTATCTATCTATCTATCTATCTATCTATCTATCTATCTATCTATCTATCTATCTATCTATCTATCTATCTATCTATCTATCTATCTATCTATCTATCTATCTATCTATCTATTTTTTTGTCATTGAAGTTTTTATTGATTTTATCATGTTTTCAGTCCTTTACAAAAAAGGAAAAATAACAGTGAAGAGAAAAAAAAAAGACAAAAAGGAAAATGAAAAACAAAACAACCCACAATTTAAAAAGCCCCCCCCCCAGCACCCCCACAGTTCTTGTACACATGTCTACATACACTTTCAGCATGTACATAAACACAAACACATACACACACTGTCCACCAGCCCCCCTCCTGCACCTTCTCTAAGATGTTGCCCTTGTAATATGAGCCATAAACATATGCCATGTTTGACTGTTTTTATTTGAAACCTTATTCACCCTAGTAATCATATTTTCAAAGGCAGCAGTCTTTGTCATGAGTTTAAGCCAAAAATATTTGCTGCAAAAATTGCCCTTAGTAATTCTAATATATATTTGGTTGGAACATACAAGACAGATAGATACATAGGAAAATAATTAGAAAAACAAGCAAATCAGAGCATGAAATATGACCTTTTTTAAAAACAAAACTTATGCACGATGTTACAAAATGCAGCATCTCTCAGTATTAATTAGCATCAGTGATGAACGGGGTGGTCAGACGTGGCCCCTGCAGCCTAGACCGGCCTGTCTATGTGAGTGCTGGGACCGGACTAGATGGTGCATGGCCTCTGCTGCACCTGGGACACCATATAACATCTGCTCCCCCCAGCTGTTGTACTCTCCCATAAACACAGTCAAATGTTCAGCATGATTGGGTTTGGAAAACTGAGCTGTTTAAATGTGCATGTAGAGTATAAGCAGAGTTAAATCCATGTATTCTTTACAAATACTGCTGCCTTTAAGTACTGTATTTTCAACATGGTTTATACGTGTGTATTATGTGCAGATGTGCCTTGTCCTGTTCAGCTCCAGAGGAGGGAATCCCAGTTCAGACTGACAGCCAAAACAGCCCAAACCACAGCTGACAGTCATTTCTTTGTCTCATCACTAACGTCCGCCTCCATCGAGCTGAAATGTTTGGCTCAGAAAATCAGAATTCAGCCTGAGATGGATTTACCACTAGTGCGTCTTCTTCTTCTTCTGGTCTTCCAATAGCTGAATCGCCTCCAACTGTGCCCACTGGAGATATCTATCTGAAATTTATCTACTTTAAACACAGACCACCTGCCAAACTCCTCTGAGACGTTTATGCAGTGTTAAAAAACTTCAAGCAGCTGTGAACTGTGAAAAGTGGTCCGAACTAGATAAGTTCTACAACATGTACTTGAGCAATTTGGATATACAGTGGAAACTTCACTTTGAAGCCAAACCTTTAGTCTGTCTGCTTCCTGTATGCCCAGTTATCAGATTTATTAGTGATACTGAGATACATTTTCCTTGAACTGTTGGTTATGCTGTTTTTGTGTGTGTGTGTTTTTTTTTTTTTTACTGCCTATAACTTATGGTTTAAGGTGTTTGTTTGCTTTTGTTTTGTTTTTTAACCATACTCATGTCATTTATTTGATGGCCTGGCTGATAAATGGATAAGTGTTTAGACATTATACTTCATAAGGCACATATTGATACAATAGACTTGGTTTTTAACACAATAATAATTATTGTGATATAATTTTATATATAAATATAACAGTATAGGTTTGTCATTATCTTCTGTTTACATTCTGAGCTAAACACATAATCTTTTAGAATTTCACTGTGATGTTTTTTTTTTTTAATGTGTGTATGTTATTTTAACTGTGAGATAGTCCTGATATCTCATATTTTGGATTCCAAGGGGCGCTGGTTTCTACTCAGCTGCCCATAGTTTTTGTTGGGGTTTAACCCATAAAGACCCAGTGCTACTTTTGTAGCCGTTCCCAAATGAGCTTTTTTTTTTTCTCTATTATTAACTTTTCTCAAGTAATTTATCACCATTTATTCTAATATTATGCTCTGTATTTTGCATTCTTGAGTGAAAATCTGTATTTTCCTATATTTAATTTAAAGATTATGATGGATGTTTATAAATGCTCAGTTTAAAGCTGAATGTTATTGTATCAAAAACAGAGAAAACTGAGGAAAATGTGACTATTTCAGTAAAATATATCATTAACTGAACATATAACCAAATGTGTCCATCCACTGTCATTGATGTTGTAGAAGAGGATGGTGTTTCCACGGTAACTACGGAGCCTTTGAATGTCCAAATGGGTCATATCTGATGACCATGAAAAGATGACAAACTGTATTTTATACCAATTATTTACATGTATTGATAGGATTAATGGATCAACAGGAATTAAACAGTTTAGATCAGTAAACGATTTTGGTCTTTATGGGTTAAAGTTATAAATGAAACTCATACTTTATTATCTGCATGGGTTGGTGTTCTCAAAGATGAGCAAACAGATTGTTTTTCTGAAGCTACTTTATGTCTGCATCATTCACAGATTTGATACATGCCCTAAAGAACAACTGAACATTTGTTTTCCAAATATCCAAAGCAATCAGTTTCTGCTCATTTTAATTTCTTTATGGTGAAGTTAAAAACATTACTGTAAATTAAAATAATTCCAGATATTTTGTAAAAGACACACAAACCTATCTGAGTCATAAAATGTGTTTGGCCATGTGTCGTAACTCTTGTGAAGGCATTTCTTACTTTAATCTATGACCTGAACTTCAATCAACATCTTCTTTATCATTATTTAAAAAGCATCTGAAAAGGACTCTAATTTGCAAAAAAAAAAAAAAAAAAAATTATGGTTTTATATAATTTGATTTTTTTTTTTTTTTTTTAACTATAGATTATTTCAGTTACACTATATTTTTATTCTTTTTTTTTTTTCCTGTGTATTGTTTATTTCCAGGGAGGTATTTATATAAGCCTTTTTTGGCTTCTATCCTCCTGCACAATGGTGTTACTTGCATGAATTTTTTTTTTTTTTTTTTTTTCTTGCTGTTTGTGATGTGCTAATAAATAAAAATAAAAAAAATAAAAAATAGTATACAAATTTCTGTATATAGTAAAAAGCAGATTAAACAGCAATTAATCCATCATGAAAGCTTTATTCAACATAGTTAAAAATGAGGCAACACTAAAACCCTGGTTTTACATCAGTGAATGAGTAATAAAGTAATACTAGCAAGGGAAATATTCATCAGTCAATTATTTTACTTTTAATAGTTTAAGAATATTTTGGTGATAAGATAATTTTACCTGGGTAACTGTTTCAACTCAGGTGTCTCTGACTGTACATTATAGATCCACTTAATAACAACAGCTTCAGCCACAGGTGCTTTTCCCTCATGTATTCATAGTATTTGTTTTTCACTAGGAGAAAATTATTTACAAATGCATAGCACCAACTTCAGGTGTGAAAACAAAGTGAACACTGTATTTTAATGATTCTTTTTTATGTCCATGAACAGCAAAAGTGTTATCACTGCACTTTTAATGAAAATTTTAGTTGAAATTTGTACTATACTGTATTGGTTTCATACACTAACTTCATATACACAACTTATTTCCATTCATTTTCTACAAAATTTGAAATTAAAAAAATCCACAGTAAAACATCTAAAAATAATTAGGCTTAGGTTCCATGTTTTGTACTTTATAGTTAAATTTTACACATCATTATTAATTTAAAACTGAAAACAGCTATAAGATATTTTATTACCTCTTAATTGGAAGTTGTGGATCTGCAATACACAGCAGCCAACATCTTATACTGTTTGGTTGAGAGAAATTATATTATATAGGTATAGGTTCCTCTATTATTAGAATGACTACAAATAACAGTGAGATGTTACAATTAATTATATTTATGTTGAGATAATACGAAAGTTAAGGTTTAAAAAGGCTGAGGCACAAAAACACACATTAAATTGAAGGAAAGGTCATAGAGGTTAAAATAAATATTTTGTTCAAGTACTTTGTTAAAGTTAAGGAATGTTTGTTATCATAGGTAAAGCAATGAGCACATGGATACAGTTATGGAACAAAGAAGACAGTGCTGACCTTTGAAGAACAAGCTCCAGTCTCCCATGTTCAAATCTATGGCTTTGTTTTATTAACCCCATCCCACCCCCCCACCACTTTGGCTCATTATAACACCGTCACAAGACTTTCCATATTTATCCCATTGTCAGTAGTCAATGTGTGACCTTTAAGGCCATGACCACTGACGGAATGTGACTATGTTGTCATGGTTACAAGTGTGAACTATGGGAATATTAATGGTGCAAAAAATCTTTGAGTTGCCTTTCCCCTAATTAATGAAATGAACTCATAGTATGTTCATAAAAGGCATATTCATAATCCCTTAACCCTCTAAAACCATTCTATCATATTTGCTAAGTCTGGTTCTGAGAACTTTATCTTATCAACACGATCAATACTTTCCTTAAAAACTTGTTGCACTTGAACCAATATGTGTTTTCTGTCCCCTGATGGATTATCATCCCACTACAACCAGTGGAAGGGCTTTTTTTGTTGTCCTTTTCAATATGGCCACTATCGTTAAATCACCCAACACATATTTTGTAGGAAAGTCTTTGGCAATTTTCAAAAATTTGCATTACGAAAAATATTTCTACTGTTATTTGGTTGAAAATCGGAAAATATTGGAAAATATTGACATTCTGGTGCCGTTCAAGGCAAATAAAAAGTCTATGGAAAAAAAAAAAAGAAACTACCTGAAATGTTCTGTATTTTCAAAATGTTAGTGGTAAGATTTATTTTTGCATGTAAAGTTAACGTGAGCAAAAAGAATATATATCATGAACAAAATTATCTGGTTGTTTGGTTTGTATTACGCTACCAGTCAAAAGTTTGGACTCATCTTCTCATTTAAATGGCATGAGACAGATCACAGATGGCTAACAAGTGCTCAGCATCACTGGGAACTCCTTCAAGGCTTTTGGAAAACATTTCAGGCAACTACCTCATGAAACTCATCGAGAGAATGCCAAGAATATGTAAAGCAGTAATAAAAGCAAAATGTGGCTATTTTGAAGGATCTAAAATATAAAACATGCTTTGAGCTACAGTATGTCACACTTTTTAACTATATAATTCCATGTGTGTTCATTCATAGTTTTGATGCCTTCAGTGAGAATCTACAATGTAAATAATCATGAAAAAAAAAAACAGGTGAGTCCCAACTTTTGACTGGAAGTGTATGTTAATAGGACTAATATACATTCCAGTTACCAAAAATATGAATACTATAAGCCCGGAAGTTGTATTTACTAAAATGCTTTAATTAGAATGTACTTAAATGATTTAAGTTTTATGACATTACTATAAAATGTTCAGTATATTCCACTAGTTTGTAGACATAGTTGAAAGTACGAAACAGTTTAAACTGAACGGATTTAAATCATTAAGTTTTAGTCATGACCACACCTTTTCATCTCCGCACTGCATTGTGGGTATTGGGCATGTTGTTGAAAATGTGTTCTTTTTCTGTGCAGGGGTTCAGTGGGGTTGTGGTGTTAGTGTTCAGTTGGACTGAATGTGTGTATGGCAATGTTTATTGCCCTTTTTGGGGTTGTTTTTGTATTTTTGTAGAGCTGCACCATGAGTAAGAGCCATCAGACGAACAATCGCTTTCTTGTTCATCGAAGTTTATTTTTGTGCAATAAAAATCTTAATGCCTTGCCAAATTAAAAGCACTTCTGTACTGGCAAATGACATTGAGCTAACTTCCATCCATGTTACAATATATTAAGTTGAATGATTATACAAAGCAGTGATAGCACTTTTGGCTCTTTGAAAGGAGCTGTTCAATCAGGAGCTGTTCACTGAAAAGAGCCGTTCAGAAGACTGGCTCTTTTATGTTTTTTGCATTATTTTGAAACACCAATGTTTTAATGACTAAATAGGCTAAAAGAGGTTAAAATGTGTGGGCTAAATCCATGACATGAGAGGTGACATTAGGCAAATGCTGGAATTTGACAAAAAACATCATGGTACATTATGTGGACTAGTCTGTAGCCTAAAAATGAAGAAGAAAATAACACATTTTCTTATGAAATAACATTTTATTCTCCTCAAAACAAGAACAATAAATGTGTGTGAACATACGGGAAAAAATGCACAAAACACAACAGTGATTAATCACTGCAATTACTTAAATACCTGAACTATAGTGCAATTCTCAGAACAAGAACAGTATGTTGGTAAATTGACAGGCAATCAGACACTCCCTTTAAAAATAAATAAATAAATAAATAAAAATGAACGGCTCTTTACAAAGACTCAGTTCCCATCGTTCACTTCAAAAAGCCGTTCAAAAGATTCGATTTGTTCGTGAACATCACATCACTAATACAAAGCACTTTACATTGCAAAAGATTTTAATTTAAATCAACTTGGAATTGAGTCCAATGAACTGATGATATTAAGTCTAATGATTATACAAAACAATTGACATTGCAACAAATTTGTAGTTAAATTCACTTGGCATTTAGTGTGTTGAACTTAAAATAAGTAATGAGTAATGAAAGCTTGAGTGTATTAAACTTAAATGCTTGATTTGAATGGAATTGCTATTGCTTAAAATAGCAATTTCATTCAAATCAAGCATTTAAGTTTAATACATTCAAGCTTTCATTACTTAAATTTTTTAAGGCAACGAGTTACCTGAGATTGTTTAAGTAAACTCAACTATCCGGTCTTACAGTGAACTTTGTGGCTAGTTTTTAATGGGTCAGGTTTTACAGGGTTAACAAAATAGAATTCTTCCACTTTCTTATAATTGCACTTAAGTTCATGATAATGACACTTTTCTGACAACTGATGTCTTTGTGATTAGGGCAGTCCTCCGTAATCGTATGAGATTTCTGATGAAGTAAATTTAACACTGAATCCTGCTCTAAGAACTACTTCAACAAGGTTAAAAGAAGATTTTGACAAGTTCTTCTGCTGTCATCACTCTAAAAATGAAGCTGGAGGTTGACCATGGCTGAGCAAAGACCAAGTACAATGTGTTTTTCTTTTATGTGTCAAAGCAGTTGAACCTTATCAGGAAAGTCTCACAGATTAATACTTTCAAAGACTTTGAGGAACAGTGGAAGGACTCACACTCACACTGTGCTGCTATTTATGTTCTGCAGTCAGTTTGGCACCATCACCAACAATACATACCCCACCTCCCTGCTTAGCTTGTCTTCACCTCTTCCATGTCCGCATGGCTGGAAGCCTAAATCTGGCTTTGCTTTAGGTCCCCATTGTGCATGTAGTGTAAGTGTCATCTGTACTGAGCACATGACGGCCACACATGTTAAGTACCCCCTCTTACATGTTAGTGAGGGGCTTTCTGCATGACATAAAGGACAAAAATAGTCTGTCTTCAAATGAACCATGAACGGTGCCTGGCCTAGTGAAGATAGTGAGGTCTACTAATGATGCTGTGCACATATGCATGTCTGCGCTCAGCCTATGAAGCTTCAAATCAATGTCATTATCTTTTTAGACTTAATTGTCTGTAGGGATTAAAGAGACGCTATGAGCATGTGCTGAAGACCATAACAGTAATGGGTCAGTGGTGAATGCATGAGACATCAAATAAATCAGCCAGAACTATTTTGTCATTGCACACCTACACAGTACACACCTTCCTCGAGCCGGGACAAGAGCAGATCTTCCTCAGTGCGTCTCAGCGTGGATGTGTGTGTGTGTTGCAAAAGCTGATAAGAGTAGCTTGGACGTGTCCTCTGGATGTCACAATACCCTGAGGGAGACGGTGTCACAGAGCAGGATATCAGGCAGAACAAGGACTGCTCTGCTCTATGAGTCCGCTCTCTTCCTCCTCTGCGTCTGGGATTTCACATCTCTACACCTTTCTTTTCATTCTCTGCCCCAGCACTGGCATATGGGTTCTTTTTAGGTCCTTTTTTGGTATTTCATTAGTACTTAGAGACCTTTCTGATTCATTTTTGGCATTTTTTTGGTCCAGTCGTTGGTGGTAACTGGGGATGTAACTATTTATTACCTTATTACCTATTACTTGGCTGTTAGCAAGATAATGCAAAAAGTTATGGATGGATTTTCATGAAATTTTCAGAAAATGTGGATACTGGCACTAGGAACAAATGATAAAATTTTGGTGGTGATCGGGGGGAGGTGGATTTTTTTTATTTTTTTTATTTTTTTGGATTGTCTGTCTGTTAGCAAGATAACTCAAAAAGTTATGGATGGATTTGGATGAAAAGTTGATACTGATACAAGGAATGAATGAATAAATGAATGAATTTATTTTTGGTTTTACATCAATCATTGTACTCAGTACATCAATCATAATAAACATAAAAACCAAAAAAGGAATAGGCTAGAAGCAAAAGTTTATTTTTTTGCCAATCCTTTTCAACTAATACACTGCTTACATCAACTTAAATGTGTACTGCATCAAGCATTCACACCATAATAATAACAAATAAAAAAACTGAAAAAAATCAACAACAAAAACACATCTGTCTCAATTCAATATTCAATTCAATTAATTCAATATTTCTGAATAATTTAAACTTAAAGTACTCTTTTTTTTTTTTTTTTTTTTAAACTTCACCACAGGAGTGGATAACTTAAATGCATCATAAGGTCCATTCCATAATTTCACATCCACAATCCCAGCTCATCTAGACTTCCCATCTGCCCTCACTTTAATTCACTCACACATATGAAAATCTCTGAAATTCGAATTACTCTCTCCTAATTCCAAGAAACCACGACTGGTCTTTGAGACAATACTATTTTTATCCTTCATGTTCCATATACCTACACATATATACCTATACCAAGGAACAAATTATTAAATTTTGGTGGTGATGGGGGCGGGGATGATCTGCCTTGGTGGAGGTCTGTGCTCTCAGAGGGCTTTTCTAGTTTATTTATTTATTCTTTATTAAACCAGGTAAGCTCGTTGAGAACTGATTCTCATTTACAACTACAAAAGCACTCAGAGAGCGCAGACCTCCACCAAGGCAGATCAGTCCCCCCTCCTCAATCCCCACCAGCATTTAACCCTTTGTTCCTTGTGCCAGTATCATTTCCTGAAAATTTCATCAAAATCTATCCGTAACTTTTTGAGTCATCTTGCTAACAGACAAACAGACAAACAGACAAACCCCGATGAAAACATATCCTCTGCTGTTACACTTGGCGGAGGTAATAACGACCTGGCCAAGAGGCAGCATACAAACAGAATGAGTAGCAGCACAGGTTGCATGTACAAATGACAGAACAGATTAAATATACAACAAACAAACAGGATGGACAACAGAACCATAGTACCCTTTCTATTTGTAATGCATTTACACTCACTAAAATGTAAATGAGCTTGTTACTCTTTTTTTTTTATGTTGCGTAAAAATATTCAGAGCAAATGGTCAACTCTCAAAATTCTTGTATATTATGATTTAACATTACCAAACCTTATAGTGCTGCCATGAAGAAGTGAATCATGGAATCAGTGTTGAACTCACTCACACACAGTACAGGCAATATGAGGGTTATGATCTGGAAATAAGGACATAGTAAAACCATTAGGCCTGATCCATAAGAGAATTGCGCAGCTTTTGCAGGTGCAAAACTAGTGCAAATGAGAAAATAATAAAGTGCTTAATTCCCAAAGCAGTCACAAATAGAGAAACTCACCACAGTCAACTAAGCAAACAGCACTGATATAGTTACACCTGTGTCATTTGTATGGATGTAAATAATGGTATAGTCATTGAAAATTGAAAAAATTGAAAAAAAGGCCTTCTTTCATTGAAAATAAACTTCACTGTAAAAATTTCCACAACGTTGGTAGAGTCAGTGCACTTTTCTTTTGTTGCCTCTATCTTTCTTCATGTCATCAGAGATATTAAATTAATGTTAAAATGATATCACATGAAATCTCTTGTCAGAAAGATCAGGTGGTTATGGGGTTTACTCAGTGGTTCTACAACTTAATAGTAGAAACTACTGATGGAGATCTGGCTGTGTTATCACAAACACATCATTATTTTGTTAACTCTGTATTGCACAGAGTAACAGTGACAGAACCAGAGGTGGATAGTCGAGGATCACTATTATAGGTTTTAATAAATCACTTCTCTCATATCAAGCAGAATCATTTTGCTTAAAGCAGTGTGAATGTTCCACATCAGCTGATTTGCACCATCGGACAATACAACAGCCCGGGGGGTTATTTTAAGTACCCTGCAGCGCTGTAAGGGGTCTGAGATATAAAGACCAACCTCGTGTAGTTTTTCCCATGTGTTTCTCTCTGTTGGAGTTTTCATTATGTAACTCTGTTCATAGGGACGCAAACAAGGATGTGAGTTACAGTGACACACACGTGCAAGAAAAAAACACACCTACGTAAATACATGACCATATGCAACACATGAATGAGTACGGAAGCATCATTACCATGTTCTGAAAATATAATGTTCCAGTTGTGTTACTTTTTAAGTAACACAACATTTTCTCTATTATATCCTCCACCTCACCGTTGAATGAGTTTATAGATTTCCTGTGGTGAGGTTTTGTTTCTTTTTAACATCATTTTTCTTCTTTTCAGTAACTGACAGATGATTAATGTTGTTGTTGATTATACACAATGAACTAAGTCATGTGTAAATAGAGAGCGTAAAGTAATGATATACTGATGGGAACTGATGCATTATCTAACTTGGTTATGTGGCAGCATTGATCATGACATGTATTGAATCTGTGATGGGGTTTAAATATGTGAAAGGTTGAGAGGAAAAAATGGAGTTGTATACTTTAATAAACAGGCCCTATCTATCTATCTATCTATCTATCTATCTATCTATCTATCTATCTATCTATCTATCTATCTATCTATCTATCTATCTATCTATCTATCTATCTATCTATCTATCTATCTATCTATCTATCTATCTATCCATCTATCCATCCATCCATCCATCCATCCATCCATCCAGTCTGGGCCTGTTTATTAAAGCATACAAATCCATTTGATGATTTACTAACAGATAATCCATAATTAATCAAAATCAGTCAGTGGTTCAGTTGGTAGAGCAGGTTGTCCAATGGCCGAAGGGTCAGCAGTTCAAATCCTGCCTCCGACTGTCGGAGACGCTGAACCCTAGATTCCTCCCAGTAGGCCTGGCAGCGCCGTGCGTGGTGTATGAGTGTGTGTGAATGGGTGAATGTGAGGCGTTGTAAAGCACTTTGGGCACCATAAAGGGTGGAAAAGCATTTTATAAGTACCGACCATTTACATAATGTTTAATGTTTTGAACTTTCTTCTACAGACAGAAAAGTTAAGTGAAGAAGCACAGAGAAGCTACATTAATAATTATCATATTTCGCAATTTTCCTTTCACATAAACTATTCGGTGCACTTTATGACTTTCTTTCTACCGTTTTACTTTGTCTGTTTCCCCTAGAGCGCCTGGCATATGAAATCGACTATTTTAGTCGAAGTAGACTAACTGTATGGATCCTATTCTAATTCCTCCCTCACCTTTCTTCTCCCATCTCTGCCTCCAGTTTCCTCCTTTTCTGTTTTCCCTTTCATATAGAAGAGCAGAGTTTCTTACTCAATGCTTTTCTTCATCTTTCCTCACATGGCATCCTGATATGAACCCCTGGAAGTGAAGTTCAATGAGGTTCATAGAAGAAAATGGGCATGTATTACATAATATAGACCGGAGGGAAGGAAACTTCTAAAAAAACAAAAAAACAAAAAAAAAACAACTGTTAGTAGTGTGAAACCATGCAGGGATGATTTATGATTTGGAACAGACACATAAATTAAATGTTTTTGTTGTTGGTTGTCATTCTGAGTTTTGTAATTGTACTTATCAAACTCAGCTTTATTGTCATTTGATCAATAGTACATGATAGAATGAAATATAATTACCCAGGTCTCAGTTTTTGTAGCATGAGGAAGATAAAAGGATAGAATCTAAATCAATGTGGTGCCAGCCACAACAAACCCTGCCCCTTGAACGTATTGTAGCTTATTTTGGCATCAGCTGAGCCTGTGGTGATATCAGCATATCAGTTGCTTCATATATGTGCCAAGTTTGAAGTAAATTGAAATAAAATTGATGTATTTCTAGATATTTGAAATGTCGCCCATTACGAATAAATGGGAGAAGAAAAAAGCATTTAAAAATTCCTAAAATTTTGAACTTTAACCTACTTTTCCCAAAATGTAACCACATCTACTCTTCTGGCAATCTATAAACCCAATTTGGTATGAATTCAATCAATAGTTTTGCTGCCACAGACATTTGGAATTTTGCCTAATGTATGTAAATGGGAAAAAAAAAGGTTTTAAAAATTTTTTAAAAATTTTAACTGTGACCTACTGTTCCCAAAATGTAATGATATCTATTCTGGGTCACTGGCAATCTATAAACCCAATTTGGTATGAATTGAAGCAGTAGTTTTGCTGCTAGAGTGATAATAAACAAACAAACCATACCAAACCAAAAACAACACTCCTTGTCTCCTCTTCGGGGACAGGGTAATAAAATATATAAAAGGTAAATAGGGTCGAATAAAAAACTACTATAAAATATGCAAAAAAATAAAATAACTTCTTAATATGTACAGACATGGGCTTATTTTCAGACATATGCAGCTTTGTACCTCAGTATGTTAAACAAATCTAACACTATAAAAGATTATTCATACACTGGCTGAAGTTATAAAATGAAAAGTGATACATCAAAATATTAGTTTCAAGTCTTTCTGGAGTCACAAGGAATGTTTCTTTATCAATTTGTTCCTCAATTCCTGAAGTCAAATGCAAATATAAAAACTTGCTAGTATGCTTGGAGTAAATGGTGAGATATATGAATGGCTGCTATTGATGAGGCTGATCAAATGATGAGTCAAAGCCTTTGTAAAGTCTTCTTGGATCTTTTTGATCTCTTTGATATGTCGGAGCCACAGTGACTCTTCTTGTGATGTTTCACCACAGGGCTGGTGCAGACAACCTGCTGAGGACATGCAAACATGTTAGCATACATAAACAGGTTTGTGCACAGAACACACTCAAGGCGCTCTAATCGGTGGAAGACATACTGACATTTGTTTACAGCCGTAATGAAGTGTGAAATTGGCATTAGTATTTGAAATAAATCAAAATATAGCAGAAGAACATAGATGTAATCAGTTAAATTTGCTAATATTCTTAAAGGGTAATCATGAATTGTGTTAAGAAGCATTAAATTTTCATTTTACATGCTGTTTTTCAATCATCTGGTTTACTTTCAGTGAGTAAAACGCACTCTTCAGAACTAATTTAAGACCTATAAATTTGGAATTATTGGTCCTAATTTTAAGGCCACTTTTAGTCACTGGTATCAAAATAATGAAAAAACTAAAGCTGGCCAACCAAGGACTAGGTGAACCACGAGTATACCATTTATCACTTCACTTTTAGACTTAAAATATACTGCAGAAACAGTGACATTCTACTAATTCTATTCCTACCCTAACAAAAAAAATCATTCAACTCTTAAAAGAAGAAACTAACATATTCTTCTAATTGATTATTTGTGCACATCCCGACTATAAAATGTACTTAGATGGCTTTAAGGTAAAGGTAAAGGTTTAGATGCCACCATCTTATACAGACTTTATAAAAACTAAAGAAACCTCAGCAAAGCCTTAGTCAGTCTTTTCTAACAACACTCACTTTTTCTGACTACTTTAAGTTTGTCTGTAGTTTTCTTGTGTTCTTAAAAGCCAGGTTTTTTGTTTTCCATTGCAGTGGTAGCCAGCAATAATAATAATAATAATAATAATAATAATAATAATAATTATGGTCTACTAGTAAAATGTGTCCAGAGTAAAAGTAGTGAAATTTTACCACATGTGAGTCACTGATAAAGAAAAATCAAGTCATAAATGCTGGTTGGCTGAAGTTTCCAAGATACAGTCTTGGGTCAAAATGGGAAATTCAAGAATTAACAAGAGAATGGGTTTAACTCAAAAGGAATATTTGTCTGTGATCTTTCACTTCACAGGTTCTATCTATTGCATAAATGTACATAAACCAATATATGTATATATATATATATATATATATATATATATATATATATATATATATATATATATATATATATACACACATACATACACATACATATATACATACATACATATACATATATATATATATATATATATATATATATACATACATATATATATATATACATATATATACATACACATACATATATACATATATATATATATATATATATATATATATATATATATATATATATATATATATATATGTGTGTGTGTGTGTGTGTGTGTGTGTGTGTGTAATAACATTTTACTGTATCATATACCTTGAAAACATCAGCAAACCAGCACTTTTGTCATTTGTTTTCCAATTAATCTTATTAAAATACATAACATTTAGCACATTTCATCTCTGATGCAGATAATTTAAAAAAAATTGTAGACCAGTGTGATACTACTACTACTACTACTACTACCACTACTACTAATAATAATAATAAAAGGTGCCAGACACAACAAACCCCACCCCTCACATGTATTGTAGTTTATTTTGGCAGTGATCCAGCTGCTGTCATCATGTCTATGTATGTGGTGATGTCAGCCAATCAACTGGCTCTATATTTGTGCCAAGTTTGAAGTAAATTGAAGCAAAATTGATGTTTTTATAGACATGGGAAATTTCGCCCATTATGGGAGACGTAAAAAAAAATGAAAATATTCATAAAAATTTTAACTTTGACCTACTGTTCCCAAAATATAATCAGATCTATTCTGGGTCACTGGCAGTCTATAAACCCAATATGGTATGAATTCAACCAATAGTTTTGCTGCTAGCGTGTTAACAAACAAACAAACCGAACCAAAAACAATACCCTTTGCCTCCCTTTTTTTTTTTTTTTTTTTTGGGGGGGGGGGGGGGGGGGGGGTTAAAAATACTCAGAATGGCATGTCACTTATGTCGCATGTCGCTTATGACGTGAGACTAAAAAGCACCATGTTTGAGACCAATGATAGTTACTTGGGATCCATTCACAACTTAATGTCAGGTTATCACTCGGTCTTACTTTGAAAATGTGATGACCATCTCACTGTTTGACATTCATTACTATCCACAAACTCATTGCTGCTGATATTGTTATTTCTTGCTGTGCTGTACCGTCTGTCTTTTAGGGACAGTTGTAAAGACATGTCTCTCATGACCATGTAAACAGTGAAAGGACATACTGATACTTAAAGGTCAACATGTTGATTTTGTCTTAACCTGACAGATTATTGGGTTACCGTTTGTGTGCTTTGTCCTGAAGGGGCTTTAGATCATTATGTTTTAATCACTGGGTTCAAATCCTGGACAGTTCAATCTGATCAGCCTGTACCGTGTTTTTACATCCCTTAAGAACCACACTCTATTTTACAGTGTGTTTTTGTACCACAGTTCTAATTCTGACCTCCTGTGGTAAAGAACAGCCCCAGTCTGCAATAGATGTTTATTTATGTTATCACTAATCGTACTGGGCATAAGCCGGTTTCCAACTGCTTTCGCTTTGCTCTACAATGACTGTGAATGTGTCAGAAACATCCTGTGTAATGTGCTCAACGTCGGCGCAGAGTTTGTTTGAACAAATAAGGCTCCCCTGCATTGGCACACAATAACACAAGGCTGGCTCGGGCAGACAGATGGGACCCCGTGTATTTTAGAGGTGACATTTTGTCAATAGGGCTTCTGCCATGTTGGTTTATCGATTCAAGTTATCAGTCAGGGGCTCTGTCACATTATACTGCCCCCAGGACAGATATTCTGCAACTTTGGGGAGATAGCCAAATACTTCTATATGTAATCTGTCTCTAAACCCAGAGATGGGGAAATGTGGGTAAAGATGCAAAAGTTTGCAGAATGAGAAAAGTTCCAGAAGACTGGGGCATTCTGAATCTAGCGATAAGGCCTGACATGGAAGAAAAAGCAGCTCAAGAGTTGAACTGCTTAGTCCACATATAAAGTTTAGTAACACACCACATCTGCTGGTATCTAACACAGCCATAATTAGGTAGTTTGAGAAGAGTAAGAGCTCCAGCAACAAAAGATTAAAAGGAAGATTCTAATTATTTGCTTTTCATTTGCACACTCAAGTCCCTCCACCACATGCACACACAGCTACATTTAGAAACACAACAGTAATTATCAGTTTCCTTCAAAAATTGCTGTCTGTGCATGTTGTTGTCTGTCATATTTTTCTTTTTTAGCATTAATACGATGCTGTAATTATAAGATCTAAAGCATAGATACAAAGGTTTGGCTACTTCCTAAAATTTGTTAAAAAGTTGTTGTTTACTAAATTGCCAGTGGGGTAGTGATCTCTGGAGAGGTGGGCATACTCTCAATTTTTGCCTTAGAAACAGTGGCATGTAAGACTACTCTATTTAGTTTAACCAAAAATCTGTCAGTAGTATTTGCTCACTATTATAAAATTACCATGACTTGATCAGGAGCAGTTTGTAGGTATTACTGGTCACACAAGCAGCTGCATGAATGTAAAATGTATTCAACATGAGGAAAACATAGGATAGCGTTAGCCTTTCATAACGTTAGCCTACTCGTGTAGTTTAACTATTGGTGACAACATCTCTTCTCCTCTAAATGTGCAGTCACATGACCAGTAGTTTCAAACAGTGACTCATTTGGAAACCACCTTAAAAATTACCTCAGAATTATGTATTCCATGAAAGTACAGTAGGTTCTCTCCATATGTGTTACTCATTTGAAAGATGTTTTTTCAGCCTTTCTCGTTCGCATTTCCAATAACTGCGCATTTTTCAACGAGACGCGCAGTGACCTGTCAATCAGCTGGGGTGGCACTACCACCTGAAGTGTCCAATCAGGTTCCAGAGGTGGCCGGTGCTAGTTAGCAATATTTTCCTCGGAATGACCCACTCTACTCTGCCTCTGATTGGTTCATCAGTCCTCATGCCTAAAGTTAACCAATCTAATCAGTGACAGAAGCGAGTACAAGCCAATTAGACGCAGAGTAGGATGGGTCATGGCTTCACCATCCTAGGGAAAAAAATGGGTAATTTGGCTGCAGATACCACTGAATGGTGCACATCAGGGGGATTTAGAAGTGGGTATACTCACTGATGACTGAAAAAATAAGTGGGTATACTCTGTATACCCCCATATACACTGGACTAGACCATTGTATACTGCCAACAAAGAAAATATTTCCAATGTATTGTGTAAATATAAATAGGTTTAGACTATGAAGTTGGAATGGAGGTATATATGTAACGCCATGTTTCTACTATTATTCTCTTTTTGTTATGTTTCTTTAATAAAATTGACTGTAAGGTTACGTTCAGACAGCAGGTCGTAATGCACAATTCAGATTTTTTGGTGAAATCCAATTTTTTTGTGTGCTCGTTCATATTAAACATTAAATGCGACTTCTATCAGTTTTGAGTATGAAGTGAATGCGACCCTGAAGTGACCCGCATGCACAAAAGAGGTCCTGACGAAATACGTGACCACGCAGACACACACTGTGCTTACACAAGTAAATGTGTTTCTCCTGCCACTCCATCTCCTGGAAATTATGGCGTTTGTCATATTTCAATGACGTAAAAGTCGGATAAATGTGACCTGGCCGTTCAGACTGAAGTCACATTGTTGAATATCAGATACATATCGGATTTAGGAAAGTGGCCTGAGTTGGATTTGAAAAAATTGGATTTGTGTTGTTCAAAACTGTCTTTAACAGGTCGGACACAGGTCACATATGGGCGAAAAAATTAGATTTGGGCCACATTTGCCTGCAGTCTGAATGTAGCCGAAGACTATGAAGCCATGCTGCTGTAACTCCTTCACAGTGAAGCCTGGCCTTGTCCTGCTGAAACCCCCACTGCTATCCTGTGCCTCTGTAAAATTACTCTTTGCATCAGTGGTACTTTGATGCATATGCAGGTCATCCCCGTGGGCCCTGATGCAGACTCAGATCATAAGAGATGCTAGCCTTTCCACCTTTCACTGATAACAGCCAGAATTGTCTTTTTCATCCTTTCGCCCTTTCATCCATGTAAAACTCCATGTCTTATTTTTTTTCTGTAAAATACAACCTTAAACTGGGACTTGTTTGACCACAGCATGCCTCCGTTTGCTTCTTAGATGAGATCAGGACCAGAGAACTCAGTGGTGTCTCTCATGCAGCGCCACCTGAGGGCTTGAAGGTCACACACTGTCAACAGTAGTTTCCACTCTTGGCCTTTTCTGCAGAATCGCTGAATCTTTTTATAGTATTACGTACTGTAGACCTAAATTCTTTGCAGTTTTTAGAAATGTTCTTTTTGCAATGTTTGAACTTGTCTCATGACTTCGGTAGAAAACGATGAACTATGACCAATTCTTGCTTGCAAAGAATAAACCTGTGTTTAAATCTCAAATTGAATGGTGCAGACTGTAAACCAGGGTGTTAAACATATGGCCTACTGGCCAAAACCAGCCCACTGAAGGGTCCCCACTGAAGATATTGACAATCAAGGGTATCCTTGATTGTGAATATTGACACCTGTCAAACTCATTTTAGTTCCGGGGCCACATACAGCCCAATGTGATCTCAGTAAAACACTATCATTATAACCTATAAATAATGACAACTCCAAACTTTTCTCTATGTCTCAGTCTAGAAAAAAAAGTTAAATTACATAGTGAAAATATTTACATCTACAAACTATCCTTTCACTATAAAATGTAACTAACTTGAATAACTATGTACAACCTGAAATGTCTTAAGAGAAATAAGTGCAATTTTAAGAATATAGTCCCTGTTACTAATTATTTTGTGTATTTGTAGGTTAACTGTAATCTCAAAATAAGTTGTAATATACATGAGTAAATGAGAAGCCGAGGTATAATATTGTTAAAATCCACTTATTTATACCTCCAGCAAGGAGGTTATGTTTTCATTGGGGTTTGTCTGTTTGTTTTTAAGCAAGATAACTCAAAAAGTTATGGACGGATGTTGATGAAATTTTCAGGAAATGTTGATACTGGCACAAGGAACAAATGATTACATTTTGGTTGTGATTTTTTAAAAGGATGGTTTGTACATGTAAATGTTTTCATTATAAAATTTAACTTTTTTCACACTAAAATATTGAGAAAAGTTTGGTGTTCACATTATTTATGTGTTATTACCCCACCTCCCAAAGGGGGGGCAAGGGGCATTGTTTTTGGTTCAGTTTGTTTGTTTGTTTATTAACACTCTAGCAACAAAACTGTTTGTTGAATTCATACCAAATTTGGTTATAGATTTCACGTGACCCAGAATAGATCTGATTACATTTTGGGAAAATTAGGTCAAAGTTAAAATTTTTTATGAATTTTTAAAATCTTTTTCCCCATTTACTCATAATCGATGGAATTTCAAATGTCTGTAGCAGCAAAACTGTTTGTTGATTTCATACCAAATTGGGTTCATATATTGCCAGTGACCCAGAATAGATGTCGTTACATTTTGGGAAAAGTAGGTCAAAGTTTAATTTTTTCAACGAATTTTTAAGATCTTTTTTCCCCCCATTTACTTATAATGGGATAAATTTCACATGTCTGTAGCAGCAAAACTATTGGTTGAATTCATACCAGTTGACTTTATAGATTACCAGTGACCCAGAATAGATCTCATTACATTTTGGGAACAATAAGTCAAAGTTGAAATTTTATTTTTTAAATCTTCGCATTTACTTAAAATGCAGTGTTTTTCACCCTTGGGGTCGGGACCCCACGTGGGGTGACCTGAAATTTAAATGGGGTCACCTGAAATTTCCAGTAATTGATTAAAAAAAAAACCAAAACCTTACTAATAAAAAAATATATGGTGAGTTGAGAGAGACAATCCCAATCCATAAAAGACATGACAAACTGTGAATCTGAAACTGAAGCACTGTGGTACTGTTTATCTTTCAAATGTTCATTGTGGTCAGTTTCAGATGCTGCAGCTCTTTCATAATTCATAGTTTGAGTTCTTGTTTGTTCAGTATTAATTGCCAGCCTTGTAAATCCAAGCTGGACTGACTGTACATAACCTGACCAAGGAAAATAAAATTCTCACTTTGTGCAGTAATCTACACCTGGATTTTCTGCCTCCGTCCATAATAATATACATTATATAGACTAAATGTTGTCTAAAATTAACGTTTATTTGTAACATAGTATTGCAAACTATTACATGATCAAAAACAAATTAATTTTAGCAAAAACATGTCTGGGGTCACCAGAAATTTTTGATGTTAAAATGGGGTCACAAGCCAAAAAAGGCTGGGAACCACTGTTATAATGGGTGAAGTATGTGCAACGGTGGGGTTTGTTGTGCCTGGCACCACTTGTTGTAGTATTATTTTACTAACTGAGGTCATATTGGACTGTATGTGGCCCCTAAATATTCTGAATACAACAAGCTGTTTTTTACTGCCGTGTACAGTGTAGGATGCTACTACATACCTGCCAAGCTTATCACCATGGTTACAGTTACCTCTCAGATTGTTCTTGTTAATTTCCTATGCTGATATCTACCTAGTATTATCTTGCTCATTGGCTCATTTGAATGATTCTATTTGCAAGATTGTGCTGTTTTTTCTTGCAAATAGTCAACTGTATGAAAATTCCACAGCGCTGTAGCAGCTCTGTGTACTTCCACATGCAGTTACTCATCTCCCCTGCAGCCTCCATTGCCTCCATTCATGTTTTAATGAGTGTAAATAGTGAACTGCTGCCCAACTCCAGAAACAGGTGGTGGGAATGGACTAATTGTACAATTTTGACCTTCCATGTGACAGAGGGAGAGGAAGATGACCCTAATGCATTGTGGGATGCAATATGTCACACAGGGAGCTCAAGCAGCATACTGATGGATTTAACTGGGGCAGTATACATCAGGGTCTCTATAACACACGGTATTACACCTTTTACCTGCTACCTCCCACGTCAGAGCGGTCAGAATTAATATGTCAATAAAATGAAGTATCCCATCCCAGCTCTTCACCATGGATACAATGTCCAATCAGCAATTGGTCACTAATGGGCATTATCTCACTTATTAGCACATTTGAGTGTCTCAAAGTACAGGAACATGCTTTTTATGTATTACAAATAATAATTAGCATGAAAATATACTGTATCACAGCAAAACATACAATAACAGCTCTATACAATTACACATGTAGACGGTCATCTTCCCTCCAGTGCACAGTTTCCCATATTTTTAATGTACACAGTGACATGTCATTACCATAATGCATCATGCACCAGTATGCATCTGGATGCTGAAGATTTGTTTAGTTTTGTCACATACCACTCGCTCACTACTCATATCACTGCTTTTTTTTTTTTTTTTTTTCCAGAAGATAGTAGTATGTAGAAGGCCATTTGTCTAGCCTAATGTCCACTCCTCATTAATACAGATAATTTTCTAAACAGGTATTTTCCTCGTCTGTTAAAATAAGTAAATATGTAAGTAAATAAATAAATAGATAAACAAAAAATTGTCTCTGTACACACTGCAATGTAAAAGGACTACAAGATTTAGAGAATGACACAAATGGATTTTTTCCTTAAATGTAATTAATTTCTCATTAAATGCCCTTCAAACCTGTATAATACTTCTAATTGTTCTTCAGTGTTCCTCAGAAGCACATGGAAATTTAAAAAAAAAAAAAAAAAAACTCATTCCCAAAGCTTTTTGTGGCTGACACCAGAGACATCAGACACAGAGGTGTTATGAAATTGAACAGCAATGAGAAGTAAAGTTGCAAACTCACCAGTGAGTTAATGTAAAAAAGTGCTGGTTTGGGTTTTTGAAGTTTTTACAACATCCCAGTACAGGTGTGTGTTACCCAGATGTGTCTGAGCTGACTATGACCCACTGCTGGTAATACATTGTCTCATACTGTACATCAGGGGTGTCAGACATGTGCTCGTGGGCTAAAATCGGCCCACCAAAAGAATCAGTCCGGCCTGCAGGATGAATTTGTACTGTGCAATAATTCCACTTTGGATATTAACAGTCAAGGGAACATTTTAGTTCAGGGGCCACATACAACCCAATTTAACCAGTAAAATAATAAATGATGACAACTCCAAATGTACTGTATTTCTTTGTTTTAGAATGGAAAAAGTAAAATTACCTGTTTACATATACAAACTGTTCTTTCACAAAAAAATGTGAATAATCTAAACATCCATAAACAACCTGAAGCTTTTTAAGAAAAATAAGGGAAAATTTGACAATATGATGACTGACACTAAATGTTTTGTGTCTTCATAGATCCACTGTGACCTGTAAGTTGTGATGCATATGTGTGATTGTACGGTGGTGCCTGTTCATTACACACATAGGCATGACTGAATCATAGTGTGACACCATCGACACACAAAAACCAGAGTTTATAAAAATCTTCAATTTGGATGGTGTTTTAGAGAAATCTTGCTTTTAGTGACTTAAAACCCTGTTTATGTGTGGACAAGAGACCCAAACAGAGACAAATGTTCTGTAAAATGTCCATATTATTGTGGATAGGACATATACTCCTTCCATGCCACATCATGACTCTCACCTGTTTGGAATTCTAGAATCTCACAGAACACTATTACTGGTGTGTTCTAGGAAAGTGTCTGTCTGATTTTGTCCTAACTTCTTTGAGTGACAGTTGTTTATATAAGGGTGCTTCTATGACACTGGTCCCTAAAAACAGGACAGAGGGGCTGAAAATTCAAACCAGATGTAGACTAATGTTATGAAGCAAGCTTGGAAGCACTTTGGGTCTATTTGAAAAATAAATATATACAGAGATAAAAGAGGAATTATTCTTCAGATAAAACACATTTTTCTATTATTTTTATACAAAAATCCGCATGTAACAGTAAAAAGGACATGAAAATTACACACAACTATTTTTTCCAAATATCTTTTTATTCTTTCACAGGTACATTTTGGGAATCACACTAATTATGCAAGGTAGAGTTTTTCACAAAATCACTCATGATTTATATGTGTTTAAATGGGTGGGTTCTGCATGTAGCGCCAGTGGACACGATGGCTTACACACGAAACCTGGAATGAGACTGCTGATTCATGAAGGATTGGCAAATTTAACACACTATCTTTATTTATATAGGTATATAACACCATCTCAAGCCATGTTTTCCAGCTCAAATGCACTGACACCAGGTAGCTTTTCCTGTCCCAATTTTGGTTTTATTTTTGGCCCCAATATTTGATTAAAAATTAATAAATTTTGGGATGGCTCAGAGCAAGAGTATAATTTTTTTTGCATTTATCTGAGGTCATCATTAAGTCAGTCCTGGGGGAAAATATGTCTAAATTTCTTTTTTATTATTGGGTCTAAAAAGCTGGCAAAGTACCAGGCACCAAAATGCACCCAGTTTCATTGAAGCACCCATATCTTTACAATATACAGTTAAAGTCGGTGAAAACATGAAACGTCTTTCCATGTTGTCAGGTGAATATGGGCCGAACTGGAAGTTACAGAAAGTTTTGCTTCATTTCAGTGAAAAGCATTACAACACATTCATGTCATCAAACCACAGAATAGGAGAAGACACACTGATTAATTTCAGCATTCAGTGTACGAGGTTTGATTATGTGTATAATGTGTCGCTGCTGACCCAGCTCTACAAATGTGACATGTAGTAATTCACACCGACAGTTAGCCTCAACCTGTATTAACTGCTGGATCAGATGTCTATTTTAAACAGCTGCAAACATAGCACCTTTTCGATCACACTCCCATATCGCCATTTCAGCATTTGGTATAGAGAAGATAGCCGGGTACTTTAGCAATAACAGAACCAATCTGCAAGCTGACAAAGCTTGTTAGAATAAATCATCCATTACAATCAAGCCTATTTATATCATATTCATATGAGTAAGAAGCACACAACCTGACCCCGTTGTCACATGGTGGTGTACAGTATGATGCAACTGAAATCCATGTTGAAGTGAACCAGAAAACAGCCGGTATGCATGCACACATACATACACACACACACACACACACACACACACACACACACCCGGCATCCAATAAGCTATTTGGCATTGCACATCACAGTGTTGCAGGAGGTAAATGATTGAGGCAGCCGAGATAGGGCTTATTGCACCTAATTCTCCAGAGCAGTTTAAACCTCTTACATGTTGATTAAAGTCCCACAATCTGTTCTGTGGTACGTAGCGTGGCTGCTGTATTGACATTAAAGGTCATCACAGTCGGAAAGTCCCGCCTATCGAATCCTCGGTGTGTGACACTTCAATCAGCCTTAATCACACTCAGTCCATAACATGTAAAGTACAGTACGGACTGGCACTTAAACAGGACATGTTTTTATGTGATGAATTTTCACTTATGCAGCATCTGGTGAACTGATATAGGCTCATCCTGTTTGGTTTATAATGAAACGTCGCTGTAATTAAATTGAATCCTGTGCGAAAAGGTTGCACGAGCTGGCTTTACTGCAATTCAAGCATTTTTTTATTTATTTTTTTCCTCGTAGCTGCTGGTGCTTTGCAATGATTAGCCACCAAACAGCGTCAGCCTGTCTGAGCTCATCTGGAGATGCTTGTGATAAACATGCGTACCGCGGTTGCATGCATGTTTTGAACAAGTAATGGAACCGGAGGAAGAAAAGGATGAAAAAATATATCTGTTTCACACGCATCTCCCAGTCATGATGGCATGACTGATTCAATTCCTCTTCTCAGACAAGAGTGCATAAAAACTGTTACTTTAAAAATGCATCACACCAGCATCGTGACAACAGATGTTCCCGTACCTTCACTTCTGAAATTAAATTGCAGTTCATTAAGGAAGGAATGGGTCAAAGTGAACAACCTCAGGATATGAATTAAGATTAGAAGTAATACAGTAATATTTTCTTCAATCAAATTACCATATTTCATTTAACTGGTCAGACTACAGATCTTAGGCTAAGTCATGGTACTTTTAATTATGGCCTTACTTATTTTTAGCTTACTCAGCTGACATTCCGTTTATACTGAAGGGTGATTCATTGTAGGTACGAGACTGTGACGTACAAGTGGGGAAATTTGTAATTAGATGTTTTAACTAAGAGTGTTGACAACATAAGAGAAGCATAGAATAAATACTTCGTTAAGTCGTTTATACCATTAACATTTGATGAAATGCTGATTAAAAAGTAACTATTGCCAGTGTGTAAAGCATGACATGCATTATTTAAGATGCATGTTGTACTGTATGTACAGGATTATATGCCTCCCCTGCAACAGTCACACTTCCTGGGATCTGACATGGTTTGACATTTAACAGTGAATTCACATCTATTGTCTTCATCAAGTTGTGGAATTCAGACGTATTCAACAGATATATGAAGACATTCAAGACCATTTTTATCTGAATTTAATTTCTATGTTCTGTACAGACTGCCACATATTATTTATTCTTTTATTATTTTTTTTTTTTTTACCTTTTTTAATGCATGGTATTTAACAAGGTGAGAGAGAAATGGTATTTAAATTCTCCCTATATTCTGTGCATCTAGTTAATTGACAATAAAAAAAACCCTATGAATCTTTGAAGGCTGTGTAAAGTCTAAAAGCTCTGTATCCTCCATGTAAGTGATTCTAAGTCATCACTTACTCTGCTTCCATGTCTAGTGCAGCCACTCTCATTGATCATTGTGAAGGCGTGATGTTGCAGCGTTCGCTTTCCTGGTGTCACATGTTCTATGTAGTGCCTCTTTATTAACAGCTCTAACAGCATACTACATAATGTACATGTCTTGAATGAATATAATTCTCTTTTAATTAATGTACTTTATCATGAATACCAGATTTATAACAAAAACAGAATTCGCTCTGTGTGATTTGATAATCAAAGATATGTCACCACATTTATTAAACATCTAACATATTGAGAACAAATGCTTCTAATCTCACACATCACAAGACAATACAATATGTTTGTCATAATAATTTCATTTTATATGACACAGACAGATCCACATTGCACCTATGGGCATGTGTGGAGTTAATATGTTTAGATCTGAGAAGCAACAGCCGCAGCTTGAATCTGAAGTAACCCCTGTTAACAGCGAAGACGCAGAATGAGACAATGAGACACCAATGCAATGAAACCATTGTACTGTACTTCTGTTCCAACTGGAGGCTTTGTATTGTAGCTGGAGATAATTTACATCATTTTAAAATATGTATGAAGATAGTGAGTTACTTACCACAGATAGATTTCTGATATTGGTGACATGACCAAAGCAAAAAAATGAATGAAAACTCATTTAAAATGGACAGAAGCAAAGCCTAACAGTGTTCTCTGATCAGATGAATCAAAATATGAAAATCAATTGGAAAACATGGATGTCATCCTTCAAACTAAAGACCATCCATGTTATTATTAGTGCTCAGTCCAAAGGCCTGCATCTCTGATGGGACAGCTGAGCATCAATACCAATGGAACAAACACTTTAGACATTTGGAAACTCACCTTCAGTGCTGAGAGATATCTGCACTTGTGCAACATATTTTAGCAAGACAATGCTAAACCACATACTACATCTTTTACTTGGTGCTGAACTGGTCTGCCTGCAGTCAACACCTGTCACCGATTGAAAACATTCTTCACATCATAAAATGAAAAAATATGACAAAGAAGACCCAGGATTGATGAGCCTCTGGATGTATCTTTCTTTCTGTCTTAATTGTTTATAGTGTCCATGGTCTAAGTCCCTGTATTTTTATTTATAGTCCATCCATCCATCCATCCATCCATCCGACCAACCAACCAACCAACCAACCAACCAGGGGCCACTAGAACCTTTAATATCTGCTGTGTGGGCTTGGATTGACATGTTCTTGGATAGTTTTGCTCAAATCAGACTTTTGTCGAGTGGAGTTGGCCATTCTACTGTGGCAGTAAATTAGCTGTCGACATCAACTTTCACACTTCCCTAGCTTCAACTTTTTGTCTAAAATGATTTTCTGGCAACAAAAAAGTAAAAAGACAATGATGAAACTGCAAACGTAAGACTTCAAAATGGAAATCCAAAGATCACATCACAGTGTACATCCATTTTCTATGCAGTATATACTCAAATCACATGATAGTTAACATAAACCCCCTGTCACATGGATCAGTTCAGCTGCAGATAGCACTAATGCACAATGACAGGACACTGGAGTTACAGTTATGTCAAGTGTCTGTGTGCCTGACAGAAAATAATTATACGCTAATAATGTCCTCTGTGTCTTCACATCAACAGCTGTTATGAATAGTTTTCATTCATGCACAGACAAGTCAAAACGCAGCACAGTCTTACATTCATTTTACATGCAAGACAATAAATTTAACTGATGGCTGGTCAAAAATGGAGTTTGGGTTTTGGCTACCTAATGAATGCAGCTTCAATTTCATCATATCTCCAGTTATATCACATCATATTTAGTTTAGCAAAATGGAAAAATATGCTGCTGCTTAGTTGTCCATGTCTCAAAAAATCACGCCCTAAAAAGTACCTTCATTGGGGTATAGATGGATATTTAGACAGAATACAGTATCTGCTGTAGCACTTCCAAAGAGGGTGGAAAATGGATCCCATATTTACTGTACAAAGGGGAGATAATCCGGGATTACGTAATGAGATAAATACTCGGTAAACTATTGCAGCGTTGTGCAGCCAGCCCTGTGCCAAATACATGCAACAGCAAAGATAAAAATAGGCAAAAATAAATATAAAAAACCCATATGTTGGGTTTGTTGGGTATGGTGAGTGCAAGAATTGCACTCACCTTCCTGCTGAACTTGATGCAGAATTGGATAAGCACAGGGAAGCATGAAATGTGTAATGTCATACAGAGGAGAGGAAAAGAAACATCCGCTGTGTTGGGAAATCAAAACGACAGCAAAGAAGTAGACATGTTGATCCTACACTCCTCAGCACATCCTCCTGTGTTTTATATCAAAAAATAAAAATCTCTCTTGCTTTATATTTCTCTATCTATTTAGATTCCGTTGACAGTACTGAGGGGCATTTTTATTCAAGTCCCTGAAAAAGTGCAGTCAAACACATAACGTACAGTATTGTGTGGCTTATGCTGCCTTTAGCTGTGTTCTTTGAGGGTTATAATAAGGTTACATGTTTATTTCTCAGTCTCTCTGTTATGTTGAATATTAGAGCTGCAGCTGTTGATTATTTTTTGTAAATTTACTCTCTTCCATTTGATTTAAATGATTATTTGAATACGCGAAACGTGAAGAAGACATGTCTGAAAATGGCAAACAACAAGCTGAAACAACCACAAAAAGTATAAAAGTAAAAGGATATATAAAACATATCTATATAGAAATAACAAGAATATCAACAGTATGTAAAATATCTATAGAAATAAACAACAAAGTCAAATAACATCTACAAACAATACGTGCAGTATTGAACAAATTTATATACAAGTTATTAACAACTTAAGATGTAAATAACATATAACTTAAAAAAAAAAAAATAAAGCCAAATATTTTTCATGTTTATGTGAAAACTTAAAAGTTGAAAGGACTAAGTGACGTTTACAATGAAGAAAAGTCAATTTACAGACATTTTCTGCCTTTGTATCCTTGTCTTGTCTAAGCTACGCTCCGTGTTGTTTGTATCGTTTGCTACAAACTGATTGCGTTTTATGTATTTATCATATTTTAATGGTATTTTAATGGTATTTTATTTGTACTGTTTATATGTACTTTGCACTGCAAAGCACTTTGTGATTCTGTCTGTGAAAAGTGCTCTATAAATAAAATTTACTTACTTACTTATCGATCTTGGTGTCATGTGCGTCACAATAAGTGTCTGTGTGAAACACAACGGTGGAACCAATGTTTAATGTGTAAAGAAACAAAGCTTCAAAGTAATTTTTTTTAATGATTTGAGTTGATTTTTTGATTAATTGTTTCAGATCTAATTAAGATACAATGAGAAAATAAAGCAATTATGTGCACAGTATTAAAACACATACACAAAAAGTCTGAATTAAATGTCTTATACAGCTAAAAGTCAGAATGTTTCATGTAGAATGTCCCAGAGGTTTTCTTTTAGACTTGGTCAGCTTGTTTTTCTAGAATTCTTTATTTTTAATGCTCTATACATATTCTCTGTATATTCCTATTGTGTGCATACAGAGACTGGTAAATGCCTATATATGGTCATTACGACCTTTCTAAAACAACAAACCAAATGCTGGTTCAGGATTTTTGCACAGTACTGTACACAGCGTCCATATTTCTTCAGTGGTGACAGAACAGCCTGTGATTACACGTTCAGTGACTGCACATGACCTGTTTTTCTGCCCTGCTTTGGTCACTCTACAGTCAGTCTATGCCACAGGGCTCACTTGCCATTTGCTCATTCATCCCATCAGCGGGAACTTCACTATGATACTGGAAGTGACCAATGCGCTCAGTTCATACACCCATTGCTTCTGTTTTATGATTCAGTTTTATTCACAAATCGTTCATGAGAAAAAATGGCCAATTTCAGTCCAATGTGTCAGAAATAGGGGGATGGTACTGCAGAAAGTGAGCGTATTATTAATAATCGTATGTAATTTTATGAATAATCTTGAAAATGGAAGTGATTGTATTTTTGTTATCTTATGGAGAGTCATTTATGTTTACCATCCAGAGGGAGGTGGTTGCATTCATGCAATGTTTAGCTAAAAATGGACTTCCTCTTCTTCTTTTTTTCCCTTTTACAGTAGCTGGCAGACTGTTAAGCTGCATTACCATCACCTACTACTGTATATGTGACCTAACTGTGCACCAGAGTTAACATCCTCTTAAATAAAAAGCCTGGAACCGACAAACAAACACATTTTATGGGGGAAATGTGCAGTTTTTGTGACCACTGTAGATGCTAGATGTCACTCAGTCAACCTTTCATGCCACTGTTCCATTGCTTCAAACTCCCCTTTAACAACGATGACACATCCAGGGCAGTTTACCCTTGGAAAATTCATCATCAATACCTGAGTTGAATTACATGGTTGTGAAGGTCCATTTCTTATTTGAGTTTCTTTTTGTTTTGTAGCTATTCTTCCAATCTGACACACTGGTTGTAGAGAGAGCCAGTGCACAGGCTGCATTTAAAGAGGAGCTATTATACTTTTCTCACTTTTCCTTGTCCATTATAATGTTACACAGGTTTTTTTTTGCATGTAAAAAGTCAGAAAGTTTCTTAGTTGACAGTGTGTAGCAGAGGGAGTATTCTTTTTCTAAAGAGGGATGCTGTTCTGTCTATAAAAGGGCCTGGTTGGCTCTTTTTTTTCTTTTCTTCTGTAACAGGTCTATGTTATAAGTTCAAAGTATACGTCTAGTGTCAAGTACGAGACACCCATGAATGACCAGAACAGTTTTTTTGCTCTGTGGTGAGAGGACTTCTTTATTACCCCGCCCCCCGAAGGGGAGGCAAGGGGTATTGTTTTTGGTTTGGTTTGCTTGTTTGTTAACACTGTAGCAGCAAAACTATTGGTTGAATTCATACCAGATTGGGTTTATAGATTACCAGTGACCCAGAACAGATCTCATTAAATTTTGGAAACAGTAGGTGAAAGTTCAAATTTTGTATGAATTTTTAAAATCTTTTTTTTCTCCCATTTACTTACAATGGGCAAAATTTCACATGTCTGTAACAGCAAAGCTATTGGTTGAATTCATACCAATTTGGGTTTATAAACTGCCACTGATCCAGACTAGATGTGGTTAGATTTTGGGAAAAGTAGGTCAAAGTTCACATTTTTTATGAATTATTTAATTTTTTTTTTCTCTCATTTACTTATAATGGCTGAAATTTCACATGTCTATAAAAACATCAATTTTGTTTTAATTTACTTCAAACATGGCACATATATAGAGGCAACTGATATGCTGACATCAGTACATGCATAGACATGATGACATCAGGTGGATTGATGCCAAAATAAGCTACAATATGTGCGAGGGGTGGGGTTTGTTGTGCCTGGCACCACTTGTTTGTACTTCAGTGGAAGAAAAGTTGAGGAACAGGTCGTTAAAATGTATTTTTGACAATATCCTTCCACAATTCAATTGCCAAGTTAGCTTCATTTCACCAAGGACTGCTTGTAAAACTGGTGGTTTTAGTGCTGGAATCTCACAGTGGATATTGGTTCTGGATGAAACAGTTCCCATGTTATTATGCCTGGATTCAGAAGTGGGAGTGTACTCTATTATATGTACATTTGCTTTAGTAGAAACGCAGATTTGTTGCTAAACCCAGCTTTATACTGAATGCGTGGCTGTCCTGAATGTCCTGGTTAATGTTTTTATGTTCTACTCCTTTATTCAGCTGCTGATCAAGGTTATAATAGTTTTGGATTTTTCATTATAGTTTAGTTTTATTTATTTTTTTACCTTTTTTTCTCTAATTCAGTTAGTTTTAATTAGTTTTTAGAGCAGGTTTGCTAGTTTTTATTAGTTTTGATTATTTTCTAAATGCTTTGTTTTAGTTTAGTTTTAGTTTGTTTTACATCTTTTGTCTTCTTCACCGTCGTATTTAAATAAATCCCAGACAGGACTCTGCTGCTTTCTCCCAACTTCAGTCTCCATGTTTCCAAGTAGAGTGGGGACGAAAAGTCGACTAAACGACAAGTGAAGAGAAGTGACGGACCGTGAAGTGTTGTATGGTGCCATCAGCTAATACGGCTCGAGTGAAAAATAAATCGATTTCATAACGATCTGACATTGACAAACACTAAAACGAAGGGAATTTTATCCATAATTTTTATACATTTTAGTTAGTCTTGTAAGCACGCAATATAGTTTCAGTTAGGTATCGTTTTTTCTTTTAATTATAGTTTTTGTTTATTTCAGTTAATGAAAATGTTTTTTCAATTCTAGTTTTTGTCATTTCGTTAGTTTTCGTTAATGATAATAACCTTGCTGCTGATCCACCTTCACCTAAACTAACTTGGAAACATAACATTTTTTTCATTTGTTTTGAAGTCTGGAAGTGAATTTTTCTTTACAAGTGGGCTGCAATCCTCTGCAGGTCTGTGTTAACAGGATAGCATCCTTCTCATTACTGCAAGCTCAAAAAGACACAAAAACCCCACAAAATAACGAAGCATCATTTGAGCAAAATAAGTGCAAATATGATAAGCTGAGACATAATATTGTTAAAGTTGCACTTGTTTGTGATACAAGAAAGAAAAAAAAGTTGATTGTTGAGTTGTTATCATTAATAGGATATTATGCTATTATTCTTGGTAAGTGGTACCTGATCTAAAATAGGTTTGACGCTCCTGGCCTATAGGAAACACACCTGTCCTGTTCTCCCATCAGGTAATATCCATCCATCCATCCCTGGACATGTCTCCTGTTCAACGAGGATGCCCGGACTCCTCTCTCCCCAGACCCCTCCTCTAACTCCTCCAGGGGGATCCCGAGGTGTTCCCAGGCCAGCCGAGAGACACAGTCTCTCCAGCATGTCATAGGTTTTGCCCAACGCCTCCTCCCCAGGGAGGCGTCCAGGCAGCATCAGAAATAGATAACACCACCTCAGCTGGCCTCTGTCGATGTGGAGGAGCAGTAATAAAATAATTAAATCCAACTACTAGGGGGAATTGATTTAAGGTTCAAAACCCTCTTAGATCAAAACTGTCAAGTAATTCATGGCCCCAGTATACTTATATTGAAGGTCAAATTGCTGAACAGGACAGGGTTTAAAAAAACCTTAATATATACAGGGTGTCCCATAAGTCTCCATACATAGGAAAAATAAACGTTTCTTGACATAAACCCTTTTTTATTTATATAATATGCTCTATATGACTGCCATTTTGTCGGGAACACATTTCAATGCGTGTCCTCCACTGCTGAAGAACTATAAAGAAGAAATATAAAGAAATACATGTTAGAACCATATATGTATTATGTATGTATTATGACTCCTATGTATGGAGACTTATGGGACACCCTGTATAATAAAATAAACATGCTCAACAAGTATCACACAAATATAGACAACCTTGAAACATCTACAGTACTATTGAGTTTATTTTCAACTAATTAAGTGAATTAAGAGTAAAGGGGAAAATTATGACAAATAATTGAAATAAATGATGGAATAATTAAGTAATATAAAATCATTACATTTTCATTAAGAACACTCAGTCAATGCTATTGAAATAATCCTTCTTGGGAAAATATGCAGTGAAAATATATTTAATTAGAACTGAAGCCATTTATTTAAAACTGTATTAGTAATAATTTTATGCAGAAGCTCCCCTGGCAGTCCCAGTATAAGCCTGTTTTAATTTAAAGGCTTCCAGTAAAACTAGAACCCTTTATGAGTTAAATAGTTTCCAGTGAAATGTTCCCACTAGAACCTGCTAAAGGGTGTCCAGTAGAACCCTCTTTGGGGTTCCATGCAGAACCATTTGAAAACTCCATTACTTTCATGTGAATCTATTCCTGTATAGTCCGAAAACAACATAATAGTTCCTCTAATTTTCTTTAGACTTACAGTGATGAATAATTTTCAGGTCCAGCCTTAATTTATTAATTCCAGTGTTTGGGTGATTCATCACTTTAATATCTTCTTGAAGAATATATTAAGAATATGATACAGCAAATAAACATATTTCGGATATTTGTTGTAAAAGAAAAGTACTAATGTTTATTGTGTGATTTAGGCATTTTTTCATATACAAAATAAGCAAAAACTTAATAAAACTTAATTAAAACTTTTAATTTTATATTCTAACTGTAAACAAAAACACACATCCAGTCTCAAAGATGAATATTCCATAGTTGTTCGATTGTACTGCTGCTGCAGCTGTGTGTCTTGGAAGAACTTAGGTCTGGGCCGCTGTATTGTGAGTTCCATCCATAACAGACAGGCGTCATATGTTACTTTACATCATGGATGTTAGACTTATTTTAGTTCAGGGGCTACATAAAGCCCAGTTTGAGCTCAAGCAGGCTGGACCAGCAAAAAAATAACAAAATAACCTATAAATAATGACAACACCAAAATTAATCTTTGCTTTAGTACTAAAAAAGTACAATTACAGACAGTGTGAAAATGATGAAAATGTTTCCATTTACAAACTATCCTTAAACCCAAAATAACCTGAACATCCATGAACAACCTGATTTCTTAGGAAAAATGAGTGTAATTGGAACAATATTATGCCTCAGCTTATCCTCTACTCCTGTGCATTACAACTTATAGATCACAGTGGATCTACAAATGCGCAAAATATTTAATAACAGGCATCTTGAACTGAAAAATAACTGAAAAGCTGAAAAAATTTATATTAAGATCAAAACTATTTGTCAAGAATCAGTGACACACTTGACTGTCAATGTCTTCTGTGTAGTTTTTGGACTTAAGTTCATCTCCAGGGCCAGATTAAACCCTTTGGAGGACCAGTTTTTACCTGTATGCCATATGCCTGACACCCTTCACATGGTGTAAAATGAACTGTAGGTCGAGTTAAAGTGAGTGAAACCCTTTGCTAATAGTGGCAGAGTTCACCGCTCAACTTAGCCACAGAGTGATCTACACTCTGAGAAACCTAAAAATACCACTGGACAGCAAAGTTGTGGAACCAAGGAAGTAGTGCGAAAGCAACGCTAAAAAAAAAAACATTGCTTCTGGTGGACTTTAAACTGTAGACTTAAAACACTCAGAAATTATTGGAGTGTAATTGTGTTCATTATATTATGTATATTTCACCAAAACACCAATACTTGTACAGTATTGGTGTCGACAGTGATTCAGTGAAGGAAATATGCTGACTCATCAATATTGAATGATTCCTATTAAAAAAGGACAAAATGCAATTTTTAAACCAGTCCTATTTTATCATTTCCATATTTAAATATATCTGCCCTGACCTTTGGTTTCTCTTTTATGGACCACCTCTTCTCAGCTTTGCCTTTCAGAGAAGGTAACATATTACACTCAGCATAGCCTATGACCGCTACCTGAGTGAAGTGACCCCCCCACCCACCCCATCCCTGGCTTTAGGCCAGATATCGATGTGACAGTAAGATACAGTTCCATCTAGACCCACTTAGCACTTTGACACATTTAAGGAAGGTTAATTAATTCTCCTCTCATTGCATTAGCTGCCATGTTTAAGTGAAGTTAAAGGTTGATAAATTGAAGGCTGTGATGGAAGCGCTGTTGACCCAGCACTTACAAGATAAAAATCATTTCTATTCAGGTCGCAAACCAATCAGTCTTTTGTGATTGTGTAGATATACTGCATGTGTCGACTCCAAGCTTGATTACTTGAGGATGTTGCATTCTCATAAACTGCATGGTTCTGTTTTGTTTGATTTCTTGTTAAGTTTTTAGAAGGTATTCATCTAAAGTATCTGACCAAATGGAAGGTACATACAGAACAACAAAAATATAAAACCTGTCCTTTTGGATTAAAGACATTTCCAGTCTCCATTAGCATGTTGTTCTCTCAACAAATCAGTCATTATTTACTAAAGATTCGAAGAAAACACAAAAGGCCGACTCATTAACATCCCTTCGCTGCTAATCAAAAGTTTGCTGCTAGGTGTGATAATTGTTTTGCTTCTTTAATTGAGTTTTGTCTTGGAACTGGTTCAATACAGGAACACCTAATTGGAGCCCTGTAATGGTGAACCACATGAAGGTGTTGTTTGGTCATCTGTAATCGTAAAAATAAGCAAAAACATTCTCATTCACATTCAAGTCATCCTAACTCCATTTTTCAACAGCCAATAGATGAGTTTCAATGTTTACTAACAACAGTGACGTTATTAAGATGCGCGCGCAACTCAGAGGCAAAAACACTAGTACCAGCTACCAGCCGGCTCACATCAGCTGAGTACACCTCCAGGCTCTCCCCCGGAACTCATAAACGAGCCGATATGTTCGCTCTTAAACGGTCCATTAACTGTCTCTGTCCAAAAGCCGATCCCATCTTCTCTTTCACGGCCGCATAATTTGACTTGACCGCATCGGGAAGGCTGTCCCATAGTAGAAAAGCAGACTTGCACAGATGGGTGGGGAGTATTGTCACCAGCTCCCCGCTAACTCACCAGTGTCGCCCGCCGTAGCTCCAACTGCCACTTCCAGCTGAGGAAACTCTGGCTGCCATCACCGGCAAAGGGAGCAGGTAGATCCACAATCACTCTCTCTCTATATTAGATAGGCCAGGGGAAGCCCTCCTGGTAGGTGTAAAGGGGTCTTCATCACCGTACCACATGATGACAATTCTTTTTTTCCACGCCGCTAAGCACAACAGGCACACAGGCTAACTATACTGAGAAGCTACACTAACCGCGGTAATAACTATAAACAGCGGTCAGCAGAACAGAACCACTGCTGCCACCAATGGAACCGAGCAGTCTTTCTGCCTAACTTATACTTGGTGAAAGCTAAGTAATAAACGGCACACAGGAGTTTAGCAGGTCCATCCACAGGTACGGGTTTTATTCTACCATGTTTTCGTTTAATACACTACGAACTTGGCGTGACTTCTGCCTCCAAGATGCATGCGCAGCAAGACTTAATGTATGCATACGTCACATGAAACTTCTCTATAAAGACATTAAATTGACATGTTTTCAATGAGCTTTTGCACCATGTGACCATTGTACTCGGTTGCCATACTTTTCCAGACCCAGTTTCCATGTCTATAAACTACGATGGGAAACACCAGTTTAAGGATCCGGATCATTCTGAATCACTCACTCAACCGTCTTTCCATATCACACTCATAAAATGGGCTCAATCAGTCCTTTTCCTCCCTACAAATCAACTCCTCGCTGTAATTTATGGGACTTCTTGCCAGCCTCTATGGGAGTATGTGCTGGTATTAGGTTGTACAAGCTGCAACAGGTTTTTGAGTGAAGTGTTTGTAATTGTAATATGGTTGGACTCAAATGATCAGAGTAAATGGACACAAATCCTTGAGTTGTGATTCATTTTAGGGATTTGGGTAAAAGATCCAAGTGGGGATTTACTTGACCAACTCCACTGTAAGCTCATTTATGCCATATATGACTAAAGCAGGGATCTGCAAGCGTTATACTCAAAAAAGCCATTTTTGACTCGAAGAAGAGGAAAAAATGTGACCGGAGCCATAAAAAAATATTTAAACACATCTACATTTTACCATGAGGGGGCTGTTCTCCTGTAGCCTATTTGTGATTAATTTGTTATTTAACTATTTAACTTTGTATTTCCGCTACAATAATGCAATATTTGGTGCATTTATAAAATTATACAACTACAATATAGAAAACAGTCAAGATTTGTAAATTTTTTAAATGATGTACACTATTTCCAAACAAAATTACATACAATATAATAACCTATCATATTTCATAACAGCATTCTTACAGCTCTCCATTACTCCACATATTATAGATCACACTATAAACACTTTCACAATTTTTAGAAAGCAAAACCTTGATTAACCCATAAAGACTCAGCACTACTTGGGTGGTAGTTCTCAAATAAATTTTTCTCGGTATTGACCTTTTGTCAAGTGATTTATCACCATTTACTATACCAATATCCTCTATTTTGGATTTGTCTCAGTGAAAATCATGCATTTTCCTGTATTTAATGCACGGATTGCATAGATGTCCATTAAAGCTAAGCGTTATTATATCAGAAACAGAGTAAACTGAAGGAAAAGTTACTTTTTCAGCAAAGATATATATAACTGTGATTTTTTTAAGGGATTTTTTTTTGCCATTTATTGTAATATTATCCTCCGTATTTTGAGTTTTTCTTGTGAAAAGTAGGTATTTTTCAATATTTAATTCGCTGACCATATAGATGTTCATTAAAGGTCAGAGTAAATTCAAAGGTTATAATATCAAAAACACAGAAAACTGAGGAAAAAGTGACTTTTTCAGTAAAATATGTCATTAACTGAACATAAAACTAGTGTGTCCATCCACTGTCACTGATCCGACTCCATGGGTTTTACTAGTGAATCAATGTTGTAGAAGATGACGGTGTTTCCACGTTCACTACGGAGCCTCTGAATGTCCCAGTGGGTCATATCTGATGACCATGAAAAGATGACAAACTGCATTTTACACCAATTATTTACATGTACTGATTGAATTAGTGGATTAACAGGTATTAAACAGTTTAGATCAGTAGATGATTTTGGTCACCAGTGGATGTTTGGGTCTTTATGGGTTAATTCAGTGTATTCTATTGTATTTATTAATTCAATGTACACTATTACCCATAAATTTGGAAAAAAAATTTTTTTTACCTCTTCTCATGAAATGATTGTGACAATGTGATTTATTGTTGACAGATAAAGTGTAACTGGGATTCAGTACATAATCATTACATCTAGTTAAAGGTGATTACTGATGTGTATATAGGAATAACAAGAGGAATGTGTCTGAAAACAAAATCATTGCAGCTTTTTGGGTAATAGTGTATACATTTCAGCGTATTTTATAAAGTAAATATCTAACACACTGTCATTGTAAGTGTGTGCATTTAATATTTTTGACTGACTTACTGGTGAACACGTTGCTTATTTCGCAGCATTAGCCTGTGATAAACCTTTTTCTTGTTTTTATTTTTGTCCCTTTCTGCTCCACCTCTCCTCCTCATTTCTCATCTTGTTATCCATACTGATACAGGTAGATGGGTGCTACTGGTGTTGTTGGGGAGCTGTGATGACATGTCCATGGTACACCTAATTATCACATAGACCTGTGTATTGGAGCCACTGTGACGACAGTGAGTCACGTTTGATGTGGAAGCTGACAGGTGTGTCATCTCATGCCTCCTATATCATACCTGATATAGGAGGTATGAGTCATGGGGCGGCCATGGCTCAGATAGTAGTGTGGGTCGTCAAATGACTGAAGGGTTGGTGGTTCGAATCCCGCTCTGTCCTAGTCAGTCCGTTGTGTCCTTGGGCAAGACACTTCACCCTTCTTGCCTCCAGTGCCACTCACAGTGGTGTATGAATGTTTGGTGGTGGTCGGAGGGGCCGCTGGCGAAAATTGGCAGCCACGCTTCTGTCAGTCTGCCCCAGGGCAACTGTGGCTACATATGTAGTTTACCACCACCAGAGGGAGAATGTGAGAGCGAATGAATAATGGGTCAATAATGTAAAGCGCTTTGAGTGACCAAAAAAGCCCTATATAAATCTAATCCATTATTACCTGATAAAGCTGAGTGCTCATGGGAGGACAGAACCACTGTCAGTTTCACATGGATGTTCAACACCGACCGATGAACTCAGAAATAGATGGTCCACTACACCACACAGGAGCACCGCTTCCAATTGTAGGCAAACATGAAAGGTAAACATCGTGGACCCTTCATAAAATTCATTATCTTGTTGATCTGTCAGACCGTGGGAGGGTTTAAATACATGGGGGTGCATAACTAACGTAACTTATGCTGGTGTGAAATGAAACTGAAACTTAAAATGCTTTCTACGTCTGACTCCCCACTTCTATGCCTGTGCTATACAGTGGATCTTACACGAAATTTTCACAACCTGTATCCACTGGAGCCCCTCCACTTCTCTAAGGGCCCCCCACAAATGATGGGCCCCATGAATTTATTATGCTTACCCACCCCACCCCACCCCCCTTACTGCCACCACAGACATCAGACATATGTACTTGATGATTTCTTCAATACTAGTCGGATTCTGTTACAGAGTTGAAGTGTGTGTTTGATGGGGGGGAGGGGGGGGGGGGGGGGCAGACTGTGATGGTTGGTGAAAGGTTAGATGAATGTGTTCCTCCAAACCTCCAACATGCGCGGTCAATGGAAAGGTCAGTGAACCAGAGTTTCCATCCCTGAGGAGTCTCCGGGGGTCTGATTCTATTGTTGCTTGCCAAAAGGACTTTATTGACATGTTAAGATCTGCATACTCACATCCTATTGTCTATGTGTGGTTTGTCCAATAAGAGTCATTGCTTAATAGCATAGCTTTAGTAAATATCACCAACAGACGTACTAGTTATCCCATGAAACTTAAATTATTCTCTTCAAAACAAATGACAGAGTCAGAGAATAAACACCATGCTTTGTCTTTGTTCTGGTTTGGTCTGTGATGCTTGCAAGATCATCCATACTGTTGAGGAAATGTAGGAGACAATTGGAATCACTCACTGTTACGTTGCATCTGTTGGTTTCCAAGGTGATTGCCTCCTCAACTGACAGCGCTGTCAGGAGAACGGCTCTCCACAGCAGGCTTTTATCACTGAGCGACAATTACAATGCACTTTGTCTTTGACTGTGGGACAATCTGTGGGATTTTGGGTCAAGACCTTGTGATGCGTAACTGACAAGCCTAGTGAGTGCACCTGTAACGGGTAACACGACACAGTCTGTGACGCAGGATTTTTATTTAATACTCCACCCCCCCGACGGGGAGGCAAGGGGTACTGTTTTTGGTTCAGTTTGTTTGTTTGTTGCTTTGTTTCTTAACACTTTAGCAGCAAAACTATAGGTTAAATTCTTACCAAATTGGGTTTATAGATTTCCAGAGACCCAGAACATATGTCATTACATTTTGAGAAAGGCTGGTCAAAGTTTACATTTTTTCTGAATTTTTAACCCCCCCCCCCCCCCATTTACTTATAATGGGCAAAATTTCACATCTGTGTAGCAGCAAAACTATTGGTTCAATTCATACCAAATTGGGTTTATAGATTGCCAGTGACCTAAAATAGATGTAGTCATATTTTCAGAAAAAATAAGTAAAAGTTCCAATTTTTATGAATTTTTAAAATCTTTTTTTCCTCCCATTTACTTATAATGGGCAAAATTTCAAATGTCTATAAAAACATCCATTTTGTTTCAATTTACTTCAAACTTGGCTCATATATAGAGGAAATTGATATGCTGACATCAGCACATGCATAGACATGATAACATCAGCTGGATCCATGCCAAAATAAGCTGCAATACATGTGAGGGGCGGGGTTTGTTGTGCCTGGCATCACTTGTTATGTATTTATTTGTTTGGTTTTCATGAAATGTTTGCAATTCATTTTTAACATATGATTTTAATAGTTTTAGTCCAGTGAGTTGACTTAGTTTGGGCCATATTCAGCTATAGTTGTGTTGAAATAATTGCAAAAAATGACATATTTCTCTGCAACAGGCAGGATATTCTTTAGATTTCGGTTTAGAATAACACAAAACAATTTCAAGAACAAATTCAGTCCAGAACTTCAGAAAAAACTAAGGATTCTACTGTTGTCCATTGGTATTAACAATAAAAGCAACTGATTCATAAAACTTAAAGACAGAATTATATTACAGTGGGTCATGGAGTAATGTTAATTCTGTTTTTGAATTGCTTTTTTATTTTTGTGAGGTAGTAGGCAGCAAGATTTGTAATTTATAGTTCCACAGTGTGTCATTATCACATATGATCTATAAAAACATTGAATACACAACAGCAAAAGTGGATACAAAGCAATTAAATCCCACATACAGTTAACCCAGCTTCACTGTAATCATTAGTAACCTTGGGTCTGATGACGCATGACTGTGAAGGATGAATTCACAACATGCTGTACTGCCTCCACTCCCACATCCACTCGTGTTTAGACTGCATCTCTTTCTGTGGGATTTACGCAGGAAGAAGTGTGACGTAAGAAAAGGACGCAGGTGTAGGAGAAGAATACATTAAATTGAAATCTAACATGCATTGCCATTAACAGGCTGGAAGATCCACAATGGGGATAATAAATGGATGGCTCCAGACAGCAAGGTTTAATATACACAGTCCTTTATTACCCCATCCCCCCCCCAAAAGGGTAGGCAAGGGGTATTGTTTTTGGTTTGGTTTGTTTTGTTTTGTTTGTTTGTTTGTTTGTTTGTTAACACTGGCAGCAAAACTACTGGTTGAATTCATTCCAAATTGGGTGTATAGATTGTTGGGGACCCACAATACATTTGATTACATTTTGGGAAATGTAGGTCAAAGTTCACATTTTTTATGAATTTTTAAAATCTTTTTTTTCCCCTTTACTTATAATGAGTGAAATTTTTCATGTCTGTAGCAGCAGAACTATTGGTTGAATTCATACCAAATTGGGTTTATAGATTACCAGTGACCCTGAATAGATGTGGTTACATTTTGGGAAAAGTAGGTCAAAGTTCAAATTTTTAATGAACTTTTAACTTTTTTTTTCTCCCATTTACTTATAACGGGAGAAATTTCAAATGTCTGTAAAAACATCAGTTTTGTTTCAATTTACTTTAAACTTCGCACATATATAGAGGCAATTGATACGTTGAACTGTTAGGGTCCCCAAATACACAAATAAATGTAGTAAAGACAAATAAAAGTGGGTTTAGCAAAATATGACCCCTTTAAGGAACATTGCTGATTCCACACCTTACAACCTTTTAAATTATTGGCAGTGTTGTGTTTTATGTTTGTTATTAGTGTGGATTTATGGCTGAAATTTCTATTCTCTACAACTTTCTGCTGTTGCTGTCTTGGCCAGGTCACTTTTGCAACAGAGATTTTTATTTTTATTTTTGCTACATTGGAGAGATTTTGAACATTTTTAAAAAAAAATTATATTACTCTTTAGTATGAGTTAATGTAATATTCTCTTTCTTTTGTCCATGTTTTTGTGTTTTTATGGTTTTATTTTTCTCTGGATGTTCCATTTATTTATTTATTTATTAGCAGTTTGATCTGCTGTTGTGTATGAATTATTCTATAAAATGCAAATACATCTATCTTATCTTGACCTAATAAGATTTCTGGATAGTTACATTTTCCACTGGTGATGTGATCAGCTCTTTATTCTTCTTCTTCTTTGATGATTTATTCGCAGTTGTTCTCATTTACCCGCATTTTTAAAAGATTGACGCAGAGGATTGTGGGTATTTTAACTATACTCTACAGACATGAAAGATTCATAGATGCATCACTGAAAAATGTCCAAAAGAATCCTAGATACTGGAACAGTAAGTTAAAGGGTGAATCCTGATGAAGTAGCTAAATGTAAATGACTCCTTCAATGATCCATCCTTGCAACTGAGAAATGGCCCATGCTTCACTGTGGACTCATTTCCCGTATCGGTGTCACATGGGTTTCTCCACAGTCGTACACATTTAAATGGATTCTGTCCCATTCACTTCAGTGGGAGAAGTGAATGTGTTTTACAGTTTTCTACTGATTCTTTTGGCCCCATAGGCACCAAACTGCAAATTGGACCCATTTTTCACAAGCCACATATGTTCTGAACGTTCTGACACTGAAATAACATTACTCAGACACATACGTCTGGAGAAAATTGCCTTTATTTGAGGTCTAGCTGTGTCTAAGCTACAAACTGTCACAATGTCTCAAAACATAAATCAAATCTGGAGTTAAAAATAAACAGGAAATCAAAGTCAATGATAATTATGACAAAATGTCAGTTACCTGCAAAAATAAGAAACTTCATCACAGCACAAGTCATTTCATGTTGTTATTAGTGCGACCTTTTCACCGCAACTACAATGGAGCTGTCAATCAAGAAACAATGTGGTTTCACTCTTTTTTTTTGTTAATTTCCGCACATGTTATAAGACAGTGACAGCACCAGTTACAGTGAGAACAATGAGTCAACAATCTCAGGTCCAATGTGGTCTACGGAGTCTGTAAGGTCCACCTCTGCATGAACAGTGAGTGTAACTGCTTTGTTAGGTACCATGAAGTAATGGTACTAATGATGTTCAAAGTGATAATGTGTATGTTCTAAAAATATTGTAATAATGCTCTAAAATACATGTTCCTTTCACTTTACATGTGTTTTTCTTGTATTTTTTTTATATGTACTGTTAGTTTTTTGTTTTTTTGCCACTTTTGGCCAAGGAACCAAATATGGTAACTTCACTGACCTTGATCTTCTGCATGACAATATAAAACGTTTAACATTTTCACAAAAGTAATAAAGTCCTGTGATGTCCTGCAGTAACACACTAAGGTCGAAATTTTGAATTTCAGAGTATTTCTTTGAGTGAACTATAAAGGGTTAATGAGTAAACCAAAACTTCTAAAGTACAACTCAACTGGCATGTGAACTGTCATAGTCAGGTGCCAATCAAAGTCCAACATGGTTGTTCTCAAAGCCTTCTGTTTTCCCTGAGATCTAAATAATGGAAGAAAAAAAATGAAAGAGGGACCAGTGGAGGTAGATGGTAGATTTAAACAAGTGGTGTCAGGCACAACAAACCCCGCCCCTCACACGTATTTTAGCTTATTTTAGCATCGATCCAACTGATGTCATCATGTCTATGCATGTGCTGATGTCAGCATATCAGTTGCCTCTATATATGTGTCAAGTTTGAAGAACTTAAAACAAAATTTATGTTTTCATAGACGTGTGAAATCTCGCCCATTATAAGAAAATGGGAGAAAAACAAAAGATGCCAAAAATTCATTATAAATTTGAACTTTGACCTACTTTTCTCTAAACGTAACAACATCTATTCTGGGTCACTGGCAATCTATAAACCCAATTTGGTGTGAATTCAAATAATAGTTTTGCTGCTACAGACATGTGAAATTTCACCCTTTAAAAGTAAATGGGTAAAAAAAAAAGATTTTAAAAATTCATAAAAATTTAAAGTTTGACCTACTGTTCCCAAAATGCAATCAGATCTATTCTGGGTCACTGGCAATCTATAAACCCAATTTGGTATCAATTCAACCAGTAGTTTTGCTTCTAAAGTGTTGACAAACAAACAAACAAACATACCAAACCAAAAACAATACCCCTTGCCTCCCCTTTGGGGGGCCGGGGTAATAAAATGAATAAGACTGGGAAAAAAAAAAAAAGTCAGATTTTTACAGAAAAGTTGAGTACAAGACTATTCAAGCCAGGGTTTTTTGGAGCCAATCCCAGTGGCCGTTAGTGGTATAACAACTTTTAAAATGCAAATATACTGGTTTCATTTTGAAGCCGATGTCCTTGGTTCTTGGTCACAGCTGTAGAGCACAATAACAAAATACATAGCACAGACTGACTACAGCTCTTCTTGTGGGGGGAAATACTCAAATTTCCTATACATGTAACTTATATATTTATTGTTGAATGTATGTAAATTGAATGGATACGCTAGAATAAAATAATTCCCCATATTCCTCATTCCCAACAGGGATTAGAGGACGGGAAACAAATGGTGCACCAGAAACAGGGGTTACTAACTAAACCTCCAGCTCCTGTGTTCCCTGTGCGTTTTGTCATAGATGGATGGACTGAGCTTGGTTTTACCCCCAGTTGGGCCAATCAGCCTCAGTTCCTGCCAGATTTGTTTCGGTTCGACATCCAGTTTGAAATGTATGACACCTGATTAATTGCCTTAATACCTGAATCCAAACTGCCAGATGACCGGATGGATGAACATATGGTTGTTTTGTTTTGGTGCTTCTTGCTTGTTTCAGGCTCACAAAGTCCTGAGAGGAAAAAGACGGTCAGCGGAATCCTGTCTGCTGAGGTTTTACTGAGTATGCGATTTTAAATCTCCTTTCAACTCACTTCGTTTATTAAAACAAAGTGTCATTTAATTGATCAGTCAGTAAAGGATAGGACTGGGACTGTAGGCATGCTCAAATTAATAAATCATTAATCACATCAAACACTACATTAATTCTACTATGATAAGGTGTACTTTTTAATTAGCCACATATCTTTAGTCATTTGTCCCGCTGCGTTACAACTGCTTTATGCTGCTTTACTGATTATCTCCGTAATGGTGTCTCTAGCACTGTGTATTTGGGACATATTCTGTTTTATAAATGTAGTTGTCTTTATATAGATGAATCCCATGCTGCTTCTGCTTTCGGTCACCTGGGAGCTTTGTCATGAACAAAGCCCACTGTGCTGCAGCTTCATCCAATCTCTGCACCAAATGTTCTTGCACTTTTCCTTTAAGTGTTTGTAACAAATATAGAGGATAGAAAATATGTATCCATAAAGTACAGGAACTATATAATGAAGGATAAAACTGTTTAGTTATTATTAATTTAAATATTTTGAGAAAGATGAATGATGTGTTTGTATGGTTTAATGCTGTGTTGTGTAGGACTGGCACACTTTTTGGAAATAATGAAGTGACCCTGTGGGCTTATCCATATCATGGAGAACACAGACAAGAAAATAATGAAATAGATAAGCGTGGAGAACAGATCCTATATTGGAAGCTTATGACAAAGTCTGGAAGTTCATGAAATTGGAATGTAATACTGTCTGAACCTAGCATCAGATACTGTTTTACGAAGATTTATCACAGAATATTTTCTCTTCAGACAATTACAAGAAATTGATGATTCTGAAACAAATTTTTCAATTCAAATAACTTAAAATGATGTCCTGAAACCAATAAAATGCAATCACATAAACAGAATGTATTTTTCCATGGGGGATTGTATTCTCTGTTGTGCAAAATTAAATAATAAATAAAGTAAGGAATAAAGTATAAAGCTCATTGTTTGTACACATCTTTACAATATTATATAGCATATTTAAGACATTAATTAGTATTCGTTTGACCTTTTAAGGTCACACAAGGTCAAAGGTCATGACACCAAATTAACCCTTTCATGCATGAATTATGAGAACCATAGTTGAGATTTTTTTCCTGAGTGTTTTTATTCCTCTTTAGGCATAAAAAAAAACAATGCGACTGAAATTTTTTATGAACATATTTTTCATAGAGTCACAAAAATGTTCACTCAGCTGGACACCAAGCATTTAATTTTTGAAGAAAAAAAAAAACATGTATTTAAAACCCATCATCAGAAAATGAGATACTGTGCGAAAACAATAAAATAAAAACATTTTTCATGCCACTAATCTGATGTTTTCTCACATTTTACCATACTCTAATACTAGTTATTACTAACTTCATGCAAATAATATGCAAAAAGGCAGTAATGGTATGAATTACAGTGTATGGGATGGTGCATTAGTGTCCACTGTGTTGGCTGAAATGCAACTTAAACAACAAAACCCATGAATATACAAGAGAACAGCGGTAGAATAACTGTCCACTGTGGTGACCACTATGCATGAAAGGGTTAAAACCCATATGTGACTATTCCTATCTATTGCTATTGGGCTGTTGGACTGAAAATATGTAATGAATATTTTCAGTTCATATCTCTACAATCCAATACATTAGTGTCTTTGGCGTAACGTATGATTTTATTTACAATAACTTTATGTGATTTTTTTAGTATTTGAAAGTAGAAATATTACAGATATCCCCCTTAAGAGGCAACGATGAAAAGACAGTTACTAACTGGCAAAAAAAAAAAAAATAGAAGGGATGGACGGAAGATAGAGGACAAAAGCTGAATTAGGGGATGGAATATTTGCTACATTTCATTACATTTAGATTTTAGAATGAGTGGTGTGAGAAGCACTATCATAAAGACTAACTTATTGGCATTCAGTAAAAGAAAGATACTGACAGTGGAGCAGAACAGCTCCATTATGAAAAAGCTTAGAAAGGTGACAGGTGGAGGACAACGGAGCAACAGGACTGGTGAGTGTGACGAAGGTGGCTGATGGATGTGTGGCATGGATTTTAGAATCAAAATGCATGAATTAACACTAGATGTCCAGTTTAGAAAGTTAAGTAGAATAAAGGGAGGCAAAGTGACTGAACTAGAGCTTGTATGAGGTTTTGAATTCTCGTTGATGGTGAAAATGTCTTTGTGATCATTCAGACGCTCTGGAATACAACAAAAGCCATTGCAGAATGACGGTAAAGCACAAACTAAACAAAGGCCTAGGTAATATGAATAAGTGACATTAGAGATGAGACGCTCCAATGAGAGCAAGGAAGAATTAGTGGAAGAGGCAACCAGTGGAAGACAATGTGGTTTTTCTGCCCGAGGGTCAAGACAAGTCAAGAAAAAAATTCACACATGTAGCAGGCGTAAAAAATGAAACATAATCAATACAACAAGAATGCAAGGAGGTCAAATGAAATAAAATAAAGACGACAAGAGAATATTAAAGGAGCCGGATACAAAGCTATGATTTATCACCCATCTGGTTACCTTCTACTGTGTAAAACAAACAAAAAGCACAGTTATGACTTTTACATAAATATAGTTCAGCACTGTTCATCTCATTTGTTGGTATGTTGGTTTAACCCATAAAGACCCAAACATCCACTTCCAAACAATATCATTTACTGATATAAAAAGTTAAATAACTGTTGATCCACTAATCCAGTGTTTTTCAACCTTGGGATCGGGACCCCATGTGGAGTTGCCTGGATTTCAAATGGGGACACCTGAAATTTCTTGTAATTGATTAAAAATAAAACAATTACTAATAAAAAATACATAGTAAGGTGAGAGAGACAATCACAACACATAAAAGACATGACAAACTCTGAAGCTGAAACTGAAGCACTGTGGTACTGTTTATCTGTCAAATGTTCATTGTGGTCAGTTTCAGATGCTGCAGCTCTTTCATAATTCATAGTTTGAGTTCTTGTTTGTTCAGTATTAATTGTCAGCCTTGTAAATCCAAGCTGGACTGACTGTACATATCCTGACCAAGAAAATAAAATTCTCACTTTCTGCAGCAATCTACACCTGGCTTTTCTGCCTCCGTCCATAATAATATACATTATATAGCCTAAATGTCATCTAAAATTACTGTTTATTTGCAACATAGTATAGCAAACTATCACATGATCAAAAACAAATTAATTTCAGCAAAAAAAAAAAAAAGTCTACGTTTTGAATTTCTGGGGTTGCCAGAAATTTATGATGTTAAGATGAGGTCATGAGCCAAAAAAGGTTGGAAACCACTGCACTAATCCTATGACTATCTGTAAATGACTGGTGTAAAATGAAGTTTGTTCTCTTTTCATAGTCATCAGATATGACCCATTTGGATGTTCAGAGGCTCCGTAGTGAACGTGGAAACACTGTCGTTGTCACAAGGGTGGAAAGGAGAAGATTCAAATGCACGGTGCTGAAGGGAAAAAAAAAAAAGGGTTTATTAACACAAATCATAAATCAAAACTAAAACATGGGGTAAACAAAATCCTGAGTTGTAGTCAGAGTCCGAGTGAGGGACTGTCCAGGTTATGAAGCGGGTGAAGAAGATAATGGACCAGCGCCGCACGACTGCAGCACCAAGCCTTAGATAGGCTAAATGACGATGTGCTCAAGCTGTGCGGCACACAACAGGTGGGTCTGATAATGGATGAAGTGGAGAGGGAGGAGCCGGCAGTCACACCGGTGCTGACCGTGACAGTCATCTTCTACAACATTGATTCACCAGTAAAACCCATGGAGTTTGGTAAATGACAGTGATTGGACACACTGGGTATATGTTCAGTTAATGATGTACTTTACTGAAAAATTCACTTTTTCTTCAGTTTTCTGTGTTTTTGACATAATAACCTTTGAAATTACTCTGAGCTTTAATGAACATCTATATGATCAGCAAATTAACCCTTTCATGCATAGTGGTCACTACAGTGGACAGTTATTCTACAACTGTTCTCTTGTATATTCATGGGTTTTGTTATTTTAGTTCCATATCAGCCAACACAGTGGACGCCTATACATCCTCCCATACACTGCAATTCATACCATTACTGTAACTTTGCTGTTCTTGATAAATCTGATCTGCATTGATATGTTTGTGTGTAAATCAATTGCTTGTTAATGTTAATAGACTGTAATTAACCATTTTTCTTAAACAAAAAGTTTTTTTTTTTTGCATATTATCTCCATAAAGTGAATAATAACTAATATTAGAGTATGTTAAAATGTGACAAAACATTTATTTCATACTTTTCACACAGTGTATCAGTAAATATGTGTTTCTTTGCTTCAAAAATTTAATGCATGATGTCCAGTTGAGTGGATATTTTTGCAACTCCATGAAAATAGGTTCATAAAAAAAAAAAAAAATTCAATCACATTGTTTTTTTCAGGCCTAAAGAGGAATAAAATCACTCAGGAAAAATATTTTGATTAGGGTCAAAAAACGGTATTCAAAATCTCTCTGACGGGAGATTTTAGAGACAATCTGACTCACATTTTTACTTTTAAATTCCTTTTTGCTTTAGTTGGACCATAAAGGATTATCAATAAATGGTGAAAAAATAGTCACTTAGGAAAGGTTAAATAGAGAGAAAAATGTATTTGGGAACTGCCATGAAAGTAGCACTGGGTGTTTATGGGTTAATATCTCAGAAATGGCTGTACATAATGTCTTTAATTTTAACACAAATATTCACTTGGACTCAAGGATGAAAAGGAAAGACTTTGCAGGAACATATGGTAATAGTGCAAAAACGTGACTGAACTTAGGGTTCTTGTTATTACATTAACCAAGCTGCAGATTTTTTACTTCTGAAAATCATCCCATGCACAGGTATGATCTCATTGCTTTGTTTTAAAGGGGTCATATTTTGCTAAACCCACTTTTATTAGTCTTTGGTACATTTATTTGTGTATTTAGACCCTAATAGTTCAAAGTTTTAATTTGAACCCTCCACGTGCTGCAAAGCTATCTTTATATTCATTTTGGCAAAAATTGAGTGGATTTCTACAACCCGTTTTAATTCCTGCTTAATTTGTTACATCTATTACTAGTCACAACATTTACACAAATAAGGTCAAGACTTCCGACAAACATTTCTCCGAGTACACCATTAGTATTTGTCAGCAGCAGTGGTTTTCGTCCATACTGAAAATATGTCCAAACTTCGAGCCGATTACCTAAAATGTTCAGTTGTTGTTTGAACCGGACAGAGCAGCACAGCCAACAACCTGGAGGGGGCGGGGCATGAAGTGGCTAGTGCATTTAAAGGGCCAGCGCTCAGAACAACCTTCATGTCATTAGAAATAGGGTTGAAGATGAACCTGTGGAGTTGAATTAATGAAGAATTCAGACCGAAGCATAGCATTTACAGTTTATGTAGACCACAGAGAAATATTTCAAAATGCCGAATTCCATTTAAAAAGAAGCAAAATATCACTCTTTTAACTCCTCAGAGTACTTTTCAAATGTTTCTCTGAAATTCTGTTCAGATGCAACTATTGAATAGTTTTTAGAATGAAGTTTAAGCCTGACTGTATTCACTTTCAAAGCCCGCATGTCTGATGGTATGGGGGTGCATTAGTGCCTATGAAATGGCAGCTTGCACATCTGGAATCAGTGCTGATAGATGTGTGCAGGTTTTAGAGCAACATATGCTCTCATCCATTCTTTATCAGAGAAAGCCTACTGTACTCCTGAAAGACAATGTTAAACCAGTGCCGCAACAAAATGGTTCATGGTAGAAGAGTCTGGGCTGAACTGACCTGTCTGTAACCCAAACCTTTCACCAATGAATCCAATGGTGGATCAAGAACTGAAAAATATAACAGATGACCCAAAACTGTTGAGCAATAAAATTCCTACATACCACCATCATCTCAAGCAAACCTCCAGGATCTGGTCTCCTCAATTCCCAGAAGTTTACAGATTAAAAGAAGAGCGGATGTCTCACAGCATTAAATACAGCCCTGCTCCAACCTGTTTTTGGTACGTTTTCTCAGTTTAAATGTTCCATATGCTTTCCATTTTATATTGATAATAAACAGGGGTTTATGAGATTTGCAAATCATTGCACTTAGATTATCTTTCTTTACACATCATCCTGTTTTGGAATTGATTTGGAACCATGATCTTTTCCTACTCCAGACCAAAGGTTTAGATGGATCTATGTTACAATTTGGTGTAAAATATACACCTTCTATCCATTTTCCCTTCTAAATGATTCTTCCCTGTTTACTCTTGTTTTTTAACAGGTCTCAAAAAGCTTCTCTACAATCGCAAGTGATATTTGAGTGTAACATCGTGTCAATCCACAACCAACCAGCAGCTTAGTTTTCAGACATTGTATAGAAAACTAACTGTAGCTTTGCACTATAGGTACACATGAACCAAAATTGCATTGGATGGAATTTAATTTAAGCCAAGTCTGGAAATACAGGATGCACGGTGCCACCATGGCTCTTTTCAGAGCTGAGCTTAACAGTACACAGTAGGATTAGAATTGATGTACAAACTGAGGATGGCCCTCGGGGGCTGCATGGATGAGGGAATTAATGTATATAAAGGCAGCACATATTTCCTGGACTTGACAATGCACATAAACAGTATAGTGTCCTGAGTGAAATACACTGCCTGTATGTTTGTGCATGCATTATTCTGTATTGCTGTAACTAGGGCTGCTCGATTATAGAAAAAAAAAAAAATCATGATTATTTTAGCAATAATTGAAATCACGATTATTAAAAACGATTATTTGTTAACCTTAAAGTTGTTTATTTTTTTCTTGCAAAACAATGTAAAATATACTCTTTAAACATAAATAAAGCTTTTAACCACTAAAACAAAGTATTTTCACTTTTGTACGAAACAAAAAAATCTTTGAAATCAAATAAGTGTACTGTAAATTCAAGTATGTTTCCTTTTGTAAACAAATAGTGCACTGTAATTAAACTGCTATAGACTTGCCATAGAACTGTAGCAATAAAAAAAAAAAAAAAAAAAAAAACCTCACGTAAAGTGCAAATTATAAATTCAAGTATGTTCAATGTAGTATGAAACATAGTAAATTCAGTGGCGTGCCGTGAGGTTTCAGTTCAGGCCTTCTGTTTACATTAGCCATCTACAGGGTGTCCCATAAGTCTCCATACATAGGAGACATAATACATATTGTTCTAACATGTATTTCTTTATATTTCTTCTTTATAGTTCTTCAGCAGTGGAGGACACGCATTGAAATGTGTTCCCGACAAAATGGCAGTCATATAGAGCATATTATAAAAATAAAAATGGTTTATGTCAAGAAACGTTTATTTTTCCTATGTATGGAGACTTATGGGACACCCTATTGAATACGCACGTTAGGGTTATACGGGTAAGGGTTAGGTTAATACGGGAGTTGCAGCGTAAAGAGATTCGGAGACTGAAGATTGCATTGCGGACGAAGTTGTTTTTATGCGTTTTAGTTTTTCATAAGATAAAGATTATGATAAAGGTGGCGGTGGTTAAACTTTAGATGGTTAAAAAGGTTTGTTGTGTTACCGGTCGGTGCGGACACAACTACGAAACACTTTTTGCACGTGATGTGTTTTTGCTCTTCATCTTCTTCATCAAACCCAAAGTGATTCCATACAATTGAATTGGACTTGCCTTTTTTGTTTACCAAGCACTTCTGCTGTGATTCTCCTGCCATTTTTCCAGACCGCTAGGTACAACTTTCCTCTTGGGGTGGACCTGCCGGCTAGCAGGCAGCAGTAGCTTAGAGGGGGGCGGGGCAGAGCAGCTCATGGTAGCTTGCGTGCGCGTGAATTAAAACGACTCAAAAGTAATAATCGTTTTTTCTCGATTACATAATTTTTGTAATTGTTGCGTGTGATAATCGAAATCGTAATTGAATTTCGATTAATTGCACAGCCCTAGCTGTAACTATATGTGAAAGACAATAACACACGGATGATACAAACTGACTGAAGGCTGTGCTCATGTAGGAGCTTTAGCGAATCTTTATTTGTTTACTCAGGAAATCCTCTTTTTTCCTAATATTTTTTCTGATGCCCAAGGTCACTTTGTGAAATTATAAAACTCAATTAGTCATTAATATCTTTGTTTCAGTCCACTGAGCCGATAAGCTGCTTCTGTAGGATTTGACTCATGCCGATACTCAAATACTCATCACCTCAGTGACGAGAATATGGCCCATTAAATAATTTCAGTATCAATTTTAATTGGATGTGAAAGTAATTCGCAAAACTGCTGCCAAACAGCTGCTGGATGTGCTCCAGTGAATCCTTAAAGAACTGGTGCGGGTGCATGAATTTATTATTGTAGTAAATGTAAAACTTCAATATTATCAAAATAGCCAGGATGTCTTTGTGTTTTAGAGTCCTATCTTATGTGTGTGTGTGTGTGCGTGTGTGTGTGTATATATATATATATATATATATATATATATATATATATATATATATATGTTTTGTTTTGTTTTTTCTATTGTGCATCTTGTGCCTGTTTGCTATTTACTACCTACACTACCTACCTACACGTATTTGTTTTTTCCCTTCAGACCCATTACTGACTTGAATATGAGGTCATTTTTAGTTTGTTTTAGTTTTGTTCCAGCTTGTGTGCTCTACTGAATCTGCTTTCAGTGCAGTGTCTCCTTCCAAGGCCAATTTTCAGTGGTAGATTGTCTTCTTTGACTTTTGAGGCTCAATATTTCGTGTTTTATTTTTCTGCTAATACCTACTGACCTGTGCTAAGGGCATTCCAAGGTCAAACACCTCCACCAAGATGACCATAGTCTTATAATTCAATCAAACACCCCATCTCACAAAGCTAGAAAACTAGAAATCAAAGCTGTGGAATCTCCCTCGTTTTATGGATATGATCAAACATTTGATGCATTCATTCATACTCATGTCCATCCTTCCAACCAAGTTTCACAAAAATCAACATAGTAGGTTGTGTATCATTGTGCCAATAGATAAATGGTAACACAAATGTCTTAAAATAGGCATCACTGAAGGACTTGAGACACCAGAAACTTTATTTGAATTTGAATATATTCAAAATGTTATTGTCAAATATTTTTACACATTCCATGGTTTATTTTTTTACCTTGATACAGCAACTAAATGCAACAACCAATCACACTGTGAAGAACATATCGATCAATCAATCAATCAATCAATCAATCAAATTTTATTCATATAGCACATCATAACAGCTATCTCATGACACTTTACATTTAGAGTTGGTCGAACCACTCTCTTATATATGTGATCATAGCATCTGTTGAGGAGATGTGTTTTTTATGTTTCTAGACCCCTGTTGTGAGTGAAAAAGGACAAAAAATATAAGACTATGAACTGAAATATAATAGAAGTCTTATTCATTTCTCCCCTAGAGCACAAAGGTCTAAGGTGGTTATTGGTTATGTCTATTCTCACACAACCTTCATTTTACAAAACATGTCTGTCCACACTACATCGCAAAGAATATAAACAAAAAACACCTACATCCATAGTTCGCATCCCATCTGAGCACTGTCTGATGCTTTGGTCAAAGATCTTACGGCATTAGTTTTCCTCGCCATAGGAGACCAACAGAGTGAGTGAGTGAGTGAGTGAGTGAGTGAGTGAGTGAGTGAGTGAGTGAGTGACAGACAGACAGACAGACAGACAGACAGACAGACAGACAGACAGACAGACAGACAGACAGACAGACAGATAGATAGATAGATAGATAGATAGATAGATAGATAGATAGATAGATAGATAGATAGATAGATAGATAGATATTAAAATGCCATGGACTCATAACACTCATCACACAGTACAAAAACACATCACCATCATTAATGACTCTGCTACAGACCCTTGTAACATCAGTGCAACAGCCCAATAGCAATTTCAAACTAGAAAAGCACTCGGAGAGCGCAGACCTCCACCAAGGCAGATCAGCCCCCCACCCACCCAATCACCACCAAAATTCAATCATTTGTTCCTTGTGCCAGTATCAACATTTCCTGGTAATAAAGTTGTCATTATAAAAATGCACAGTGTCACTGTTCCTCTTCCAGTTCAGTTTAGTGTCCAGATGTACTCCTATAAGTACTTGTATGTTTCCACCATTTCAATAGGCTGACCTTAGAATAGAATAGAATAGAATAGAATAGAATAGAATAGAATAGGTGTCACATAAATCCATCTGCTTGGTTGTGAATAGGCTCAGTTCATGTCTCGACAATCCACTACATGAACATATTTGGCAGAACTTCAGAACTCTTTACTCTCAACGTTAACGATAATTTTAGGACAAAAAAATGATCATAAGAGTTATTATTAGTAGTAGTATGATGCTGAATATTTTAAATTAGAACTGCTACATAAATACTGCATTTAAATAAATACTGTATTATTGAAAAATGCTGGTAATTTCACACAGAGTATAAGAAAATGGAGGATAATCAGGAACCAATGTACAATCATGGCATTTATTCTATTGTGCCTTGAAAGGAAGCGGCAGCACTTTGATGTAATGGACATGAAGAGGAGACTTTTTTTTCTCCATCAATTACTATAGAAGTCTTGGATGTATAGTATATCTATCTATCAAAGCATTCTTTTTAATATGAATGTCATGTACAAAGACAATATTCTATTTTTGATCAATTTACAGGGGCTAGAACTGCTTGGTTAAGGTTAAAAAGATAATATCATGGGTCAGTGATGTTTCTCGCATCTTGAAGGACACACTGGTAATTCAGATTATCACCGCACAAACAAGAAACAATGCAAAGCTATAAATGCAAACTCCAGCCTTATGTCAGATCTGTCCTCGCAGAAAGCATGAAACAACATGTTCTTGGGTAAAATAACAGACTTTTTATAAAAATAAACAATGATTGCCACCATTTTATTTATATTTATATTTATTACTGTGTCTGTTTTTATCAGTTTAAGTATATCTCGTTTTTTTTTTTTGTTTTTTGTTTTTCTACCTTTAGCAGATCTTGCATTTGTATGTGCAGATTTGTACAGCACTTGGGGCATTTCACATTGTTTTAAATGTAGTATATAAATAAAGCTGACCTTGATCATTTTATTCATGAGAGTTATTTGAAAAATGGAGAGCAAAGGTGTTCTGAAAGTGATTCATTTTGTAGAATAGAATAGAATAGATCTTTATTATCAGTGTCACAGAAACAATGAAAATCAGTTTTACTTAGCAGTAAAAACACTTGCAAAAAGGACTGTAAAAAATATCACACAAAATATAAAGAAAATGTAGGCATGTGCAAAAGCTCCAGAATAAAATATTAAATACAGATATGCTACAAAAGTACTACTAGAACTACTAAAATATACAAAAACTAACTCTATACTACAGATGAATGATATGTACAGCAAGTAAGGATATACACAGGTAATACTGGATATGTACAAAGGTAGATTAATAAAAAAAAGGTGCATGTGTTGTGGCTAATGCGCTGAGGTAGGGTGAGTATTGCACAGTCCATTACACAGGGGGGGGCATTTAACCACTATAGAGGGTATGCATGTGACATCACTGCTAGCAGAAGTCACCGCGGTTCCACCCACTGAGTGCCAGAAAGAGGGAGATGAGTGACAGCGTTGGCTTCAATACCGTCTAAACTTAAGATCAATATTTAATAAAAAATGGGGAAGAGCTGTTGTGCAACTGATTGTATGAACAGGTTTGAAAAGCAGTGGAGCTATCATTTTACAGACGTCGAAAGACACAGAAAAGAGAAGTAGATGGATCCACAAATCCAGGAAACCAAACCTAGATTTGTGGATCTCATTTCATGTCAGGTAATATTAATTTATGCTGTATTTTTGGGTCAAATCAGACCTTAAATGACGTATTGTTTTGAACAACGTTACTTCTTAGTAAAGCTCTTGGTTTCATGATCAGATCTTTCATGGTTTTTGTCTTCATTTTGGGATTCTGAACCTTGTGCTCCTACATGATTTGTAAACTAACTTAAACTGAGGCTAACCCAGTTTTTCAAATACGACTGGAGAATAAAGCTATGATGGAGTATTAGGGCCACATAAGAAAATAAAAACACTTGTCACTACGAGAATAAAGTCATAAAATATGGATATAAAACCTGTAATTTTCTGATAATAAAGTCACATACAAAAAGAATCACAGCTTTATGAGAATAAAGTTGTAGTTATAAAAAAAAAAATCATAATTTAACAAAAATGTCATTCATTTATGAGATTAAAGTCGTCATATTCCGACAGTAAAGCCATAATATTATGAAAATAATGTGGTAATTTAAAAACAGGTGGGAAAAATATCATACTTTACAAGAATACAGTCGTACCCTGCTTGTACAAAGCAGTTTTATCTGTGTTGTATAAAGTACTTGATATTAACTAGACGTAAATATCCTCAGTGCATATATTCACTGGGGTCAGTACACGGTCTACTGTAAATGGACTTTGGATCAGCTGGTTCTCTTCCTAGTTTTGGACCCTGGTTGTCAGTAATGATGAAACCATGTATAATTGTTTCAGGTAAAAATAGCGATGATCCCCTACATCCTGGATGTCAGGATACGCGATTTCTATCCACATGTCAATGTTCGTGGACCACTTGTTCTTTGGTAGCTTGTACGGATCCATGTTGAGTCCAAGTGTCCTTAATTTAATTTCATATTCCACATTTTCCTGGTCTCGCTGTTTTCACTACAACACTCCGTCATGTTGAGCGTGGTTGGTTTTTGCCACTCAGTCTGACTTAGAGGGGCGTGGCCCAGGGGGAAATGATGCATGTGCACACCATCTATATGCAGATGTGGCCATCATGTTTTTCATCATCATGTTCTAAAACATATGAAGCCACAGGAGGCATTCAGTAACTTCATGGGAGTTCACCCACATGTATTCCATCACCTACTGACATGTGACTCAGCTGATTTCTATTCTATTAACAGAACAGTTCCTATCACTCAGTTGTCTTGTTTTATGGTTTTCCGTGAAGTGAAAACACACATTTGAGACTCAAATATCCAAAGATTTGCAAAGTAAAGTCCTGACCATGTATGTACTTTCTTAATAGATACTAATTAACATGCAAACTAACACAGCTATTGGTCGGTCTGTACATGTTATGTAATCTGGGTGGAGGTTCTCTGTGGGAATGAGGTGGAATATTTTTGGCGCACACTGACAAGATCGTCTACCCCCTTCCTTCCATTGTCTTTGTGTTTTTTCTTTTAAAAGGTTAAAATGTTAAAGGTTTATTCACTTTGTTGTCCCAGTACGGAAATTTGATTTTTGTATTTTACCCATCCTAGTGCAATTAGCATTAATGCATAGCACGCTTTAGGAGCAAGGAGCTACCATTTAAAAAACTGGGGAAAAACTGCAGATCATCATCAGAACTGTGATCAGGGGATGACGGGTCGGGTATAACAATTAAAATTTTTGCTTGACCAATGCAAATAAACTCCAGGACAATACTTTCCCAAATAAAAAATATAAAATGTCCTCTTATCTTGATATAACAATAAGGTTAGATATTTTTTGTAGAACAACAAACTAAGTTTTTGAAACAAAAATGAATATTTTAACATTACCAGTGGCTGCAATGAGTCAATTTTATATTACACATATTCTCAGAACAATAAAGAGCAAACTCTACATTAAAAGATTCAGAAATGTTTGTTAAAAAATCCACTTGGTTTTTGTCATAATGTTTTGTGTATCATGTCACGGTAAGAGGAGACCAATGACACAACGTATCTGTTGATTATTACATAAGGCCATTTGTCTATTTGTAATCAATAATGTTGTCAGTCGGTTCTGTATTAGGAACCCATGATGTAACCCATAAGTCCCTGTAAACCCCTGAGTCCAGAGATGCATAGTGTGTAAAACCCCCTAGAAACCCCAACGATGTTGTGTATGTGTTATTAATCAAAAACTCCACAGTCCATGAGGTGCAGACCGTCATCAGCAGCTCAGATTACATGCAAATGAAAGTAAAACCTCTTTCTCCTTCATACATATTAATCTATGAGAGATCTTCATGATGATGCATGATGATGGCCTTGTTGATGTGTGATAATGACCTTGATCATACAGGTTAATCAAGTAGGAACTGGGAATTACAGCTTTTTCTCAATTGTTTACAGACCATAACTGATTCCCTCAGCAAAAAAAAAAAAAAAAGGAAAAAAACCTTGAGCCTTGCCTGATTTCTCAAGAGATACTGACATATTTCATAACTATGCAGCATTCACATGTTCTATCATGGATTTCTGTTCTATGTGAAGAAATATTTGCAAAAGTCGCCCAACGAATCATTAACTGCAAAGTAATGTTGTGACAGGAAAATGTCTATTGTTTCTTATTGTCTTGTGTTATTTATACTGTCACATGTGATACTCTTTATAGTAACATTTAAGCCCTGTTCATACGAAGACGGTTTCAGTCATATCCATGAAAGTTTTGTATCAGATAAGCCTTTCGTACACATGAAACTGGCATTTTCAGTTACTGAAACCTCAGCTTTTTTAAACCAGGTCCCAGAGTGGATACATTTGAAAATGCCGGTTTTGTGTATTTGTCTGTACAACCAAACCGCAACTTTTCTAAAGCGATGATGTCATAGCCCCACCTCTCTAACCTTTCACCCTGGAAGCAAGACACCACTTCACAACAACAACAACAATCGTGGACTACAGAGTAGTGCTCGAGCTAGAACAGCTATTGAGTTTATTGAAAATATTCATTCAAAATCTTCGGCTACTCTTTCAATACAATACTCTTTCACTACACACTCTTGGATCTACAGCGGAAAGGGGCAACCAGGAGGAAATACTGGATCAGACCCAGTAGAACCAAGTAAGCTTTATGCACATGCTTCACGTCTTCTTCTCTGTTTTTTCTCTAGAGCATTACAGTGCCACATTCAGGCCTGGCATTTGTACTACATCGTTTTCAGTCATTTTAAGGGGCTTCGTGTGGATACAGATATTTCTTGAAATGACTCCGTGTTTATGGAGCACAACAAAGAAAAAGATCGGATAGGAAAAGATGTGGTTTCGTGTGGACGTGGCCTTAGGTACTTTGAGTTCTCACATGTGACACTGATCCATTGAAGGAAATTAGCATGAAGACAACGCCAACCAACAGAGTGTGAATTTGACAGAACAGAATAATTCTCAACAGGAATCATGGGTTTAGAAGTTCTAAATAGAAAACAAACATAATCAAATTGGATGAATTGCTTTTCTTCATTGAATTTACACAGTAATTTCTCTGTTGAGATGTATAATGTTGCTGTAATGTCATTTACTGTGATAGAATGGGCTGCATTTGCCAAAGCCCCCACCCCCATATGTTCATTCAATGAACTCACACAACCAATGCAATGAACACAGATCTTGTGATCCAAATTTGTTGCACATGTCTGTCCACAACACAAAGTAAACAAAGAAAGCAACTAAATTAGGGATGACAGGATTCCTATAAATGGGGCCATTTGTTTGCCTGTTCTCTGGAACAACGGATCTTCACCAAACAGAGTTTCACCCCCCCCCCCCCCCCCCCCCCCCCCGTCTTCATCTGAGTTGTCTTTTATATTAAAATACAAGAGATTTTGTATTTTATATTAAAATACAAGACTCCTGTTTTAACTACATGCAACACTTAAATTCAGATAAATTATGATCTGGTTTCTGTCAGAAGTGTTTTATTAAAACAGCTCTACTCAGGGTCTCCAATGACTGTTTTGCTTGTATTATATTAGATGAGTCTTTGTACTTACATCCTCATTTAGACTGTTCCCCTGTACTGAAAAACTCTGATGACACCCTCCTCATCATTGACACTAAATTATTGCAATTGAACTTTCAGTCATTTTGTCTTGTTGACTAAAAAGAAAAGATGTAGGGCTGCTCGATTAAAGAAAAAAAAAAATCACGATTATTTTAGCAATAATTGAAATCACGATTATTAAAAACGATTATTTGTTAACCTTAAAGTTGTTTATTTTTTTCTTGTAAAACAATGTAAAATATACTCTTTAAACATAAATAAAGCTTTTAACCACTAAAACAAAGTATGTTCACTTTTGTACGAAACAAAAAAATCTTTGAATGCAAATAAGTGTACTGTAAATTCAAGTATGTTTCCTTTTGTAAATAAATAGTGCACTGTAATTAAACTGCTATAGACTTGCCATAGAACTGTAGCAATTAAAAAAAAAAAAAAAAAAGCTCACGTAAAGTGCAAATTATAAATTCAAGTATGTTCAATGTAGTATGAAACATAGTAAATTCAGTGGCGTGCTGTGAGGTTTCAGTTCAGGCCTTCTGTATACATCTGCCATCTAGAATACGTACGTTAGGGTTATACGGGTTAGGTTAATACGGGAGTTGCAGCGTAAAGAGATTCGGAAACTGGAGATTGCATTGCGAACGAAGTTGTAGACGGAGTTGTTTTTATGTGTTTTAGTTTTTCATAAGATTACGATAAAGGTGGCGGTGGTTAAACTTTAGATGGTTACAGAGGTTTGTTACCGGTTGGTGCAGACACAACTACGAAACACTTTTTGCACGTGATGTGTTTTTGCTCTTCGTCTTCTTCATCAAACCCAAAGTGATTCCATACAATTGAATTTGACTTGCCTTTTTTGTTTACCAAGCACTTCTGCTGTGATTCTCCTGCCATTTTTCCAGACCGCTAGGTACAACTGTCCTCTTGGGGTGGACCTGCCGGCTAGCAGGCAGCAGTAGCTTAGAGGGGGGCGGGGCTGAGCAGCTCATGGTAGCTTGCGTGCGCATGAATTAGAACGACTCAAAATGAATAATCGTTTTTTCTCGATTACATAATTTTTGTAATCGTTGCGTGTAATAATCGAAATCATAATTGAATTTCGATTAATTGCACAGCCCTGAAAAGATGACCCTGTCTTTGAAGTGGAGTATTTTTCCTACAGACTGTCTGTATTTTATGTACACATTTCCTCATTTATTCAATATGGTCTTTGCCCTGCCATTTTCACTTTCACATTTTGCTAATCTCTCAACACATACTTCTCTGCTATACTGCTCTATTAGACACAGAAATCTAACATGATGCAACTTTTTATACATTTCATGCCACTGCCTTTCATGCACCAGCAGATCAAACACAGACATCAGGTTTGCAGACACTTCAGCCGGGCTTAGACTGCAGGACTTTTAAGTCCTAACCGATTTTATTTATTATTTATTCATTATTGCATTACAAATGTGAGTCTAACCAAATTTAAAATGAAGACTGATACATTGCTCATGTTACTAAAATATGACTATTTTTTAACAAACAAGTAAAATGAAATTAAAAAAGGGAACTCTTTTTTTTTTTTTTACAATTCTAAAAAAATCAGGATCTCAAACTTTCAGTTGAAATAGTTCAGATAAAGTATTTTGGATGGCAGAGACAAAATAGAAAGAATGGGAGATGCCAAATTCAGCCAACGGTTGTATACAGTATGTAATACACACAAAATCACTGCAGATAATAGACAAGTGGTGCCAGGCACAACAAACCCCGCCCCTCACATGTATTGTAGCTAATTTTTGCATCGATCCAGCTGATGTCATCATGTCTATGCGTGAGGTGATGTCAGCATATCAACTGCCTCTATATATGTGCCAAGTTTGAAGTAAATTGAAACAAAATTGATGTCTTTGTAGACATGTGAAATTTTGCCCATTATAAGTAAATGGGAGAAAAAAAGAGTTTAAAAATTCATAAAAAGTTTTAACTTTGACAAATTTTTCCCAAAATGTAATGACATCTATTCTGCGTCACTGGCAATCTATAAACCCAATTTGGTATGAATTCAACTAATAGTTTTGCTACTGAAGTGTTAACAAACAAAGAAATAAACTAACCGAACCAAAAACAACACCCCTTGCCTCCCCTTTAGGGGGCGGGGTAATAATTCAGTGTTACCTGTGTACATGGACGGGGTGACCACTCACTTGTGTATAGATGTAGATGTGCCTGGTAAATGAAGACTGTCGTGTAATACATAAATACGTGAAACGCCATAAATGGAAATATTTGCAGCAGCTCAAATGAGAATAAAAATCCAGAAAAATAAGGGTGAGTTTACACTGACAAAGAAATTCCAACATGTTACATGTTGAGGTTCTCATTTTAACATACCACTTACTGTGGTCAATACACCCTCACTGTAAAAGCAGAATGCATACATAAGTGAAAAGTAAAACCAGCCACTGACAGTTTGACCTTTCATGGTAATGACCTAGTGTTTAAAAACCCTCGTACTTCTGTACCAGGTAGGCAGCAGCAAGCAAGACCCTGGAGGTGCGCTCTGTTGTCTCAATATATCTTTACATATATAAGATACTTGGTTTGACCCCGATTCAGTGACTCTTGTGTTTTGATTCATATTGTGCCCAGAGTGCTAGAAACTTCCACACTGTTCATAACCGATCCCATCACTTATACACTATTGCTCAGAGTTACAATAATTTTGTTTTCAGGCACAGTCTTCTTTTTATTACCTCCGCCAAGGAGGTTATGTTTTTGCCAGGGTTTGTTTGTTTGTTTGTCTGTCTGTTTGTCTGTCCGTTAGTGTGCAACATAACTCAAAAAGTTATGGACAGATTTGGATGAAATTTTCAGGGTTTGTTGGAAATGGGATAAGGAAGAAATGATTAAATTTTGGTGGTGATCGGGGGTGGGGGGGCCCACGGGGGGGGGCACTGATCGTTAGTGTGCAACATAACTCAAAAAGTTATGGACAGATTTGGATGAAATTTTCAGGGTTTGTTGGAAATGGGATAAGGAAGAAATGATTACATTTTGGTGGTGATCGGGGGTGGGGGGGCCCACAGGGGGGGCCACTGATCAGCCTTGGCGGAGGTCTGCGCTCTCTGAGTGCTTCTAGTTCCTTTTTATACAGATCAGTAGTCACCTTTGACCACATACAAGGAGTACATCCTGAGTCCCAGTTACACTTTATCTGTCAAGAATAAATCAAAATGTCAAAATCATTTCATAGAAGAGGAAAAAATATTTTATTCTATCTTTCATTGGGCAACAGAGTACAGTAAGTAAAACAGCAATTGTATTCTTCCTAAATTAGCATCTAAACCCATAATATATCTTAACATTGCTCATATATGAATATTTTCTTTTAACAATCCCTGTTTTTTGGCTGATAACCACAGCAGAATGTCATCAGGTAGTACCAGTCAATAGGCTCTACTGCTTTCAGAATTGATAGAACAGGTTATCCTACTATAATGGACGTTCTGTGTCCGATGCGTGTCCGACATGTGTCTGATGCGTGTCCGGATGTTTGTTCCGATGTTGCAGCACGGGAGGGCATACAGGTGCAATACCACTGTTGCACCATGGGAGGGCGTTATCGGACAATGGCACCATGGGTACAATGCTGCTAGTTATACAATAAAACAGTCTTTAAAAGTAATACAGTCTCATAATCTGATCTATCCTGGACATTCTGTCTGGTTAGACCTGATTCACATGATGTCAAACATTAATATTTCAATGCGTAAAACAAAATAAGCCCAATATACAGTGAACAACAAACTCATCTGGTAGCTTCACTTTTCTCAGCCGTCTGTGTGTGTGTTGAATATAATACCTACCATGAACTACAAGTCTAGAAACACAACAACACAATGGGCTGGATCTACTAAGATCCCAATTTGTGTGTATTAATTTGCGTGCACAATCTACAATTTTGCGTGTGGGTTTGAACCTTGGTTTGCGGGTGATTTACTAAGATTGCTTGCTCAAATATCAACATGTGCAAAGTCTTGCAGACTGTCCTATTTGAATGAGGATTTTGCGTGTGCTACTGGAGACAATACGCTGTAAATACTGCTCTGGGATAAACCAGCACTGATGGTAACAGTGCGCTGAATGATCCAGACGCAAGGAAATGTAACGTTGGAGGAGTTTTGTTGTAGAAGGTATTACATGACTCATTCATTCATTCATTTTTCATTTTAAAGGTGAGTGTGTGTGTGTGTGTGTGTGTGTGTGGGTGGGTGAAAAATGCATTCTCTTCATCTTCATCTCGTTTCATCATTACAATGTCTCCTTACCACTTCCATGTGTGCGCAATTACGGATCCAACTCATTTGCACCTCCTTTTGAGATGTGTTAAATATAGATGCAGTTTTTATGAGCAAAATTGCGTTTGGTTTTGATAAATCACTTTGCGTGTGCTAAATTTATACATTTACATTTTGTCCTCCCACCACATGCACAACTACATGTGAATGCCCCATACTGCATATTCATTGTGGCAAATGTACTAACTGGATCCAAACGCACTATTTTGCACCTTTGAAAGATGCAACCCGTATTGCGCACTGTTAGTAAATCAGTTTGTACATTTTTTGCATGTGCAATGAGTTTGCACACGTTTTAATACACACAAACCTTTAGTAGATCCGGCCGAGTCTGTCATAAGTCACAGAGGTTTTAGTCACTTGAAGCTTTTTTGCAAAGACTGGAAGAATGCTGCAGAGTCTTCTTTATTTTTAAGTGAGTTTAAACATGACATCCACATAACAGCAAGAATCTAGAGTTTTAGTTAATACATTCCAGAGATTATGTCCTATTCATCTGAGGTTTGGGCTCACATGGCAAACAGTTATGCGGAGGATGAACAGAAATGAGCAAAATAAACTAATAAGTTCATGATTAAATTATCATCTGTTCATCATTACCAGTCTGCAGCATTAACATCACTTCCCTCCAGACAGAACACACACCAAACTGAATTCTGTTGGAGTATTTCTGATTAAATCGTGCTTCTGCCATCTGCTTTTTCATTTAAGATTTTTGCTGGTGTTTTCTTGTTTGGTGCCTGGGAGTTCACATCTACCGCCTGATGATAATGTTCATGACTATTTGCATGAGCCCATGCTAAAAACTTTAATAATTTTAAAAAAGGTTTGGTTTTGTTGAAACATCAATACGGAAAAACGTCAGACTGCAAACAGATGAGTTTTGGGACTATTTCACACCAAAGGGTCCAGATGACAGGAGTCTCACCTCCATCACATCTCATATTATATTCCAACACAGGAAATTTGTCTGTGACCTTGACATTGCTTGAAAATCTGTCTGGTGTATGACCGGCTTAAGAAAGAGAGGACAACCAGAGCAGAGAGGAAAAGCAATGTGGATAATTGACAGTGGATATCCTATCATTTCAGGGTTATCATAGGAATAAAAATAATCTGCACTATACTTTTAACCATGCACATACTGCAAGATTAGTAATAGTGCATTGTACACTACAAGATATTGTTAAGATCATGTTTGAGGGAGTATGTCATGTGATGAGGTACATGTTTTGCCATGAGAAAAAAAGAATGGTTCAGGAAACAGCCATACTATGTGCCACATTTCCACTACATGGTACCGACTCGACTCGACTCAACTTGACTCGGCCTTTTTGTGTTTCCATTACGTAAAAAAACCTAGAATCTGGTACCTGGTACTACTGTTTTAGTACTTGCTCAGCCAAGGTTCCAAAATAGGTGAAGAGATATTAAAATATGATGTGTAAACACTGCAGACCACTGACTAGTCAGAGAGTTGTCTCTGCGTCATTGTGTCATCAATGCACAACAGGCCAATTTTTTAAAAAAACAGATTTGGAAGTTTACAGTAAAACAGCAGCATTGTACCCATGGTGCCATTGTATGATAGCACCCTCCTGTGGTGCAACAGCGGCAATGCACCCGTATGCCATCCCGTGCTGCAACATCTGGACATCAATCAGACACACACGCACCGGACACAGAAATGTCCATTATAGTAGGATATAACGGTAGGCTAATCCATGATGACAGCCTGCAAACATGCAGCGTTGCTATGACGTCCAGGTATCCTGTAATGGAAACAGTCTCCAGGAATAGTATCTGGTGCCCAAGTTGAGTCGAGTCGAACAGGTTCCATATAGTGGAAACACAGCAATTGTATTAGAGCTACTGTTAACCTGCAGATGGTTGCTCTGAGCACAACAAATATCAGATGGAGTGAGTCCAAGTGTCTTTATTAATTTTTAACTTTAATAAAAATAAAGAGAAATAATAATAATAATAATAATAAATATGACAGATAGTAACACCATGATTTGCATTACATGAAAGCACACAAGTAGTCATGCTTCCACCAAGTTCCATGAGAACTGGTGCAGTAGTTTTTTGCATAGTCTTGACCAATATAGTAGTATAGTATAGTATAGTATAGTATAGTATAGTATAGTATTGTAGAGTATAGTATAGCATTGCATAGTATAGAATATGGTAATACCCGTGTTTTACTCAGTTTACACATCTGATTTTACAACAATTTGTGTTCTTTTATTTTCACACTGCGGCCACACACTGACTGTGTTTGTGTGTGTGAGTGTTTTTTGTTTGTATTTGTTATTGTTCAGTTTGTGACCGTACGGGCATGCAGCAACAGGCAGCACTATTGTTCTGAGAGAAAAGTTTCTTTTTTCAGAAAAAAGAAAATATTAAACTTTGAGAAGAACCAATGTAATTAATATATAATGCAAATTAATAAAAACAGACAGATTTACTGAAGGAAAACAAGATTAGATTAAAAACTGAATATGGCCTGAAGATCAAAATAATGGAAGTTTAGAAATGTTTGTGAATGCTATTCCAGATTTCACATGAAGAGTAAAACCTGGTAAGACCACCTGGCAATGCTTTGATGATGGATATCACACAGCAAACAAGTAATCTAAAGAAGTAAAAACAGCAAGGGCCTTGAAAACAAACTGTGATGGCAGACTTTAACATACAGCTCACATTGATCATTATTTTCCATTATCATCTGTAATATGTTTGATTACAGTGATAAACAACCTCCCAGAGTCACAGCTGGTCAGGCAGCTGGTCAAGGATACATAAATTATCAATAAACTCCAAAGCTGATTAGAAAGTTTCTCTGATGAACATCCTTTCATAGCATAGAGGAAGGATTTAGTGTAGTCACTTGATATTTAAAGGTTATCTTCTCACTAATTCAAGATACTTTCACTCTGTCACTCTTTTTTTTTTTTTTTTTTGGAAATATGTTTTATTAATTTTAGAAAAAGAAAAGAAAGAATCATCCCTCAGTTTGGAGGGATACAGTACATCCTGGCATCAGTCATGCCCAAAGTGCAGAGGTCCATTTCCCTCAGGTGCATTGACACATTGAGTCATTCCCATCCCAGCCTATCCACCCACCCACCCACCCAGTGGCCAAGGCTCACTCCATACCCTTAAACCCGCCTAACACCCGCCTACCTACCAATAGGGTTACAGGTCATTGGTTACTCTGTGACTCCTCTGATATTTGTTCCATTTCCAGTAGAAACTACATTCACACTTCATGATTATTGAGTGCAACTTGTAGATTGCTGAAGCAGTGCTGAGGGGTTTTAAATTCATCGGTTAACATGTTGTAAACCACGCATTGACATTTAGAGAGGCTGGACACAAAGCTCAGTCCAACATCAGCAGATTGTTCCAACAGTAAATCAATAGAATCCAACAAGAACACAAGTGAAAAACAACTTTCATCTACTGTCTACTGTAAATTCACTTCCATGCCGTGGTGGCTGGTCTATACTGGGTGCAGGGACGCCGCCCCACTTCAAATTAATATACGTGTACATATACATTTAGTTATTTATTTACGTCACACACTTTTTTTCTTGTGTGTGTAGGTACTCAGACTTCCCCCAACCATCTAAAGATATGC